>NC_134321.1:25884523-26215523 GCF_964195595.1 Calonectris borealis | reverse complement strand
AGTCTCCGGTTTTCTTCCTCGGGCTGTGGTTTTGTTCCTCTGGCTCTGGTTTAATTCCTCGGGTCCTGATTTATTCCCTCGGGCTCTGGGTTTGTTCCTCGGACTCTGGTTTTGTCCCTCGGGCCCTCCTTTTGTTCCTCGGTCTATGGTTTTGTTCCTCAGGCTCTGGTTTTCTTCCTTGGGCTCTGGGTTTGTTACTTGGGCTCTGGTTTTGTTCCTCGAGCTCTGGTTTCGTTCCTTAAGCTCTGGATTTGTTCCTTGGGCTCTGCTTTAGTTCCTCCAGCTCTGGTTTTGTTTTTCAGGCTCTAGTTTGGTTATCAGGCTCTGGTTTTGTTTCTCTAGCTCTCGTTTTATTCCTCGGGCACTGATTATTTTCCTCGGGCACTGGTTTTATTCCTCGGGCCCTCCTTTTGTTCCTTGAACTCTGGTTTTGTTCCTCGACAGCTGGTTTTGTTCCTCATCCTCTGGTTTTGTTCCTCGGGCTCTGGTTTTCTACCTCAGCTTCTGGTTCAATTCCTTGGGCTCTCGTTTTGTTCCTCTAACTCTGGTTTTATTACTTGGGCTCTGTTTTTTTTCCTCGGGCTCTGTTTTTGTTCCTCCAGCTCTGGTTTTATTTCTTGGGCTCTGGTTTTCTTCCTCTGGCGCTGGTTTGGTTCCTCAGACTCTGTTTTTTTTCCTCGGGCTCTGGATTTGTTCCTTGGGCTCTGGATTTGTTCCTCGGGCTCTGGTTTGTTCCTCGGTCTCTCGTTTTTTCCTCGGCATCTGGTTTTGTTCCTTGGGCTCTGGTTTTGTTCCTCAGGCTATGGTTTTCTTCCTTGCCATCTGGTTTAGTTTCTAGGGCTGTAGTTTTGTTCCTCGGGCTCTGGTTTTCTTCCTCGGCCTCTGTTTTTTTTCCTTGGGCTCTGGTTTTGTTCCTCGGGCTCTGGTTCCTTTTCTCCAGCTCTGGTTTTTTTCCTCGGGCTCTGGTGTAGTTTCTCGGGTCCTTTTTTTCTTCCTCGGGGTCTGTTTTTTTTCCTAGGGCTCTGGTTTTCTTCCTCGAGCTCTGGTTTTGTTCCTCGGGATCTGGTTTTGTTCCTTGGGCTCTGGATTTGTTCCTCAAGCTCTGGTTTTGTTCCTCAGGCTCTAGTGTAGTTCCAAGGCCTCTGGTTTTGTTCCTCGGGCTCTGGTTTTCTTCCTCGGCCTCTGGTTTTAATCTTTGGGCTCTTGTTTTGTTCCTCCAACTCTGTTTTTTTTCCTCGGGCTCTGGTTTTGCTCCTCGGGCTCTGGTTTTCTTCCTCGGGCTCTGGTTTTGTTCCTCGGGCTCTGGTTTAATTACTCAGTCTCCGGTTTTCTTCCTCGGGCTGTGATTTTGTTCCTCTGGCTCTGGTTTAATTCCTCGGGTACTGATTTATTCCCTCAGGCTCTGGGTTTGTTCCTCGGACTCTGGTTTTGTCCCTCGCGCCCTCCTTTTGTTTCTCGGTCTATGGTTTTGTTCCTCAGGCTCTGGTTTTCTTCCTCGAGCTCTGGGTTTGTTCCTTGGGCTCTGTTTTTGTTCCTCGAGCTCTGGTTTTGTTCCTTAGGCTCTGGATTTGTTCCTCGGACTCTGGTTTTGTTCCTGCACAATTGGTTTTATTCCTCGGGCCCTCGTTTTATTCCTCTGTCTCTGGTTTTGCTCCTCGACATCTGGTTTTGTTACTCATCCTCTGGTTTTGTTCCTCGGGCTCTGGTTTTCTCCCTTAGCTTCTGGTTTAATTCCTTGGGCTCTGGTTTTGTTCCTGTAACTCTGGTTTTATTACTTGGGCTCTGGTTTTGCTCCTCGGGCTCTGGTTTTTTGCCTCCAGCTCTGGTTTTATTCCTTGGGCTCTGGTTTTGTTCCTCGGGCTCTGGTTTAGTTACTCAGTCTCCGGTTTTCTTCTTCGGGCTGTGGTTTTGTTCTGCAGGCTCTTGTTTAATTCCTCGGGTCCTGATTTATTCCCTTGGGCTCTGGGTTTGTTCCTCGGACTCTGGTTTTGTCCCTCGGGCCCTCCTTTTGTTCCTCGGTCTATGGTTTTGCTCCTCAGGCTCTGGTTTTATTCCTCGGGCTCTGGTTTGTTCCTTGGGCTCTGGTTTTGTTCCTCGAGCTCTGGTTTTGTTCCTTAAGCTCTGGATTTGTTCCTTGGGCTCTGGTTTAGTTCCTCGGGCTCTGGTTTTGTTCCTCAGGCTCTAGTTTTGTTCCTCGGGCTCTGTTTTTTTTTCTCTAGGTCTCGTTTCATTCCTCGGGCACTGATTATTTTCCTCGGGCACTGATTATTTTCCTCGGGCTCTGGTTTTGTTCCTCGGTCTCTGGTTTTGTTCCTCCACATCTGGTTTTGTTACTTATCCTCTGGTTTTGTTCCTCGGGCTCTGCTTTTCTCCCTCAGCTTCTGGTTTAATACCTTGGGCTCTGGTTTTGTTTCTCTAACTCTGGTTTTATTACTCGGGCTCTGTTTTTGTTCCTCGGGCTCTGTTTTTGTTCCTCCAGCTCTGGTTTTATTACTTGGGCTCTGGTTTTCTTCCTCTGGCGCTGGTTTGGTTCCTCGGACTCTGGTTTTGTTCCTCGGGCTCTGGTTTTATTCTTCAGGCTCTGGATTTGTTCCTCGGGCTCTGGTTTTTTTCCTCGGGCTCTGGTTTTTTTCCTCGGGCTCTGGTTTTGTTCCTCCGTCTCTGGTTTTGTTCCTCGACATCTGCTTTTGTTACTTATCCTCTGGTTTTGTTCCTCGGGCTCTGGTTTACTCCCTCAGCTTCTGGTTTAATACCTTGGGCTCTGTTTTTGTTCCTCTAACTCTGGTTTTATTACTCGGGCTCTGTTTTTGTTCCTCGGGCTCTGTTTTTGTTCCTCCAGCTCTGGTTTTATTCCTTGGGCTCTGGTTTTCTTCCTCTGGCGCTGGTTTGGTTCCTCGGACTCTGGTTTTGTTCCTCGGGCTCTGGTTTTATTCTTCAGGCTCTGGATTTGTTCCTCGGGCTCTGGTTTTTTTCTTCGGGCTCTGGTTTTGTTCCTCAGGCACTGGTTTAGTGCCTCAGGTACTGGTTTTGTTCCTCGGACTCTGGTTTCGTTCCTCGGTCTCTCGTTTTTTTCCTCGACATCTGGTTTTGTTCCTTGGGCTCTGGTTTTTTTCCTCAGGCTCTGGTTTTCTTCCTTGCCCTCTGGTTTAGTTCCTTGGGCTCTGGTTTTTTTCCTCAGGCTCTGGTTTCTTTCCTCCAGCTCTGTTTTTTTTCCTTGGGCTCTGGTGTAGTTTCTCGGGTCCTTTTTTTCTTCCTCGGGGTCTGTTTTTTTTCCTAGGGCTCTGGCTTTCTTCCTCGAGCTCTTGTTGCGTTCCTTGGGCTGTGATTTTGTTCCTCCAGCTCTGGTTTTCTTCCTCGGGCTCTTGTTTTGTTCCTCGGTCTCTGGTTTCGTTCCTTGAGCTCTGGTTTTGTTCCTCGGGCTCTGGTTTTGTTCCTCGACATCTGGTTTTATTCCTCTAACTCTGGTTTTATTACTCGGGCTCTGGTTTTGTTCCTCGACTCCTGGTTTTATTCCTCGGGCCCTCCTTTTGTTCCTCGGTCTCTGGTTTTGATCCTCAGGCTCTGGTTTTCTTCCTCGGCCTCTGGTTTTGTTCCTCCAGCTCTGGCTTTGTTCCTCGGGCTCTGGTTTTGTTCCTCAAGCTCTGGTTTTGTTCCTCGGGCTCTAGTGTAGTTCCAAGGCCTCTGGTTTTGTTCCTCGGGCTCTGGTTTTCTTCCTCGGCCTCTGGTTTTAATCCTTGGGCTCTTGTTTTGTTCCTCCAACTCTGTTTTTTTCCCTCGGGCTCTGGTTTTGCTCCTCGGGCTCTGGTTTTGTTCCTACAGCTCTGGTTTTATTCCTTGGGCTCTCGTTTTGTTCCTCGGGCTCTGGTTTTGTTCCTCGACATCTGGTTTTGTTCCTTGGGCTCTGGTTTTGTTCCTCAGGCTCTGGTTTTCTTCCTTGCTCTCTGGTTTAGTTCCTTGGGCTCTGGTTTTGTTCCTCGGGCTCTGGTTTTCTTCCTCGGCCTCTGTTTTTTTTCCTAGGGCTCTGGTTTTCTTCCTCGAGCTCTGGTTCCGTTCCTTGGGCTCTGATATTGTTCCTCCAGCTCTGGTTTTGTTCCTCGGGCTCTAGTGTAGTGCCACGGTCTCTGGTTTTATACCTCGGGCTCTTGTTTTGTTCCTCGGTCTCTGGTTTTTTTCCTTGAGCTCTGGTTTTGTTCCTCGGGCTCTGGTTTTGTTCCTCGGACTCGGGTTTTGTTCCTCGACATCTGGTTTTATTCCTCTAACTCTGGTTTTATTACTCGGGCTCTGGTTTTGTTCCTCGACTCCTGGTTTTATTCCTCGGGCCCTCCTTTTGTTCCTCGGTCTCTGGTTTTGATCCTCAGGCTTTGGTTTTCTTCCTCGGGCTCTGGTTTTGTTCCTCGGGCTCTGGTTTTGTTCCTCAAGCTCTGGTTTTTTTCCTCGGGCTCTAGTGTAGTTCCAAGGCCTCTGGTTTTGTTCCTCGGGCTCTGGTTTTCTTCCTCGGCCTCTGGTTTTAATCCTTGGGCTCTTGTTTTGTTCCTCCAACACTGTTTTTTTCCCTCGGGCTCTGGTTTTGCTCCTCGGGCCTTGGTTTTGTTCCTCCAGCTCTGGTTTTATTCCTTGGGCTCTCGTTTTGTTCCTCGGGCTCTGCTTTTGTTCCTCGACATCTGGTTTTGTTACTCATCCTCTGGTTTAGTTCCTCGGGCTCTGGTTTTCTCCCTCAGCTTCTGATTTAATTCCTTGGGCTCTGGTTTTGTTCCTCTAACTCTGGTTTTATTACTTGGGCTCTGGTTTTGTTCCTCGGGCTCTGGTTTTGTTCCTCAGGCTCTAGTTTTGTTCCTCGGGCTCTGGTTTTGTTTCTCTAGCTCTCGTTTCATTCCTTGGGCACTGATTATTTTCCTCGGGCACTGGTTTTGTTCCTCTGGCTCTGGTTTTGTTCCTCGACATCTGGTTTTGTTACTCATCCTCCGGTTTTGTTCCTCGGGCTCTGGTTTTCTCCCTCAGCTTCTGGTTTAATTCCTTGGGCTCTGGTTTTTTTCCTCTAACTCTGGTTTTATTACTTGGGCTCTGGTTTTGCTCCTCTGGCTCTGGTTTTTTGCCTCCAGCTCTGGTTTTATTCCTTGGGCTCTGGTTTTGTTCCTTGGGCTCTGGTTTAGTTTTTCAGTCTCCGGTTTTTTTCCTCGGGCTGTGGTTTTGTTCTGCAGGCTCTGGTTTAATTCCTCGGGTCCTGATTTATTCCCTCGGGCTCTGGGTTTGTTCCTCGGACTCTGGTTTTCTCCCTCGCGCCCTCCTTTTGTTCCTCGGTCTATGGTTTTGTTCCTCAGGCTCTGGTTTTCTTCCTCGGGCTCTGGGTTTGTTACTTGGGCTCTGGTTTTGTTCCTCGAGCTCTGGTTTTGTTCCTTAAGCTCTGGGGTTGTTCCTTGGGCTCTGGTTTAGTTCCTCAGGTACTGGGTTTTTCCCTGAGACTCTGGTTTTTTTCCTCGGCCTCTGGTTTTGTTCCTTGAGCTCTGGCTTTGTTCCTCGGTCTCTGGTTTTATTCCTTGGGCTCTGGTTTTCTTCCTCTGGCGCTGGTTTGGTTCCTCGGACTCTGGTTTTGTTCCTCTGGCTCTGGTTTAATTCCTCGGGTCCTGATTTATTCCCTCGGGCTCTGCGTTTGTTTCTCTGACTCTGGTTTTGTCCCTTCGGCCCTCCTTTTGTTCCTCGGTCTATGGTTTTGTTCCTCAGGCTCTGGTTTTCTTCCTCGGGCTCTGGGTTTGTTCCTTGGGCTCTGGTTTTGTTCCTCGAGCTCTGGTTTTGTTCCTTAAGCTCTGGATTTGTTCCTTGGGCTCTGGTTTAGTTCCTCAGGTACTGGTTTAGTGCCTCAGGTACTGGTTTTGTTCCTCAGACTCTGGTTTTGTTCCTTGGTCTCTCGTTTTTTTCCTCGACATCTGGTTTTCTTCCTTGGGCTCCGGTTTTGTTCCTCAGGCACTGGTTTTCTTCCTTGCCCTCTGGTTTAGTTCCTTGGGCTCTGGTTTGGTTCCTCGGGCTCTGGTTTTCTTCCTCGGCCTGTGTTTTTCTTCCTCGGGCTCTGGTTTTGTTCCTCGGGCTCTGGTGTAGTTTCTCGGGTCCTTTTTTTCTTCCTCGGGGTCTGTTTTTTTTCCTAGGGCTCTGGTTTTCTTCCTGGAGCTCTGGTTTTGTTCCTCGGGCTCTTATTTTGTTCCTCCAGCTCTGGTTTTGTTCCTCGGGCTCTAGTGTATTTCCACGGACTCTGGTTTTGTTCCTCAGGCTCTTGTTTTGTTCCTCAGTCTCTGGTTTTGTTCCTTGAGCTCTGGTTTTGTTCCTCGACATCTGGTTTTATTCCTTGGGCTCTGGTTTTTTTCCTCGGACTCTGGTTTTGTTCCTCGACTCCTGGTTTTATTCCTCGGGCCCTCCTTTTGTTCCTCGGTCTCTGGTTTTGATCCTCAGGCTCTGGTTTTCTTCCTGGGGCTCTGGTTTTGTTCCTCCAGCTCTGGTTTTGTTCCTCGGGCTCTGGTTTTGTTCCTCGGGCTCTGGTTTTGTTCCTCAAGCTCTGTTTTTTTTCCTTGGGCTCTAGTTTAGTTCCAAGGTCTCTGGTTTTGTTCCTCGGGCTCTGGTTTTGTTCCTCTAACTCTGGTTTTATTACTTGGGCTCTTCTTTTGTTCCTCCAGCTCTGGTTTTATTCCTTGGGCTCTGGTTTTGTTCCTCGGGCTCTGGTTTAGTTACTCAGTCTCCGGTTTTCTTCCTCGGGCTGTGGTTTTGTTCCGCTGGCTCTGGTTTAATTCCTCGGGTCCTGATTTATTCCCTCGGGCTCTGGGTTTGTTCCTCGGACTCTGGTTTTGTCCCTCGCGCCCTCCTTTTGTTCCTCGGTCTATGGTTTTGTTCCTCAGGCTCTGGTTTTCTTCCTCGGGCTCTGGGTTTGTTACTTGGGCTCTGGTTTTGTTCCTCGAGCTCTGGTTTTGTTCCTTAGGCTCTGGATTTGTTCCTTGGGCTCTGGTTTAGTTCCTCGGGCTCTGGTTTTGTTCCTCAGGCTCTAGTTTTGTTCCTCGAGCTCTGGTTTTGTTCCTTAGGCTCTGGATTTGTTCCTCGGGCTCTGGTTTAGTTCCTCAGGTACTGGGTTTTTCCCTCAGACTCTGGTTTTCTTCCTTGGCCTCTGGTTTTGTTCCTTGAGCTCTGATTTTGTTCCTCGGGCTCTGGTTTTGTTCCTCAGTCTCTGGTTTAGTTCCTCAGGTACTGGTTTAGTGCCTCAGGTACTGGTTTTGTTCCTCAGACTCTGGTTTTGTTCCTTGGTGTCTCGTTTTTTTCCTTGACATCTGGTTTTGTTCCTTGGGCTCTGGTTTTGTTCCTCAGGCACTGGTTTTCTTCCTTGCCCTCTGGTTTAGTTCCTTGTGCTCTGGTTTTGTTCCTCGGGCTCTGGTTTTCTTCCTCGGCCGGTGTTTTTTTTCCTTGGGCTCTAGTTTTGTTCCTCGGGCTCTGGTGTAGTTTCTCGGGTCCTTTTTTTCTTCCTCGGGGTCGGTTTTTTTCCTAGGGCTCTGGTTTTCTTCCTCGAGCTCCGGTTTTGTTCCTCGGGCTCTTATTTTGTTCCTCCAGCTCTGGTTTTGTTCCTCGGGCTCTAGTGTAGTTCCACGGACTCTGGTTTTGTTCCTCAGGCTCTTGTTTTGTTCCTCAGTCTCTGGTTTTGTTCCTTGAGCTCTGGTTTTGTTCCTCGACATCTGGTTTTATTCCTTGGGCTCTGGTTTTTTTCCTCGGACTCTGGTTTTGTTCCTCGACTCCTGGTTTTATTCCTCGGGCCCTCCTTTTGTTCCTCGGTCTCTGGTTTTGATCCTCAGGCTCTGGTTTTATTCCTGGGGCTCTGGTTTTGTTCCTCGGGCTCTGGTTTTGTTCCTCCAGCTCTGGTTTTGTTCCTCAGGCACTGGTTTTGTGCCTCAGGTACTGGTTTTGTTTCTCAGACTCTGGTTTTGTTCCTTGGTCTCTCGTTTCTTTCCTCGACATCTGGTTTTGTTCCTCGGGCTCTGGTTTTGTTCCTCAGGCTCTGGTTTTCTTCCTTGCCCTCTGGTTTATTTCCTTGGGCTCTGGTTTTGTTCCTCGGTCTCTGGTTTTGTTCCTCGGGCTCTGGTTTTGTTCCTCAAGCTCTGGTTTTGTTCCTCGGGCTCTAGTGTAGTTCCAAAGCCTCTGGTTTTGTTCCTCGGGCTCTGGTTTTCTTCCTCGGCCTCTGGTTTTAATCCTTGGGCTCTTGTTTTGTTCCTCCAACTCTGGTTTTATTCCTTGGGCTCTGGTTTTGTTCCTCGGACTCTGGTTTAGTTTCTCAGTCTCCGGTTTTCTTCCTCGGGCTGTGGTTTTGTTCCTCTGGCTCTGGTTTAATTCCTCGGGTCCTGATTTGTTCCCTCGGGCTCTGGGTTTGTTCCTCGGAGTCTGGTTTTGACCCTCGGGCCCTCCTTTTGTTCCTCGGTCTATGGTTTTGTTCCTCGGGCTCTTATTTTGTTCCTCCAGCTCTGGTTTTGTTCCTCGGGCTCTAGTGTAGTTCCACGGACTCTGGTTTTGTTCCTCAGGCTCTTGTTTTGTTCCTCAGTCTCTGGTTTTGTTCCTTGAGCTCTGGTTTTGTTCCTCGACATCTGGTTTTATTCCTTGGGCTCTAGTTTTTTTCCTCGGACTCTGGTTTTGTTCCTCGACTCCTGGTTTTATTCCTCGGGCCCTCCTTTTCTTCCTCGGTCTCTGGTTTTGATCCTCAGGCTCTGGTTTTATTCCTGGGGCTCTGGTTTTGTTCCTCGGGCTCTGGTTTTGTTCCTCCAGCTCTGGTTTTGTTCCTCAGGCACTGGTTTTGTGCCTCAGGTACTGGTTTTGTTTCTCAGACTCTGGTTTTGTTCCTTGGTCTCTCGTTTCTTTCCTCGACATCTGGTTTTGTTCCTCGGGCTCTGGTTTTGTTCCTCAGGCTCTGGTTTTCTTCCTTGCCCTCTGGTTTATTTCCTTGGGCTCTGGGTTTGTTCCTCGGTCTCTGGTTTTGTTCCTCGGGCTCTGGTTTTGTTCCTCAAGCTCTGGTTTTGTTCCTCGGGCTCTAGTGTAGTTCCAAAGCCTCTGGTTTTGTTCCTCGGGCTCTGGTTTTCTTCCTCGGGCTGTGGTTTTAATCCTTGGGCTCTTGTTTTGTTCCTCCAACTCTGGTTTTATTCCTTGGGCTCTGGTTTTGTTCCTCGGACTCTGGTTTAGTTTCTCAGTCTCCGGTTTTCTTCCTCGGGCTGTGGTTTTGTTCCTCTGGCTCTGGTTTAATTCCTCGGGTCCTGATTTGTTCCCTCGGGCTCTGGGTTTGTTCCTCGGAGTCTGGTTTTGACCCTCGGGCCCTCCTTTTGTTCCTCGGTCTATGGTTTTGTTCCTCGGGCTCTTATTTTGTTCCTCCAGCTCTGGTTTTGTTCCTCGGGCTCTAGTGTAGTTCCAAGGCCTCTGGTTTTGTTCCTCAGGCTCTTGTTTTGTTCCTCAGTCTCTGGTTTTGTTCCTTGAGCTCTGGTTTTGTTCCTCGACATCTGGTTTTATTCCTTGGGCTCTGGTTTTTTTCCTCGGAGTCTGGTTTTGTTCCTCGACTCCTGGTTTTATTCCTCGGGCCCTCCTTTTCTTCCTCGGTCTCTGGTTTTGATCCTCAGGCTCTGGTTTTATTCCTGGGGCTCTGGTTTTGTTCCTCCAGCTCTGGTTTTGTTCCTCGGGCTCTGGTTTTGTTCCTCCAGCTCTGGTTTTGTTCCTCAGGCACTGGTTTAGTGCCTCAGGTACTGGTTTTGTTTCTCAGACTCTGGTTTTGTTTCTCGGTCTCTCGTTTTTTTCCTCGACATCTGGTTTTGTTCCTTGGGCTCTGGTTTTGTTCCTCAGGCACTGGTTTTCTTCCTTGCCCTCTGGTTTAGTTCCTTGGCCTCTGGTTTTTTTCCTCGGGCTCTGGTTTTCTTCCTCGGCCTCTGTTTTTTTTCCTTGGGCTCTGTTTTTTTTCCTCGGGCTCTGGTTTAGTTACTCAGTCTCCGGTTTTCTTCCTCGGGCTGTGGTTTTGTTCCTCTGGCTCTGGTTTAATTCCTCGGGTCCTGATTTATTCCCTCGGGCTCTGGGTTTGTTTCTCGGACTCTGTTTTTGTCCCTCGCGCCCTCCTTTTGTTCCTCGGTCTATGGTTTTGTTCCTCAGGCTCTGGTTTTCTTCCTCGGGCTCTGGGTTTGTTCCTTGGGCTCTGGTTTTGTTCCTCGAGCTCTGGTTTTGTTCCTTAAGCTCTGCATTTGTTCCTTGGGCTCTGGTTTAGTTCCTCAGGTACTGGTTTAGTGCCTCAGGTACTGGTTTTGTTCCTCAGACTCTGGTTTTGTTCCTTGGTCTCTTGTTTTTTTCCTCGACATCTGGTTTTGTTCCTTGGGCTCTGGTTTGGTTCCTCGGGCTCTGGTTTTCTTCCTCGGCCTGTGTTTTTTTTCCTCGGGCTCTGGTTTTGTTCCTCGGGCTCTGGTGTAGTTTCTCGGGTCCTTTTTTTCTTCCTCGGGGTCTGTTTTTTTTCCTAGGGCTCTGGTTTTCTTCCTCGAGCTCTGGTTTTGTTCCTCGGGCTCTTATTTTGTTCCTCCAGCTCTGGTTTTGTTCCTCGGGCTCTAGTGTAGTTCCACGGACTCTGGTTTTGTTCCTCAGGCTCTTGTTTTGTTCCTCAGTCTCTGGTTTTGTTCCTTGAGCTCTGGTTTTGTTCCTCGACATCTGGTTTTATTCCTTGGGCTCTGGTTTTATTCCTCGGACTCTGGTTTTGTTCCTCGACTCCTGGTTTTATTCCTCGGGCCCTCCTTTTGTTCCTCGGTCTCTGGTTTTGATCCTCAGGCTCTGGTTTTCTTCCTGGGGCTCTGGTTTTGTTCCTCCAGCTCTGGTTTTGTTCCTCGGGCTCTGGTTTTATTCCTCGGGCTCTGGTTTTGTTCCTCGGGCTCTGGTTTTGTTCCTCCAGCTCTGGTTTTGTTCCTCAGGCACTGGTTTAGTGCCTCAGGTACTGGTTTTGTTTCTCAGACTCTGGTTTTGTTCCTCGGTCTCTCGTTTCTTTCCTCGACATCTGGTTTTGTTCCTTGGGCTCTGGTTTTGTTCCTCGAGCTCTGGTTTTCTTCCTTGCCCTCTGGTTTATTTCCTTGGGCTCTGGTTTTGTTCCTCGGTCTCTGGTTTTGTTCCTCGGGCTCTGGTTTTGTTCCTCAAGCTGTGGTTTTGTTCCTCGGGCTCTAGTGTAGTTCCAAAGCCTCTGGTTTTGTTCCTCGGGCTCTGGTTTTCTTCCTCGGGCTGTGGTTTTAATCCTTGGGCTCTTGTTTTGTTCCTCCAGCTCTGGTTTTATTCCTTGGGCTCTGGTTTTGTTCCTCGGACTCTGGTTTAGTTACTCAGTCTCCGGTTTTCTTCCTCGGGCTGTGGTTTTCTTCCTCTGGCTCTGGTTTAATTCCTCGGGTCCTGATTTGTTCCCTCGGGCTCTGGGTTTGTTCCTCGGAGTCTGGTTTTGTCCCTCGGGCCCTCCTTTTGTTCCTCGGTCTATGGTTTTGTTCCTCAGGCTCTGGTTTTCTTCCTCGGGCTCTGGGTTTGTTCCTTGGGCTCTGGTTTTGTTTCTCTAGCTCTCGTTTCATTCCTCGGGCACTGATTATTTTCCTCGGGCACTGGTTTTGTTCCTCGGGCTCTGGTTTTGTTCCTCGGGCTCTGGTTTTCTCCCTCAGCTTCTGGTTTAATACCTTGGGCTCTGGTTTTGTTCCTCTAACTCTGGTTTTATTACTCGGGCTCTGTTTTTTTTCCGCGGGCTCTGGTTTTTGTTCCTCCAGCTCTGGTTTTATTCCTTGGGCTCTGGTTTTCTTCCTCTGGCGCTGGTTTGGTTCCTCGGACTCTGGTTTTGTTCCTCGGGCTCTGGTTTTATTCTTCAGGCTCTGGATTTGTTCCTCGGGCTCTGGTTTTTTTCCTTGGGCTCTGGTTTTGTTCCTCGGTCTCTCGTTTTTTTCCTCGACATCTGGTTTTGTTCCTTGGGCTCTGGTTTTGTTCCTCAGGCTCTGGTTTTCTTCCTTGCCCTCTGGTTTAGTTCCTTGGGCTCTGGTTTTTTTCCTCGGGCTCTGGTTTTCTTCCTCGGCCTCTGTTTTTTTTCCTTGGGCTCTGTTTTTTTTCCTCGGGCTCTGGTTTAGTTACTCAGTCTCCGGTTTTCTTCCTCGGGCTGTGGTTTTGTTCCTCTGTCTCTGGTTTAATTCCTCGGGTCCTGATTTATTCCCTCGGGCTCTGCGTTTGTTTCTCGGACTCTGGTTTTGTCCCTCGCACCCTCCTTTTGTTCCTCGGTCTCTGGTTTTGATCCTCAGGCTCTGGTTTTCTTCCTCGGGCTCTGGGTTTGTTCCTTGGGCTCTGGTTTTGTTCCTCCAGCTCTGGTTTTGTTCCTTAGGCTCTGGATTTGTTCCTCGGGCTCTGGTTTAGTTCCTCAGGTACTGGTTTAGTGCCTCAGGTACTGGTTTTGTTCCTCAGACTCTGGTTTTGTTCCTTGGTCTCTCGATTTTTTCCTCGACATCTGGTTTTGTTCCTTGGGCTCTGGTTTTGTTCCTCAGGCACTGGTTTTCTTCCTTGCCCTCTGGTTTAGTTCCTTGGGCTCTGGTTTTCTTCCTCGGGCTCTGGTTTTCTTCCTCGGCCTCTGTTTTTTTTCCTTGGGCTCTGGTTTTGTTCCTTGGGCTCTGGTGTAGTTTCTCGGGTCCTTTTTTTCTTCCTCGGGGTCGGTTTTTTTTCCTAGGGCTCTGGTTTTCTTTCTCAAGCTCTGGTTTTGTTCCTCGGGCTCTTATTTTTTTCCTCCAGCTCTGGTTTTGTTCCTCGGGCTCTAGTGTAGTTCCACGGACTCTGGTTTTGTTCCTCGGGCTCTTGTTTTGTTCCTCAGTCTCTGGTTTTGTTCCTTGAGCTCTGGTTTTGTTCCTCGACATCTGGTTTTATTCCTTGGGCTCTGGTTTTTTTCCTCGGACTCTGGTTTTGTTCCTCGACTCCTGGTTTTATTCCTCGGGCCCTCCTTTTGTTCCTCGGTCTCTGGTTTTGATCCTCAGGCTCTGGTTTTCTTCCTCGGCCTCTGGTTTTGTTCCTTGAGCTCTGGTTTTGTTCCTTGGGCTCTGGTTTTGTTCCTCGGACTCTGGTTTTATCCCTCGCACCCTACTTTTGTTCCTCGGTCTATGGTTTTGTTCCTCAGGCTCTGGTTTTCTTCCTCGGGCTCTGGGTTTGTTCCTTGGGCTCTGGATTTATTCCTCGGGCTCTGGGTTAGTTCCTCAGGTACTGGGTTTTTCCCTCAGACTCTGGTTTTCTTCCTCGGCCTCTGGTTTTGTTCCTTGAGCTCTGGTTTTGTTCCTCGGTCTCTGGTTTTGTTCCTCGGGCTCTGGTTTTCTCCCTCAGCTTCTGATTTAATACCTTGGGCTCTGGTTTTGTTCCTCTAACTCTGGTTTTATTACTCGGCCTCTGTTTTTTTTCCTTGGGCTCTGGTTTTGTTCCTTGGGCTCTGGTGTAGTTTCTCGGGTCCTTTTTTTCTTCCTCGGGGTCTGTTTTTTTTCCTAGGGCTCTGGTTTTCTTCCTCGAGCTCTGGTTTTGTTCCTCGGGCTCTAGTGTAGTTCCAAGGACGCTGGTTTTGTTCCTCGGGCTCTTGTTTTGTTCCTCAGTCTCTGGTTTTGTTCCTTGAGCTCTGGTTTTGTTCCTCGACATCTGGTTTTTTTCCTTGGGCTCTGTTTTTTTTCCTCGGACTCTGGTTTTGTTCCTCGACTCCTGGTTTTATTCCTCGGGCCCTCCTTTTGTTCCTCGGTCTCTGGTTTTGTTCCTCAGTCTCTGGTTTTCTTCCTCGGCCTCTGGTTTTGTTCCTTGAGCTCTGGTTTTGTTCCTTGGGCTCTGGTTTTGTTCCTTGGGCTCTGGTTTTGTTCCTCGGACTCTGGTTTTATCCCTCGCACCCTCCTTTTGTTCCTCGGTCTATGGTTTTGTTCCTCTGGCTCTGGTTTTGTTCCTCGGTCTCTGGTTTTGTTCCTCGGTCTCTGGTTTTGTTCCTCGACATCTGGTTTTGTTACTTATCCTCTGGTTTTGTTCCTCGGGCTCTGGTTTTGTTCCTCAGGCTCTAGTTTTTTCCTCGGGCTCTGGTTTTGTTTCTCTAGCTCTCGTTTCATTCCTCGGGCACTGATTATTTTCCTCGGGCACTGGTTTTGTTCCTCGGTCTCTGGTTTTGTTCCTCGTGCTCTGGTTTTCTCCCTCAGCTTCTGATTTAATACCTTGGGCTCTGGTTTTGTTCCTCTAACTCTGGTTTTATTACTCGGGCTCTGTTTTTTTTCCGCGGGCTCTGTTTTTGTTCCTCCAGCTCTGGTTTTATTCCTTGGGCTCTGGTTTTCTTCCTCTGGCGCTGGTTTGGTTCCTCGGACTCTGGTTTTGTTCCTCGGGCTCTGGTTTTATTCTTCAGGCTCTGGATTTGTTCCTCGGGCTCTGGTTTTTTTCCTCGGGCTCTGGTTTTGTTCCTCGGTCTCTCGTTTTTTTCCTCGACATCTGGTTTTGTTCCTTGGGCTCTGGTTTTGTTCCTCAGGCTCTGGTTTTCTTCCTTGCCCTCTGGTTTAGTTCCTTGGGCTCTGGTTTTTTTCCTCGGGCTCTGGTTTTCTTCCTCGGCCTCTGTTTTTTTTCCTTGGGCTCTGTTTTTTTTCCTCGGGCTCTGGTTTAGTTACTCAGTCTCCGGTTTTCTTCCTCGGGCTGTGGTTTTGTTCCTCTGGCTCTGGTTTAATTCCTCGGGTCCTGATTTATTCCCTCGGGCTCTGGGTTTGTTTCTCGTACTCTGTTTTTGTCCCTCGCACCCTCCTTTTGTTCCTCGGTCTATGGTTGTTGGAGAAAGTTAGCCAGACTAGGCCGCGGTGGGAAAGTTCTGAGTCATGCTGACAAGGGAGAAAAGAAAGTTATGCTGACCTTGCTCTGTGCAGATAAGCAACTTTGAGAAAGTATAGTATAGGGAAAACAGGATGGAACCCGGACCACGTAGCAGTAACCGAAAGTAGGAGGAATATGATAATGTAATTTTTAGAGCTAAGCCAATGATTGTGAGACAAGTATGCATAAGGTAGAACTTAGTGTATAAATATGTGTAGGGTTTTACAATAAAGTTGAAGCTGGCCTTATCACTCACATTGAGTCGACTGCCTGCCTTCCCTCGCTCGTCGCAAGTGGCGCCCGAACAGGGACCCCCCATCCCTGTTTTCCACCGGACAGCGAGATCGGAGAAGCACTGGTAGCAGCGACCAGGGAGCAGAAGATCAGTAGACGCTGTCGCGGCGTGCCTGATCCGTGCTTGAACCCAGGATAATTAAGAAGGGGTTCGCCGTCCGATAGAAGGCTACCCGTGGGAAAAGGCTGCAAACGACCGGATAATTAAGAGGGTCAGGAGAAGCGCGCAATGGAAGTAGAGGTAGCCTTCGATATTTTAAAATGCTTTTTAGAAAAGCGGGGAGTAAGCCAATTAAAAGACCTGGCTGGTTTAATTGCGTTAGGGAAAGCGAAAGGGTTTTTTAAAGACCCTGAAAGTATGTTTGAAGTAGACGAGTGGCGTTTTTATGGAGATTGTTTGTGGGATCTAGTAATTGATGATGATAAATCAGCAAGAAAATTAATGAAATCTTGGAGAGATGTTATTAATTGTATAAAAAGATATAAAACTGAAAGGCGAATAGCTACAGCCGCCTCAGATCGGCTTGAGCAGTCCGATCCTGCCGCTGGACGTCTCACAGCAGGGGGTGACTACTTTTCACCTCCGCCTTCGGGAATTCCTGTTCCCGTTGTTTGCCGACCCTCTCGTCCCCCTCCTGATCCGCCGACAGAAAGGGCTTGTCCCTCCGCACCGCCGGGGGAAAGGGAGGGGGAGGGTCCAAGTGAAAATGAGAGGGTAGACGGTAGCGGACAGGAGACTGCTCAAGCTGAAAGTCTTCTAAAGGCCTCACCCCCCCCACACCCCCCCACCCCTCACCCCCCCCACCCCACCCCACCCACCTCCCCCCCACCCCCCCCCCGTCCCAAGCTCATCAACAGCCGCGTGTAGTGCGGGTTGGTTGGGACAAAATAGCACGAGAAGCTGTTGAACAAAAAGATTTTGATTTATTAGATCAAATTAGCCCTCAAGCCTTCCCGGTAATCTACCAGGTAGATAACGCGGGGGCTATGACTGGGGTGCATCAGGCCCTAGATTGGAAAATATTAAATCAATTGCGAAACACAGTTAATGTGCAAGGCAAATGCTGAACTATATCTGGGGTAGCGGAATGCTATGTCCAGAAGATATTAAGAACATGAGGCTTATTTTGAAGCAATCACAACAATTACTTTGGCAAGCTCACTGGCAAAGACTTTGTGAAATATCTGCGCACTCGCCCCGAGCCCCAAATGATCGTTTAGCTGGAGTAACTGTAGAACAACTAATGGGTATAGGTCCTTTTGCCTCTGCAGAAATGCAGATGCAAACTGGCCCAGACGTGTTGTTAGAATCTATGAAATTAGCACGAGAAGCCTTGCAGAAAGTTAAAACTACACCAGCTCCTCCCTCATATATGTCAATTAAACAAGGAAGAGAGGAGCCTTTTGCATCTTTTGTAGAAAGAGTCACAGACGCTATTGACCACACAGATATGGCAGATTTTATGAAAGGACCTTTGCTGAGACAGTGTGTATTAGAGAATTGTAATACTTATACGAAGGGCATCCTTGTCACCTTACCCTTAGACGCCACCATAGAAGTCATGTTAGAGCGAATGAGTAGAGTTCCTGTAGGAGCTCAAGCCATGTTAGTTGAAACAACCAGAGAACTAGGGGAAAAATTACTCAACGCGCAGGGACAGGCGTTTGCAGCTCTTGCCCCACTGAAGCCTCCGGATGCCCAGCAAAGTAAGACGACTGGCCGACGAGAGTATAAGTGCTTCCGATGTGGCTACCCAGGACATCTGCGTCGACAATGTCGGGAGCTGCCAGAACTGTCAAATGAATAATCATAATACTACGGTCTGCCGGCATTCGGGAAACGGGAAACCGAGCGCCAAGAGCCGCAGCGCGCCGACACCAATCGCGGCTCCGGTCACCTTCAGGCCAACGGCAGCCCCCAACCAAATGACAGTGCAGAGATACCAGACGCCATTACCCAACTTCGACCAGCAACCAGGGGGAGCCTCGGACTGGATCTGGCAACAGCAGTAGATGTCACGCTAATTGACGACCGGCCGCGAAAAATTGCTACAGGAATTAAAGGGCCCATAGTTATCAATGGACAATCTCATGGAGCGTTGTTGTTGGGGCGATCATCCAGTGGTCTCTAAGGACTTTTTATATTACCAGGACTTATCGATTGTGATTCAAAAACTCAGTACCCACATCGTTGACCGAGCAGTGGATCGTATTGACCCTGACTTACCTGTGGACTTAACCGTTTTGCACGGCCCCACACATTTTATTGCTGCACTCACACAGTGCAAAAAGAAAAAGGGGGAGACTGTCAGAGTATTAGAATGGATATTTACCGGAATGCAACCAAAGACTACAATTCAAGATAACGACACGTTTGATTGGAATGTGCTAGATTGAATTTATAGCTGTTACTGCTGTTTAGCTATTAATTCGCAGGCTCTTGTGCTTGCCATGGGGCTTGCTTGCCTTAATGTGTATTAGAGTCTTGTGCTCATTAGTGGCTGCTTTTTTGCTCTCGCTGCTTGCTGTACTGCTGCACTGCTGATCGTCTTACTGTGCTGTGCCTGGGAACGTTCTGATAACAGCAATGGGGATGCGCCTGGGCCGGCAGATGGCCAGGGCATCGCTGCTGCTTCTGTGCTGCTGTGCTGGACAGGCTGGAACTGCAGCGTGAACTCGAATCAAAGGGACTGTGACCTGTGGCTGAGTCCATGCGGGACAGGACGCCCCGAGGCGTCTGTGACTGTGGATAAGCCCATGCCCAAGCAGCAGGAACCACCTGAACCAACGGAGGACAAACTTTACAAGAAGCAGCGCAAGTGCAGCAGTGACCCGACCTGAGCCAACTTTGGTGCCCAGTAACTCCACGCAACGCACCACCTCTGCTGACCTGAGTGACCACCATAACAGATGGAGCCCAAAGTCATGGACTAAATGAACGCAGTGGACATTTTGTGTACATTTATGGATATTTTATGGACATTTTACAGGGGATTGTGCGGGCCTGTCCTACGTGTAGCCACCATGGGCCTGGTCTCGGAATCGGCGTGAATCCCAGGGGACTCGAGGCCAGAGAATTGTGGCAAGTGGATGTGACTCACGTTGCTGACTTTGGCAGACTGAGATATATACATGTTACGATTGACACCTATAGCAAATTTATATGGGCCACGGCACAAACAGGAGAACGAGCACTCCACGTAATGCGACATTTGACTAGTTGTTTTGCAGTTATGGGAGTGCCACAAACGATAAAAACTGACAATGGCCCTGCATACATAAGCGCCAAAGTGAAACGTTTTTTCCAAACATGGGGAGTGCGACATACTGCTGGTATTCCGCACTCACCCACGGGACAAGCTATCATTGAAAGGGCGCATCAAACGCTGAAACAATATTTGCAAAAATTTAGGGAAATCTCAGATGTACAAGAAAGACTTGTTAAGACTCTTTTTGTGCTAAATCATTTATGTATTTTTGCAGATCAGAAAGAGCCACCAGCATGGGTGCATGGTTATCCTAAAGAAAATAAGGATGACAAGCCAGTTTTCGTTATGTATAGAGATCCAGCAACCGGACTGTGGAAAGGTCCAGCAGAAGTGAAGTATATGGGTAGAGGTTATATGTGTGTACTTACTCCCACAGGGCCGAAGTGGATTCCAAGCCGCTGGACCAAAGCTGCTGTTGCTGATGATGATCAATGCAGCTCTGTCTGTACTGATCCCAGCGATGCCGTTGCCCAGCCGTGCGAACTTATGGGTGGCGTGGGCAAATAAAACTGGGATGACAGATTTTTGCCTGAGTTCAGCTACGGCAACTGAGCCCTTTAAAACATGTCTGATAGGCTTTCCTGAAATTATTGCCAGAGATTTTGATAATTGGACGTCTGTAACAGTTAATTGTATAAATGTTACTGTAGCAAATTGCTCGGTACAACTAATAAGAGCCCTAAATCATACTCTCCCTTGGGACCCCCAAGAAACTGACCTTTTGGGGTCAGAAAAAATTGGAAATGCAACTGATAACGTTACTACTCAGACGTGTTTTGTGTTTGGCAGCTTTAGCCGCTTTGCCGCACAGGCCCAGACCTTTCAGTCATTGATCGGCATAAGCAGCCGCACTGATGATAACAACCCTTTTGTTAATACCACCGGTTGGACTGTTGTTTCACCTTTTACGAAAGGATTCGAAATAGGCCAATATTGTGGGAATTATAACGCTTCCAAAACACTCAGTGCCTATGGACGGAGTATGAAGGGAACCAATAACTCTTTGTGGAACAATGATATGGCCAAAGCTCTTCCCCCCGGATATTTTTTGATCTGTGGGGATCGAGCATGGCCTGGCATTCCAAAGAACGCCTTTGGAGGGCCTTGTTATGTAGGTAAATTAACTCTGCTCACAGTTAGCCGACAAAGTTGGCTCAATATAACTACAGTAGCGACAAATCGACACAAAATGTCTATACATCAATTGCAAGCAGATTGTAACGACAATATAGAATTATGGTCAACCACAGCCAATGTATTTGCTTCCCTAGTGCCTAACATAGGCACTGCGCACGCGCTGGCTTGGTATTTTATTAACAATTATAGTTATAGTAAAAATAGCATATCACTGTATTTTAAATAACGTTGTAAAAATGAACAACAATGTATTGGTGGTCCAAAAAGAAAAAGGGGGAAATGTTGGAGAAAGTTAGCCAGACTAGGCCGCGGTGGGAAAATTCTGAGTCATGCTGACAAGGGAGAAAAGAAAGTTATGCTGACCTTGCTCTGTGCAGATAAGCAACTTTGAGAAAGTATAGTATAGGGAAAACAGGATGGAACCCGGACCACGTAGCAGTAACCGAAAGTAGGAGGAATATGATAATGTAATTTTTAGAGCTAAGCCAATGATTGTGAGACAAGTATGCATAAGGTAGAACTTAGTGTATAAATATGTGTAGGGTTTTACAATAAAGTTGAAGCTGGCCTTATCACTCACATTGAGTCGACTGCCTGCCTTCCCTCGCTCGTCGCATATGGTTTTGTTCCTCAGGCTCTGGTTTTCTTCCTCGGGCTCTGGGTTTGTTCCCTGGGCTCTGGTTTTGTTCCTCGAGCTCTGGTTTTGTTCCTTAAGCTCTGGATTTGTTCCTTGGGCTCTGGTTTAGTTCCTCAGGTACTGGTTTAGTGCCTCAGGTACTGGTTTTGTTCCTCAGGCTCTGGTTTTCTTCCTCGGGCTCTGGGTTTGTTCCCTGGGCTCTGGTTTTGTTCCTCGAGCTCTGGTTTTGTTCCTTAAGCTCTGGATTTGTTCCTTGGGCTCTGGTTTAGTTCCTCAGGTACTGGTTTAGTGCCTCAGGTACTGGTTTTGTTCCTCAGACTCTGGTTTTGTTCCTTGGTCTCTCGTTTTTTTCCTCGACATCTGGTTTTGTTCCTTGGGCTCTGGTTTTGTTCCTCAGGCTCTGGTTTTCTTCCTTGCCCTCTGGTTTAGTTCCTTGGGCTCTGGTTTTGTTCCTCGGGCTCTGGTTTTCTTCCTCGGTCTGTGTTTTTTTTCCTCGGGCTCTGGTTTTGTTCCTCGGGCTCTGGTGTAGTTTCTCGGGTCCTTTTTTTCTTCCTCGGGGTCTGTTTTTTTTCCTAGGGCTCTGGTTTTCTTCCTCGAGCTCTGGTTTTGTTCCTCGGGCTCTTATTTTGTTCCTCCAGCTCTGGTTTTGTTCCTCGGCCTCTAGTGTAGTTCCACGGACTCTGGTTTTGTTCCTCGGGCTCTTGTTTTGTTCCTCAGTCTCTGGTTTTGTTCCTTGAGCTCTGGTTTTGTTCCTCGACATCTGGTTTTATTCCTTGGGCTCTGGTTTTTTTCCTCGGACTCTGGTTTTGTTCCTCGACTCCTGGTTTTATTCCTCGGGCCCTCCTTTTGTTCCTCGGTCTCTGGTTTTGATCCTCAGGCTCTGGTTTTCTTCCTGGGACTCTGGTTTTGTTCCTCCAGCTCTGGTTTTGTTCCTCGGGCTCTGGTTTTGTTCCTCGGGCTCTGGTTTTGTTCCTCAAGCTCTGTTTTTTTTCCTCGGGCTCTAGTGTAGTTCCAAGGTCTCTGGTTTTGTTCCTCGGGCTCTGGTTTTGTTCCTCTAACTCTGGTTTTATTACTTGGGCTCTTGTTTTGTTCCTCCAGCTCTGGTTTTATTCCTTGGGCTCTGGTTTTGTTCCTCGGGCTCTGGTTTAGTTACTCAGTCTCCGGTTTTCTTCCTCGGGCTGTGGTTTTGTTCTGCTGGCTCTGGTTTAATTCCTCAGGTCCTGATTTATTCCCTCGGGCTCTGGGTTTGTTCCTCGAACTCTGGTTTTGTCCCTCGTGCCCTCCTTTTTTTCCTCGGTCTATGGTTTTGTTCCTCAGGCTCTGGTTTTCTTCCTCGGCCTCTGGGTTTGTTCCTTGGGCTCTGGTTTTGTTCCTCGAGCTCTGGTTTTGTTCCTTAGGCTCTGGATTTGTTCCTCGGGCTCTGGTTTAGTTCCTCGGGCTCTGGTTTTGTTCCTCAGGCTCTAGTTTTGTTCCTCGGGCTCTGGTTTTGTTTCTCTAGCTCTCGTTTCATTCCTTGGGCACTGATTATTTTCCTTGGGCACTGGTTTTGTTCCTCTGGCTCTGGTTTTGTTCCTTGGACTCTGGTTTTGTTCCTCCACAATTGGTTTTATTCCTCGGGCCCTCCTTTTGTTCCTCTGTCTCTGGTTTTGTTCCTCGACATCTGGTTTTGTTACTCATCCTCCGGTTTTGTTCCTCGGGCTCTGGTTTTCTCCCTCAGCTTCTGGTTTAATTCCTTGGGCTCTGGTTTTTTTCCTCTAGCTCTGGTTTTATTACTTGGGCTCTGGTTTTGCTCCTCTGGCTCTGTTTTTTTGCCTCCAGCTCTGGTTTTATTCCTTGGGCTCTGGTTTTGTTCCTTGGGCTCTGGTTTAGTTTTTCAGTCTCCGGTTTTCTTCCTCGGGCTGTGGTTTTGTTCTGCAGGCTCTGGTTTAATTCCTCGGGTCCTGATTTATTCCCTCGGGCTCTGGGTTTGTTCGTCGGACTCTGGTTTTGTCCCTCGCGCCCTCCTTTTGTTCCTCGGTCTATGGTTTTGTTCCTCAGGCTCTGGTTTTCTTCCTCGGGCTCTGGGTTTGTTACTTGGGCTCTGGTTTTGTTCCTCGAGCTCTGGTTTTGTTCCTTAAGCTCTGGATTTGTTCCTTGGGCTCTGGTTTAGTTCCTCAGGTACTGGGTTTTTCCCTCAGACTCTGGTTTTTTTCCTCGGCCTCTGGTTTTGTTCCTTGAGCTCTGGTTTGTTCCTCGGGCTCTGGTTTTGTTCCTCCAGCTCTGGTTTTGTTCCTCAGGCACTGGTTTAGTGCCTCAGGTACTGGTTTTGTTTCTCAGACTCTGGTTTTGTTCCTCGGTCTCTCGTTTCTTTCCTCGACATCTGGTTTTGTTCCTTTGGCTCTGGTTTTGTTACTCAGGCATTGGCTTAGTGCCTCAGGTACTGGTTTTGTTTCTCAGACTCTGGTTTTGTTCCTCGGTCTCTCGTTTCTTTCCTCGACATCTGGTTTTGTTCCTTGGGGTCTGGTTTTGTTCCTCAGGCTCTGGTTTTCTTCCTCGGCCTGTGTTTTTTTTCCTTGGGCTCTGGTTTTGTTCCTCGGGCTCTGGTTTCTTTCCTCAGTCTCTGTTTTTTTTCCTTGGGCTCTGGTGTAGTTTCTCGGGTCCTTTTTTAATTCCTCGGGGTCTGTTTTTTTTCCTAGGGCCCTGGTTTTCTTCCTCGAGCTCTGGTTTTGTTCCTCGGGCTCTTATTTTGTTCCTCCAGCTCTGGTTTTGTTCCTCGGGCTCTAGTGTAGTTCCACGGACTCTGGTTTTGTTCCTCGGGCTCTTGTTTTGTTCCTCAGTCTCTGGTTTTGTTCCTTGAGCTCTGGTTTTGTTCCTCGACATCTGGTTTTATTCCTTGGGCTCTGGTTTTGTTCCTCGACTCCTGGTTTTATTCCTCGGGCCCTCCTTTTGTTCCTCGGTCTCTGGTTTTGATCCTCAGGCTCTGGTTTTGTTCCTCCAGCTCTGGTTTTGTTCCTCCAGCTCTGGTTTTGTTCCTCGGGGTCTGGTTTTGTTCCTCGGGCTCTGGTTTTGTTCCTCAAGCTCTGTTTTTTTTCCTCGGGCTCTAGTGTAATTCCAAGGCCTCTGGTTTTGTTCCTCGGGCTCTGGTTTTGTTCCTCGGGCTCTGGTTTTGTTCCTCTAACTCTGGTTTTATTACTTGGGCTCTGGTTTTGTTCTTCCAGCTCTGGTTTTATTCCTTGGGCTCTGGATTTGTTCCTCGGGCTCTGGTTTAGTTCCTCAGGTACTGGGTTTTTCCCTCAGACTCTGGTTTTCTTCCTCGGCCTCTGGTTTTGTTCCTTGAGCTCTGGTTTTGTTCCTAGGGCTCTGGTTTTGTTCCTCGGGCTCTGGTTTTGTTCCTCAGGCTCTAGTTTTTTCCTCGGGCTCTGGTTTTGTTTCTCTAGCTCTCGTTTCATTCCTCGAGCACTGATTATTTTCCTCGGGCACTGGTTTTGTTCCTCGGGCTGTGGTTTTGTTCCTCGGTCTCTGGTTTTGTTCCTCGGTCTCTGGTTTTGTTCCTCGACATCTGGTTTTGTTACTTATCCTCTGGTTTTGTTCCTCGGGCTCTGGTTTTGTTCCTCAGGCTCTAGTTTTTTCCTCGGGCTCTGGTTTTGTTTCTCTAGCTCTCGTTTCATTCCTTGGGCACTGATTATTTTCCTCGGGCACTGGTTTTGTTCCTCGGTCTCTGGTTTTGTTCCTCGGGCTCTGGTTTTCTCCCTCAGCTTCTGATTTAATACCTTGGGCTCTGGTTTTGTTCCTCTAACTCTGGTTTTATTACTCGGGTCTGTTTTTTTTCCGCGGGCTCTTTTTTTGTTCCTCCAGCTCTGGTTTTATTCCTTGGGCTCTGGTTTTCTTCCTCTGGCGCTGGTTTGTTTCCTCGGACTCTGGTTTTGTTCCTCGGGCTCTGGTTTTATTCTTCAGGCTCTGGATTTGTTCCTCGGGCTGTGGTTTTTTTCCTTGGGCTCTGGTTTTGTTCCTCGGTCTCTCGTTTTTTTCCTCGACATCTGGTTTTGTTCCTTGGGCTCTGGTTTTGTTCCTCAGGCTCTGGTTTTCTTCCTTGCCCTCTGGTTTAGTTCCTCGGGCTCTGGTTTGGTTCCTCGGGCTCTGGTTTTCTTCCTCGGCCTGTGTTTTTTTTCCTCGGGCTCTGGTTTTGTTCCTCGGGCTCTGGTGTAGTTTCTCGGGTCCTTTTTTTCTTCCTCGGGGTCTGTTTTTTTTCCTAGGGCTCTGGTTTTCTTCCTCGAGCTCTGGTTTTGTTCCTCGGGCTCTTATTTTGTTCCTCCAGCTCTGGTTTTGTTCCTCGGCCTCTAGTGTAGTTCCACGGACTCTGGTTTTGTTCCTCGGGCTCTTGTTTTGTTCCTCAGTCTCTGGTTTTGTTCCTTGAGCTCTGGTTTTGTTCCTCGACATCTGGTTTTATTCCTTGGGCTCTGGTTTTTTTCCTTGGACTCTGGTTTTGTTCCTCGACTCCTGGTTTTATTCCTCGGGCCCTCCTTTTGTTCCTCGGTCTCTGGTTTTGATCCTCAGGCTCTGGTTTTCTTCCTGGGACTCTGGTTTTTTTCCTCCGACTCTGGTTTTGTTCCTCGGGCTCTGGTTTTGTTCCTCGGGCTCTGGTTTTGTTCCTCAAGCTCTGTTTTTTTTCCTCAGGCTCTAGTGTAGTTCCAAGGTCTCTGGTTTTGTTCCTCGGGCTCTGGTTTTGTTCCTCTAACTCTGGTTTTATTACTTGGGCTCTTGTTTTGTTCCTCCAGCTCTGGTTTTATTCCTTGGGCTCTGGTTTTGTTCCTCGGGCTCTGGTTTAGTTACTCAGTCTCCGGTTTTCTTCCTCGGGCTGTGGTTTTGTTCCGCTGGCTCTGGTTTAATTCCTCGGGTCCTGATTTATTCCCTCGGGCTCTGGGTTTGTTCCTCGAACTCTGGTTTTGTCCCTCGTGCCCTCCTTTTGTTCCTCGGTCTATGGTTTTGTTCCTCAGTCTCTGGTTTTCTTCCTTAGGCTCTGGATTTGTTCCTTGGGCTCTGGTTTAGTTCCTCGGGCTCTGGTTTTGTTCCTCAGGCTCTAGTTTTGTTCCTCGGGCTCTGGTTTTGTTTCTCTAGCTCTCGTTTCATTCCTTGGGCACTGATTATTTTCCTCGGGCACTGGTTTTGTTCCTCTGGCTCTGGTTTTGTTCCTCGGACTCTGGTTTTGTTCCTCCACAATTGGTTTTATTCCTCGGGCCCTCCTTTTGTTCCTCTGTCTCTGGTTTTGTTCCTCGACATCTGGTTTTGTTACTCATCCTCCGGTTTTGTTCCTCGGGCTCTGGTTTTCTCCCTCAGCTTCTGGTTTAATTCCTTGGGCTCTGGTTTTTTTCCTCTAACTCTGGTTTTATTACTTGGGCTCTGGTTTTGCTCCTCTGGCTCTGGTTTTTTGCCTCCAGCTCTGGTTTTATTCCTTGGGCTCTGGTTTTGTTCCTTGGGCTCTGGTTTCGTTTTTCAGTCTCCGGTTTTCTTCCTCGGGCTGTGGTTTTGTTCTGCAGGCTCTGGTTTAATTCCTCGGGTCCTGATTTATTCCCTCGGGCTCTGGGTTTGTTCGTCGGACTCTGGTTTTGTCCCTCGCGCCCTCCTTTTGTTCCTCGGTCTATGGTTTTGTTCCTCAGGCTCTGGTTTTCTTCCTCGGGCTCTGGGTTTGTTACTTGGGCTCTGGTTTTGTTCCTCGAGCTCTGGTTTTGTTCCTTAAGCTCTGGATTTGTTCCTTGGGCTCTGGTTTAGTTCCTCAGGTACTGGGTTTTTCCCTTAGACTCTGGTTTTCTTCCTCGGGCTGTGGTTTTGTTCTGCAGGCTCTGGTTTAATTCCTCGGGTCCTGATTTATTCCCTCGGGCTCTGTGTTTGTTCCTCTGACTCTGGTTTTGTCCCTCGCGCCCTCCTTTTGTTCCTCGGTCTATGGTTTTGTTCCTCAGGATCTGCTTTTCTTCCTCGGGCTCTGGGTTTGTTACTTGGGCTCTGGTTTTGTTCCTCGAGCTCTGGTTTTGTTCCTTAAGCTCTGGATTTGTTCCTTGGGCTCTGGTTTAGTTCCTCAGGTACTGGGTTTTTCCCTCAGACTCAGGTTTTTTTCCTCGGCCTCTGGTTTTGTTCCTTGAGCTCTGGTTTGTTCCTCGGGCTCTGGTTTTGTTCCTCCAGCTCTGGTTTTGTTCCTCAGGCACTGGTTTAGTGCCTCAGGTACTGGTTTTGTTTCTCAGACTCTGGTTTTGTTCCTCGGTCTCTCGTTTCTTTCCTTGACATCTGGATTTGTTCCTTGGGCTCTGGTTTTGTTCCTCAGGCACTGGTTTAGTGCCTCAGGTACTGGTTTTGTTTCTCAGACTCTGGTTTTGTTCCTCGGTCTCTCCTTTCTTTCCTCGACATCTGGTTTTGTTCCTTGGGCTCTGGTTTTGTTCCTCAGGCTCTGGTTTTCTTCCTTGCCCTCTGGTTTATTTCCTTGGGCTCTGGTTTTGTTCCTCGGGCTCTGGTTTTCTTCCTCGGCCTGTGTTTTTTTTCCTTGGGCTCTGGTTTTGTTCCTCGGGCTCTGGTTTCTTTCCTCAGTCTCTGTTTTTTTTCCTTGGGCTCTGGTGTAGTTTCTCGGGTCCTTTTTTAATTCCTCGGGGTCTGTTTTTTTTCCTAGGGCCCTGGTTTTCTTCCTCGAGCTCTGGTTTTGTTCCTCGGGCTCTTATTTTGTTAGTCCAGCTCTGGTTTTGTTCCTCGGGCTCTAGTGTAGTTCCACGGACTCTGGTTTTGTTCCTCGGGCTCTTGTTTTGTCCTCAGTCTCTGGTTTTGTTCCTTGAGCTCTGGTTTTGTTCCTCGACATCTGGTTTTATTCCTTGGGCTCTGGTTTTGTTCCTCGACTCCTGGTTTTATTCCTCGGGCCCTCCTTTTGTTCCTCGGTCTCTGGTTTTGATCCTCAGGCTCTGGTTTTCTTCCTGGGGCTCTGGTTTTGTTCCTTGAGCTCTGGTTTTGTTCCTTGGGCTCTGGTTTTGTTCCTCGGGCTCTGGTTTTGTTCCTCAAGCTCTGTTTTTTTTCCTCGGGCTCTAGTGTAATTCCAAGGCCTCTGGTTTTGTTCCTCGGGCTCTGGTTTTGTTCCTCTAACTCTGGTTTTATTACTTGGGCTCTGGTTTTGTTCTTCCAGCTCTGGTTTTATTCCTTGGGCTCTGGTTTTGTTCCTCGGGCTCTGGTTTAGTTACTCAGTCTCCGGTTTTCTTCCTCGGGCTGTGGTTTTGTTCCGCTGGCTCTGGTTTAATTCCTCGGGTCCTGATTTATTCCCTCGGGCTCTGGGTTTGTTCCTCGAACTCTGGTTTTGTCCCTCGTGCCCAACTTTTGTTCCTCGGTCTATGGTTTTGTTCCTCAGGCTCGGATTTTCTTCCTCGGGCTCTGGGTTTGTTACTTGGGCTCTGGTTTTGTTCCTCGAGCTCTGGATTTGTTCCTTGGGTCTGGTTTAGTTCCTCGGGCTCTGGTTTTGTTCCTCAGGCTCTAGTTTTGTTCCTCGGGCTCTGGTTTTGTTTCTCTAGCTCTCGTTTCATTCCTTGGGCACTGATTATTTTCCTCGGGCACTGGTTTTGTTCCTCTGGCTCTGGTTTTGTTCCTCGGACTCTGGTTTTGTTCCTCCACACTTGGTTTTATTCCTCGGGCCCTCCTTTTGTTCCTCTGTCTCTGGTTTTGTTCCTCGACATCTGGTTTTGTTACTCATCCTCCGGTTTTGTTCCTCGGGCTCTGGTTTTCTCCCTCAGCTTCTGGTTTAATTCCTTGGGCTCTGGTTTTTTTCCTCTAACTCTGGTTTTATTACTTGGGCTCTGGTTTTGCTCCTCTGGCTCTGGTTTTTTGCCTCCAGCTCTGGTTTTATTCCTTGGGCTCTGGTTTTGTTCCTTGGGCTCTGGTTTCGTTTTTCAGTCTCCGGTTTTCTTCCTCGGGCTGTGGTTTTGTTCTGCAGGCTCTGGTTTAATTCCTCGGGTCCTGATTTATTCCCTCGGGCTCTGGGTTTGTTCGTCGGACTCTGGTTTTGTCCCTCGCGCCCTCCTTTTGTTCCTCGGTCTATGGTTTTGTTCCTCAGGCTCTGGTTTTCTTCCTCGGGCTCTGGGTTTGTTACTTGGGCTCTGGTTTTGTTCCTCGAGCTCTGGTTTTGTTCCTTAAGCTCTGGATTTGTTCCTTGGGCTCTGGTTTAGTTCCTCAGGTACTGGGTTTTTCCCTCAGACTCTGGTTTTCTTCCTCGGCCTCTGGTTTTGTTCCTGGAGCTCTGGTTTTGTTCCTAGGGCTCTGGTTTTGTTCCTCGGGCTCTGGTTTTGTTCCTCAGGCTCTAGTTTTTTCCTCGGGCTCTGGTTTTGTTTCTCTAGCTCTCGTTTCATTCCTCGAGCACTGATTATTTTCCTCGGGCACTGGTTTTGTTCCTCGGGCTGTGGTTTTGTTCCTCGGTCTCTGGTTTTGTTCCTCGGTCTCTGGTTTTGTTCCTCGACATCTGGTTTTGTTACTTATCCTCTGGTTTTGTTCCTCGGGCTCTGGTTTTGTTCCTCAGGCTCTAGTTTTTTCCTCGGGCTCTGGTTTTGTTTCTCTAGCTCTCGTTTCATTCCTTGGGCACTGATTATTTTCCTCGGGCACTGGTTTTGTTCGTCGGTCTCTGGTTTTGTTCCTCGGGCTCTGGTTTTCTCCCTCAGCTTCTGATTTAATACCTTGGGCTCTGGTTTTGTTCCTCTAACTCTGGTTTTATTACTTGGGTCTGTTTTTTTTCCGCGGGCTCTGTTTTTGTTCCTCCAGCTCTGGTTTTATTCCTTGGGCTCTGGTTTTCTTCCTCTGGCGCTGGTTTGTTTCCTCGGACTCTGGTTTTGTTCCTCGGGCTCTGGTTTTATTCTTCAGGCTCTGGATTTGTTCCTCGGGCTCTGGTTTTTTTCCTTGGGCTCTGGTTTTGTTCCTCGGTCTCTCGTTTTTTTCCTCGACATCTGGTTTTGTTCCTTGGGCTCTGGTTTTGTTCCTCAGGCTCTGGTTTTCTTCCTTGCCCTCTGGTTTAGTTCCTCGGGCTCTGGTTTGGTTCCTCGGGCTCTGGTTTTCTTCCTCGGCCTGTGTTTTTTTTCCTCGGGCTCTGGTTTTGTTCCTCGGGCTCTGGTGTAGTTTCTCGGGTCCTTTTTTTCTTCCTCGGGGTCTGTTTTTTTTCCTAGGGCTCTGGTTTTCTTCCTCGAGCTCTGGTTTTGTTCCTCGGGCTCTTATTTTGTTCCTCCAGCTCTGGTTTTGTTCCTCGGCCTCTAGTGTAGTTCCACGGACTCTGGTTTTGTTCCTCGGGCTCTTGTTTTGTTCCTCAGTCTCTGGTTTTGTTCCTTGAGCTCTGGTTTTGTTCCTCCACATCTGGTTTTATTCCTTGGGCTCTGTTTTTTTTCCTCGGACTCTGGTTTTGTTCCTCGACTCCTGGTTTTATTCCTCGGGCCCTCCTTTTGTTCCTCGGTCTCTGGTTTTGATCCTCAGGCTCTGGTTTTCTTCCTGGGACTCTGGTTTTTTTCCTCCGACTCTGGTTTTGTTCCTCGGGCTCTGGTTTTGTTCCTCGGGCTCTGGTTTTGTTCCTCAAGCTCTGTTTTTTTTCCTCAGGCTCTAGTGTAGTTCCAAGGTCTCTGGTTTTGTTCCTCGGGCTCTGGTTTTGTTCCTCTAACTCTGGTTTTATTACTTGGGCTCTTGTTTTGTTCCTCCAGCTCTGGTTTTATTCCTTGGGCTCTGGTTTTGATCCTCGGGCTCTGGTTTAGTTACTCAGTCTCCGGTTTTCTTCCTCGGGCTGTGGTTTTTGTTCCGCTGGCTCTGGTTTAATTCCTCGGGTCCTGATTTATTCCCTCGGGCTCTGGGTTTGTTCCTCGAACTCTGGTTTTGTCCCTCGTGCCCTCCTTTTGTTCCTCGGTCTATGGTTTTGTTCCTCAGGCTCTGGTTTTCTTCCTTAGGCTCTGGATTTGTTCCTTGGGCTCTGGTTTAGTTCCTCGGGCTCTGGTTTTGTTCCTCAGGCTCTAGTTTTGTTCCTCGGGCTCTGGTTTTGTTTCTCTAGCTCTCGTTTCATTCCTTGGGCACTGATTATTTTCCTCGGGCACTGGTTTTGTTCCTCTGGCTCTGGTTTTGTTCCTCGGACTCTGGTTTTGTTCCTCCACAATTGGTTTTATTCCTCGGGCCCTCCTTTTGTTCCTCTGTCTCTGGTTTTGTTCCTCGACATCTGGTTTTGTTACTCATCCTCCGGTTTTGTTCCTCGGGCTCTGGTTTTCTCCCTCAGCTTCTGGTTTAATTCCTTGGGCTCTGGTTTTTTTCCTCTAACTCTGGTTTTATTACTTGGGCTCTGGTTTTGCTCCTCTGGCTCTGGTTTTTTGCCTCCAGCTCTGGTTTTATTCCTTGGGCTCTGGTTTTGTTCCTTGGGCTCTGGTTTCGTTTTTCAGTCTCCGGTTTTCTTCCTCGGGCTGTGGTTTTGTTCTGCAGGCTCTGGTTTAATTCCTCGGGTCCTGATTTATTCCCTCGGGCTCTGGGTTTGTTCCTCGGACTCTGGTTTTGTCCCTCGCGCCCTCCTTTTGTTCCTCGGTCTATGGTTTTGTTCCTCAGGCTCTGGTTTTCTTCCTCGGGCTCTGGGTTTGTTACTTGGGCTCTGGTTTTGTTCCTCGAGCTCTGGTTTTGTTCCTTAAGCTCTGGATTTGTTCCTTGGGCTCTGGTTTAGTTCCTCAGGTACTGGGTTTTTCCCTTAGACTCTGGTTTTCTTCCTCGGGCTGTGGTTTTGTTCTGCAGGCTCTGGTTTAATTCCTCGGGTCCTGATTTATTCCCTCGGGCTCTGTGTTTGTTCCTCTGACTCTGGTTTTGTCCCTCGCGCCCTCCTTTTGTTCCTCGGTCTATGGTTTTGTTCCTCAGGATCTGGTTTTCTTCCTCGGGCTCTGGGTTTGTTACTTGGGCTCTGGTTTTGTTCCTCGAGCTCTGGTTTTGTTCCTTAAGCTCTGGATTTGTTCCTTGGGCTCTGGTTTAGTTCCTCAGGTACTGGGTTTTTCCCTCAGACTCAGGTTTTTTTCCTCGGCCTCTGGTTTTGTTCCTTGAGCTCTGGTTTGTTCCTCGGGCTCTGGTTTTGTTCCTCCAGCTCTGGTTTTGTTCCTCAGGCACTGGTTTAGTGCCTCAGGTACTGGTTTTGTTTCTCAGACTCTGGTTTTGTTCCTCGGTCTCTCGTTTCTTTCCTTGACATCTGGTTTTGTTCCTTGGGCTCTGGTTTTGTTCCTCAGGCACTGGTTTAGTGCCTCAGGTACTGGTTTTGTTTCTCAGACTCTGGTTTTGTTCCTCGGTCTCTCCTTTCTTTCCTCGACATCTGGTTTTGTTCCTTGGGCTCTGGTTTTGTTCCTCAGGCTCTGGTTTTCTTCCTTGCCCTCTGGTTTATTTCCTTGGGCTCTGGTTTTGTTCCTCGGGCTCTGGTTTTCTTCCTCGGCCTGTGTTTTTTTTCCTTGGGCTCTGGTTTTGTTCCTCGGGCTCTGGTTTCTTTCCTCAGTCTCTGTTTTTTTTCCTTGGGCTCTGGTGTAGTTTCTCGGGTCCTTTTTTAATTCCTCGGGGTCTGTTTTTTTTCCTAGGGCCCTGGTTTTCTTCCTCGAGCTCTGGTTTTGTTCCTCGGGCTCTTATTTTGTTATTCCAGCTCTGGTTTTGTTCCTCGGGCTCTAGTGTAGTTCCACGGACTCTGGTTTTGTTCCTCGGGCTCTTGTTTTGTCCTCAGTCTCTGGTTTTGTTCCTTGAGCTCTGGTTTTGTTCCTCGACATCTGGTTTTATTCCTTGGGCTCTGGTTTTGTTCCTCGACTCCTGGTTTTATTCCTCGGGCCCTCCTTTTGTTCCTCGGTCTCTGGTTTTGATCCTCAGGCTCTGGTTTTCTTCCTGGGGCTCTGGTTTTGTTCCTTGAGCTCTGGTTTTGTTCCTTGGGCTCTGGTTTTGTTCCTCGGGCTCTGGTTTTGTTCCTCAAGCTCTGTTTTTTTTCCTCGGGCTCTAGTGTAATTCCAAGGCCTCTGGTTTTGTTCCTCGGGCTCTGGTTTTGTTCCTCTAACTCTGGTTTTATTACTTGGGCTCTGGTTTTGTTCTTCCAGCTCTGGTTTTATTCCTTGGGCTCTGGTTTTGTTCCTCGGGCTCTGGTTTAGTTACTCAGTCTCCGGTTTTCTTCCTCGGGCTGTGGTTTTGTTCCGCTGGCTCTGGTTTAATTCCTCGGGTCCTGATTTATTCCCTCGGGCTCTGGGTTTGTTCCTCGAACTCTGGTTTTGTCCCTCGTGCCCAACTTTTGTTCCTCGGTCTATGGTTTTGTTCCTCAGGCTCTGATTTTCTTCCTCGGGCTCTGGGTTTGTTACTTGGGCTCTGGTTTTGTTCCTCGAGCTCTGGATTTGTTCCTTGGGCTCTGGTTTAGTTCCTCGGGCTCTGGTTTTGTTCCTCAGGCTCTAGGTTTGTTCCTCGGGCTCTGGTTTTGTTTCTCTAGCTCTCGTTTCTTTCCTTGGGCACTGATTATTTTCCTCGGGCACTGGTTTTGTTCCTCTGGCTCTGGTTTTGTTCCTCGGACTCTGGTTTTGTTCCTCCACACTTGGTTTTATTCCTCGGGCCCTCCTTTTGTTCCTCTGTCTCTGGTTTTGTTCCTCGACATCTGGTTTTGTTACTCATCCTCTGGTTTTGTTCCTCGGGCTCTGGTTTTCTCCCTCAGCTTCTGGTTTAATTCCTTGGGCTCTGGTTTTTTTCCTCTAACTCTGGTTTTATTACTTGGGCTCTGGTTTTGCTCCTCTGGCTCTGGTTTTTTGCCTCCAGCTCTGGTTTTATTCCTTGGCCTCTGGTTTTGTTCCTTGGGCTCTGGTTTAGTTTTTCAGTCTCCGGTTTTCTTCCTCGGGCTGTGGTTTTGTTCTGCAGGCTCTGGTTTAATTCCTCGGGTCCTGATTTATTCCCTCGGGCTCTGGGTTTGTTCGTCGGACTCTGGTTTTGTCCCTCGCGCCCTCCTTTTGTTCCTCGGTCTATGGTTTTGTTCCTCAGGCTCTGGTTTTCTTCCTCGGGCTCTGGGTTTGTTACTTGGGCTCTGGTTTTGTTCCTCGAGCTCTGGTTTTGTTCCTTAAGCTCTGGATTTGTTCCTTGGGCTCTGGTTTAATTCCTCAGGTACTGGGTTTTTCCCTCAGACTCTGGTTTTTTTCCTCGGCCTCTGGTTTTGTTCCTTGAGCTCTGGTTTGTTCCTCGGGCTCTGGTTTTGTTCCTCCAGCTCTGGTTTTGTTCCTCAGGCACTGGTTTAGTGCCTCAGGTACTGGTTTTGTTTCTCAGACTCTGGTTTTGTTCCTCGGTCTCTCGTTTTTTTCCTCGACATCTGGTTTTGTTCCTTGGGCTCTGGTTTTGTTCCTCAGGCTCTGGTTTTCTTCCTTGCCCTCTGGTTTAGTTCCTTGGGCTCTGGTTTTGTTCCTCGGGCTCTGGTTTTCTTCCTCGGCTTGTGTTTTTTTTCCTTGGGCTCTGGTTTTGTTCCTCGGGCTCTGGTTTCTTTCCTCAGTCTCTGTTTTTTTTCCTTGGGCTCTGGTGTAGTTTCTCGGGTCCTTTTTTAATTCCTCGGGGTCTGTTTTTTTTCCTAGGGCCCTGGTTTTCTTCCTCGAGCTCTGGTTTTGTTCCTCGGGCTCTTATTTTGTTAGTCCAGCTCTGGTTTTGATCCTCGGGCTCTAGTGTAGTTCCACGGACTCTGGTTTTGTTCCTCGGGCTCTTGTTTTGTCCTCAGTCTCTGGTTTTGTTCCTTGAGCTCTGGTTTTGTTCCTCGACATCTGGTTTTATTCCTTGGGCTCTGGTTTTGTTCCTCGACTCCTGGTTTTATTCCTCGGGCCCTCCTTTTGTTCCTCGGTCTCTGGTTTTGATCCTCAGGCTCTGGTTTTCTTCCTGGGGCTCTGGTTTTGTTCCTTGAGCTCTGGTTTTGTTCCTTGGGCTCTGGTTTAGTTTTTCAGTCTCCGGTTTTCTTCCTCGGGCTGTGGTTTTGTTCTGCAGGCTCTGGTTTAATTCCTCGGGTCCTGATTTATTCCCTCGGGCTCTGGGTTTGTTCGTCGGACTCTGGTTTTGTCCCTCGCGCCCTCCTTTTGTTCCTCGGTCTATGGTTTTGTTCCTCAGGCTCTGGTTTTCTTCCTCGGGCTCTGGGTTTGTTACTTGGGCTCTGGTTTTGTTCCTCGAGCTCTGGTTTTGTTCCTTAAGCTCTGGATTTGTTCCTTGGGCTCTGGTTTAATTCCTCAGGTACTGGGTTTTTCCCTCAGACTCTGGTTTTTTTCCTCGGCCTCTGGTTTTGTTCCTTGAGCTCTGGTTTGTTCCTCGGGCTCTGGTTTTGTTCCTCCAGCTCTGGTTTTGTTCCTCAGGCACTGGTTTAGTGCCTCAGGTACTGGTTTTGTTTCTCAGACTCTGGTTTTGTTCCTCGGTCTCTCGTTTTTTTCCTCGACATCTGGTTTTGTTCCTTGGGCTCTGGTTTTGTTCCTCAGGCTCTGGTTTTCTTCCTTGCCCTCTGGTTTAGTTCCTTGGGCTCTGGTTTTGTTCCTCGGGCTCTGGTTTTCTTCCTCGGCTTGTGTTTTTTTTCCTTGGGCTCTGGTTTTGTTCCTCGGGCTCTGGTTTCTTTCCTCAGTCTCTGTTTTTTTTCCTTGGGCTCTGGTGTAGTTTCTCGGGTCCTTTTTTAATTCCTCGGGGTCTGTTTTTTTTCCTAGGGCCCTGGTTTTCTTCCTCGAGCTCTGGTTTTGTTCCTCGGGCTCTTATTTTGTTCCTCCAGCTCTGGTTTTGTTCCTCGGGCTCTAGTGTAGTTCCACGGACTCTGGTTTTGTTCCTCGGGCTCTTGTTTTGTTCCTCAGTCTCTGGTTTTGTTCCTTGAGCTCTGGTTTTGTTCCTCGACATCTGGTTTTATTCCTTGGGCTCTGGTTTTGTTCCTCGACTCCTGGTTTTATTCCTCGGGCCCTCCTTTTGTTCCTCGGTCTCTGGTTTTGATCCTCAGGCTCTGGTTTTCTTCCTGGGGCTCTGGTTTTGTTCCTTGAGCTCTGGTTTTGTTCCTTGGGCTCTGGTTTTGTTCCTCGGGCTCTGGTTTTGTTCCTCAAGCTCTGTTTTTTTTCCTCGGGCTCTAGTGTAATTCCAAGGCCTCTGGTTTTGTTCCTCGGGCTCTGGTTTTGTTCCTCTAACTCTGGTTTTATTACTTGGGCTCTGGTTTTGTTCTTCCAGCTCTGATTTTATTCCTTGGGCTCTGGTTTTGTTCCTCGGGCTCTGGTTTAGTTACTCAGTCTCCGGTTTTCTTCCTCGGGCTGTGGTTTTGTTCCGCTGGCTCTGGTTTAATTCCTCGGGTCCTGATTTATTCCCTCGGGCTCTGGGTTTGTTCCTCGAACTCTGGTTTTGTCCCTCGTGCCCAACTTTTGTTCCTCGGTCTATGGTTTTGTTCCTCAGGCTCTGATTTTCTTCCTCGGGCTCTGGGTTTGTTACTTGGGCTCTGGTTTTGTTCCTCGAGCTCTGGATTTGTTCCTTGGGCTCTGGTTTAGTTCCTCGGGCTCTGGTTTTGTTCCTCAGGCTCTAGTTTTGTTCCTCGGGCTCTGGTTTTGTTTCTCTAGCTCTCGTTTCATTCCTTGGGCACTGATTATTTTCCTCGGGCACTGGTTTTGTTCCTCTGGCTCTGGTTTTGTTCCTCGGACTCTGGTTTTGTTCCTCCACACTTGGTTTTATTCCTCGGGCCCTCCTTTTGTTCCTCTGTCTCTGGTTTTGTTCCTCGACATCTGGTTTTGTTACTCATCCTCTGGTTTTGTTCCTCGGGCTCTGGTTTTCTCCCTCAGCTTCTGGTTTAATTCCTTGGGCTCTGGTTTTTTTCCTCTAACTCTGGTTTTATTACTTGGGCTCTGGTTTTGCTCCTCTGGCTCTGGTTTTTTGCCTCCAGCTCTGGTTTTATTCCTTGGCCTCTGGTTTTGTTCCTTGGGCTCTGGTTTAGTTTTTCAGTCTCCGGTTTTCTTCCTCGGGCTGTGGTTTTGTTCTGCAGGCTCTGGTTTAATTCCTCGGGTCCTGATTTATTCCCTCGGGCTCTGGGTTTGTTCGTCGGACTCTGGTTTTGTCCCTCGCGCCCTCCTTTTGTTCCTCGGTCTATGGTTTTGTTCCTCAGGCTCTGGTTTTCTTCCTCGGGCTCTGGGTTTGTTACTTGGGCTCTGGTTTTGTTCCTCGAGCTCTGGTTTTGTTCCTTAAGCTCTGGATTTGTTCCTTGGGCTCTGGTTTAATTCCTCAGGTACTGGGTTTTTCCCTCAGACTCTGGTTTTTTTCCTCGGCCTCTGGTTTTGTTCCTTGAGCTCTGGTTTGTTCCTCGGGCTCTGGTTTTGTTCCTCCAGCTCTGGTTTTGTTCCTCAGGCACTGGTTTAGTGCCTCAGGTACTGGTTTTGTTTCTCAGACTCTGGTTTTGTTCCTCGGTCTCTCGTTTTTTTCCTCGACATCTGGTTTTGTTCCTTGGGCTCTGGTTTTGTTCCTCAGGCTCTGGTTTTCTTCCTTGCCCTCTGGTTTAGTTCCTTGGGCTCTGGTTTTGTTCCTCGGGCTCTGGTTTTCTTCCTCGGCTTGTGTTTTTTTTCCTTGGGCTCTGGTTTTGTTCCTCGGGCTCTGGTTTCTTTCCTCAGTCTCTGTTTTTTTTCCTTGGGCTCTGGTGTAGTTTCTCGGGTCCTTTTTTAATTCCTCGGGGTCTGTTTTTTTTCCTAGGGCCCTGGTTTTCTTCCTCGAGCTCTGGTTTTGTTCCTCGGGCTCTTATTTTGTTCCTCCAGCTCTGGTTTTGTTCCTCGGCCTCTAGTGTAGTTCCACGGACTCTGGTTTTGTTCCTCTGGCTCTTGTTTAGTTCCTCAATCTCTGGTTTTGTTCTTTGAGCTCTGGTTTTGTTCCTCCACATCTGGTTTTATTCCTTGGGCTCTGTTTTTTTTCCTCGGACTCTGGTTTTGTTCCTCGACTCCTGGTTTTATTCCTCGGGCCCTCCTTTTGTTCCTCGGTCTCTGGTTTTGATCCTCAGGCTCTGGTTTTCTTCCTCGGGCTCTGGTTTTGTTCCTCCAGCTCTGGTTTTGTTCCTCGACATCTGGTTTTGTTCCTCAGGATCTGGTTTTGTTCCTGAAGCTCTGGTTTTGTTCCTCGGGCTCTAGTGTACTTCCAAGGCCTCTGGTTTTGTTCCTCGGGCTCTGGTTTTCTTCCTCGGCCTCTGGTTTTAATCCTTGGGCTCTGGTTTTGTTCCTCCAGCTCTGGTTTTATTCCTTGGGCTCTGGTTTTGTTCCTCGGGCTCTGGTTTAGTTTTTCAGTCTCCGGTTTTCTTCCTCGGGCTGTGGTTTTTTTCTGCTGCCTCTGGCTTAATTCCTCGGGTCCTGATTTATTCCCTCCAGCTCTGGGTTTGTTCCTCGGACTCTGGTTTTGACCCTTGCGCACTCCTTTTGTTCCTCGGTCTATGGTTTTGTTCCTCAGGCTCTGGTTTTCTTCCTCGGGCTCTGGGTTTGTTCCTTGGGCTCTGGTTTTGTACCTCGAGCTCTGGTTTTGTTCCTTAGGCTCTGGATTTGTTCCTCGGGCTCTGGTTTAGTTCCTCAGGTACTGGGTTTTTCCCTCAGACTCTGGTTTTCTTCCTCGGCCTCTGGTTTTTTTCCTCGGGCACTGGTTTTGTTCCTCTGGCTCTGGTTTTGTTCCTCGGACTCTGGTTTTGTTCCTCCACAATTGGTTTTATTCCTCGGGCCCTCCTTTTGTTCCTCTGTCTCTGGTTTTGTTCCTCGACATCTGGTTTTGTTACTCATCCTCTGGTTTTGTTCCTCGGGCTCTGGTTTTCTCCCTCAGCTTCTGGTTTAATTCCTTGGGCTCTGGTTTTGTTCCTCTAACTCTAGTTTTATTACTTGGCCTCTGGTTTTGCTCCTCTGGCTCTGGTTTTGTTCCTCCAGCTCTGGTTTTATTCCTTGGGCTCTGGTTTTGTTCCTCGGGCTCTGGTTTAGTTACTCAGTCTCCGGTTTTCTTCCTCGGGCTGTGGTTTTGTTCCTCTGGCTCTGGTTTAATTCCTCGGGTCCTGATTTATTGCCTCGGCTCTGGGTTTTTTTCTCGGACTCTGGTTTTGTCCCTCGCGCCCTCCTTTTGTTCCTCGGTCTATGGTTTTGTTCCTCAGGCTCTGGTTTTGTTCCTTAAGCTCTGGATTTGTTCCTTGGGCTCTGGTTTAGTTCCTCAGGTACTGGGTTTTTCCCTCAGACCCTGGTTTTCTTCCTCGGGCTCTGGGTTTGTTACTTGGGCTCTGGTTTTGTTCCTCGAGCTCTGGTTTTGTTCCTTAAGCTCTGGATTTGTTCCTTGGGCTCTGGTTTAGTTCCTCAGGTACTGGGTTTTTCCCTTAGACTCTGGTTTTCTTCCTCGGGCTGTGGTTTTGTTCTGCAGGCTCTGGTTTAATTCCTCGGGTCCTGATTTATTCCCTCGGGCTCTGTGTTTGTTCCTCTGACTCTGGTTTTGTCCCTCGCGCCCTCCTTTTGTTCCTCGGTCTATGGTTTTGTTCCTCAGGATCTGCTTTTCTTCCTCGGGCTCTGGGTTTGTTACTTGGGCTCTGGTTTTGTTCCTCGAGCTCTGGTTTTGTTCCTTAAGCTCTGGATTTGTTCCTTGGGCTCTGGTTTAGTTCCTCAGGTACTGGGTTTTTCCCTCAGACTCAGGTTTTTTTCCTCGGCCTCTGGTTTTGTTCCTTGAGCTCTGGTTTGTTCCTCGGGCTCTGGTTTTGTTCCTCCAGCTCTGGTTTTGTTCCTCAGGCACTGGTTTAGTGCCTCAGGTACTGGTTTTGTTTCTCAGACTCTGGTTTTGTTCCTCGGTCTCTCGTTTCTTTCCTTGACATCTGGTTTTGTTCCTTGGGCTCTGGTTTTGTTCCTCAGGCACTGGTTTAGTGCCTCAGGTACTGGTTTTGTTTCTCAGACTCTGGTTTTGTTCCTCGGTCTCTCCTTTCTTTCCTCGACATCTGGTTTTGTTCCTTGGGCTCTGGTTTTGTTCCTCAGGCTCTGGTTTTCTTCCTTGCCCTCTGGTTTAGTTCCTTGGGCTCTGGTTTTGTTCCTCGGGCTCTGGTTTTCTTCCTCGGCCTGTGTTTTTTTTCCTTGGGCTCTGGTTTTGTTCCTCGGGCTCTGGTTTCTTTCCTCAGTCTCTGTTTTTTTTCCTTGGGCTCTGGTGTAGTTTCTCGGGTCCTTTTTTAATTCCTCGGGGTCTGTTTTTTTTCCTAGGGCCCTGGTTTTCTTCCTCGAGCTCTGGTTTTGTTCCTCGGGCTCTTATTTTGTTAGTCCAGCTCTGGTTTTGTTCCTCGGGCTCTAGTGTAGTTCCACGGACTCTGGTTTTGTTCCTCGGGCTCTTGTTTTGTCCTCAGTCTCTGGTTTTGTTCCTTGAGCTCTGGTTTTGTTCCTCGACATCTGGTTTTATTCCTTGGGCTCTGGTTTTGTTCCTCGACTCCTGGTTTTATTCCTCGGGCCCTCCTTTTGTTCCTCGGTCTCTGGTTTTGATCCTCAGGCTCTGGTTTTCTTCCTGGGGCTCTGGTTTTGTTCCTTGAGCTCTGGTTTTGTTCCTTGGGCTCTGGTTTTGTTCCTCGGGCTCTGGTTTTGTTCCTCAAGCTCTGTTTTTTTTCCTCGGGCTCTAGTGTAATTCCAAGGCCTCTGGTTTTGTTCCTCGGGCTCTGGTTTTGTTCCTCTAACTCTGGTTTTATTACTTGGGCTCTGGTTTTGTTCTTCCAGCTCTGGTTTTATTCCTTGGGCTCTGGTTTTGTTCCTCGGGCTCTGGTTTAGTTACTCAGTCTCCGGTTTTCTTCCTCGGGCTGTGGTTTTGTTCCGCTGGCTCTGGTTTAATTCCTCGGGTCCTGATTTATTCCCTCGGGCTCTGGGTTTGTTCCTCGAACTCTGGTTTTGTCCCTCGTGCCCAACTTTTGTTCCTCGGTCTATGGTTTTGTTCCTCAGGCTCGGATTTTCTTCCTCGGGCTCTGGGTTTGTTACTTGGGCTCTGGTTTTGTTCCTCGAGCTCTGGATTTGTTCCTTGGGTCTGGTTTAGTTCCTCGGGCTCTGGTTTTGTTCCTCAGGCTCTAGTTTTGTTCCTCGGGCTCTGGTTTTGTTTCTCTAGCTCTCGTTTCATTCCTTGGGCACTGATTATTTTCCTCGGGCACTGGTTTTGTTCCTCTGGCTCTGGTTTTGTTCCTCGGACTCTGGTTTTGTTCCTCCACACTTGGTTTTATTCCTCGGGCCCTCCTTTTGTTCCTCTGTCTCTGGTTTTGTTCCTCGACATCTGGTTTTGTTACTCATCCTCTGGTTTTGTTCCTCGGGCTCTGGTTTTCTCCCTCAGCTTCTGGTTTAATTCCTTGGGCTCTGGTTTTTTTCCTCTAACTCTGGTTTTATTACTTGGGCTCTGGTTTTGCTCCTCTGGCTCTGGTTTTTTGCCTCCAGCTCTGGTTTTATTCCTTGGGCTCTGGTTTTGTTCCTTGGGCTCTGGTTTAGTTTTTCAGTCTCCGGTTTTCTTCCTCGGGCTGTGGTTTTGTTCTGCAGGCTCTGGTTTAATTCCTCGGGTCCTGATTTATTCCCTCGGGCTCTGGGTTTGTTCGTCGGACTCTGGTTTTGTCCCTCGCGCCCTCCTTTTGTTCCTCGGTCTATGGTTTTGTTCCTCAGGCTCTGGTTTTCTTCCTCGGGCTCTGGGTTTGTTACTTGGGCTCTGGTTTTGTTCCTCGAGCTCTGGTTTTGTTCCTTAAGCTCTGGATTTGTTCCTTGGGCTCTGGTTTAGTTCCTCAGGTACTGGGTTTTTCCCTCAGACTCTGGTTTTCTTCCTCGGCCTCTGGTTTTGTTCCTTGAGCTCTGGTTTTGTTCCTAGGGCTCTGGTTTTGTTCCTCGGGCTCTGGTTTTGTTCCTCAGGCTCTAGTTTTTTCCTCGGGCTCTGGTTTTGTTTCTCTAGCTCTCGTTTCATTCCTCGAGCACTGATTATTTTCCTCGGGCACTGGTTTTGTTCCTCGGGCTGTGGTTTTGTTCCTCGGTCTCTGGTTTTGTTCCTCGGTCTCTGGTTTTGTTCCTCGACATCTGGTTTTGTTACTTATCCTCTGGTTTTGTTCCTCGGGCTCTGGTTTTGTTCCTCAGGCTCTAGTTTTTTCCTCGGGCTCTGGTTTTGTTTCTCTAGCTCTCGTTTCATTCCTTGGGCACTGATTATTTTCCTCGGGCACTGGTTTTGTTCCTCGGTCTCTGGTTTTGTTCCTCGGGCTCTGGTTTTCTCCCTCAGCTTCTGATTTAATACCTTGGGCTCTGGTTTTGTTCCTCTAACTCTGGTTTTATTACTCGGGTCTGTTTTTTTTCCGCGGGCTCTGTTTTTGTTCCTCCAGCTCTGGTTTTATTCCTTGGGCTCTGGTTTTCTTCCTCTGGCGCTGGTTTGTTTCCTCGGACTCTGGTTTTGTTCCTCGGGCTCTGGTTTTATTCTTCAGGCTCTGGATTTGTTCCTCGGGCTCTGGTTTTTTTCCTTGGGCTCTGGTTTTGTTCCTCGGTCTCTCGTTTTTTTCCTCGACATCTGGTTTTGTTCCTTGGGCTCTGGTTTTGTTCCTCAGGCTCTGGTTTTCTTCCTTGCCCTCTGGTTTAGTTCCTCGGGCTCTGGTTTGGTTCCTCGGGCTCTGGTTTTCTTCCTCGGCCTGTGTTTTTTTTCCTCGGGCTCTGGTTTTGTTCCTCGGGCTCTGGTGTAGTTTCTCGGGTCCTTTTTTTCTTCCTCGGGGTCTGTTTTTTTTCCTAGGGCTCTGGTTTTCTTCCTCGAGCTCTGGTTTTGTTCCTCGGGCTCTTATTTTGTTCCTCCAGCTCTGGTTTTGTTCCTCGGCCTCTAGTGTAGTTCCACGGACTCTGGTTTTGTTCCTCGGGCTCTTGTTTTGTTCCTCAGTCTCTGGTTTTGTTCCTTGAGCTCTGGTTTTGTTCCTCCACATCTGGTTTTATTCCTTGGGCTCTGTTTTTTTTCCTCGGACTCTGGTTTTGTTCCTCGACTCCTGGTTTTATTCCTCGGGCCCTCCTTTTGTTCCTCGGTCTCTGGTTTTGATCCTCAGGCTCTGGTTTTCTTCCTGGGACTCTGGTTTTTTTCCTCCGACTCTGGTTTTGTTCCTCGGGCTCTGGTTTTGTTCCTCGGGCTCTGGTTTTGTTCCTCAAGCTCTGTTTTTTTTCCTCAGGCTCTAGTGTAGTTCCAAGGTCTCTGGTTTTGTTCCTCGGGCTCTGGTTTTGTTCCTCTAACTCTGGTTTTATTACTTGGGCTCTTGTTTTGTTCCTCCAGCTCTGGTTTTATTCCTTGGGCTCTGGTTTTGATCCTCGGGCTCTGGTTTAGTTACTCAGTCTCCGGTTTTCTTCCTCGGGCTGTGGTTTTTGTTCCGCTGGCTCTGGTTTAATTCCTCGGGTCCTGATTTATTCCCTCGGGCTCTGGGTTTGTTCCTCGAACTCTGGTTTTGTCCCTCGTGCCCTCCTTTTGTTCCTCGGTCTATGGTTTTGTTCCTCAGGCTCTGGTTTTCTTCCTTAGGCTCTGGATTTGTTCCTTGGGCTCTGGTTTAGTTCCTCGGGCTCTGGTTTTGTTCCTCAGGCTCTAGTTTTGTTCCTCGGGCTCTGGTTTTGTTTCTCTAGCTCTCGTTTCATTCCTTGGGCACTGATTATTTTCCTCGGGCACTGGTTTTGTTCCTCTGGCTCTGGTTTTGTTCCTCGGACTCTGGTTTTGTTCCTCCACAATTGGTTTTATTCCTCGGGCCCTCCTTTTGTTCCTCTGTCTCTGGTTTTGTTCCTCGACATCTGGTTTTGTTACTCATCCTCCGGTTTTGTTCCTCGGGCTCTGGTTTTCTCCCTCAGCTTCTGGTTTAATTCCTTGGGCTCTGGTTTTTTTCCTCTAACTCTGGTTTTATTACTTGGGCTCTGGTTTTGCTCCTCTGGCTCTGGTTTTTTGCCTCCAGCTCTGGTTTTATTCCTTGGGCTCTGGTTTTGTTCCTTGGGCTCTGGTTTCGTTTTTCAGTCTCCGGTTTTCTTCCTCGGGCTGTGGTTTTGTTCTGCAGGCTCTGGTTTAATTCCTCGGGTCCTGATTTATTCCCTCGGGCTCTGGGTTTGTTCCTCGGACTCTGGTTTTGTCCCTCGCGCCCTCCTTTTGTTCCTCGGTCTATGGTTTTGTTCCTCAGGCTCTGGTTTTCTTCCTCGGGCTCTGGGTTTGTTACTTGGGCTCTGGTTTTGTTCCTCGAGCTCTGGTTTTGTTCCTTAAGCTCTGGATTTGTTCCTTGGGCTCTGGTTTAGTTCCTCAGGTACTGGGTTTTTCCCTTAGACTCTGGTTTTCTTCCTCGGGCTGTGGTTTTGTTCTGCAGGCTCTGGTTTAATTCCTCGGGTCCTGATTTATTCCCTCGGGCTCTGTGTTTGTTCCTCTGACTCTGGTTTTGTCCCTCGCGCCCTCCTTTTGTTCCTCGGTCTATGGTTTTGTTCCTCAGGATCTGGTTTTCTTCCTCGGGCTCTGGGTTTGTTACTTGGGCTCTGGTTTTGTTCCTCGAGCTCTGGTTTTGTTCCTTAAGCTCTGGATTTGTTCCTTGGGCTCTGGTTTAGTTCCTCAGGTACTGGGTTTTTCCCTCAGACTCAGGTTTTTTTCCTCGGCCTCTGGTTTTGTTCCTTGAGCTCTGGTTTGTTCCTCGGGCTCTGGTTTTGTTCCTCCAGCTCTGGTTTTGTTCCTCAGGCACTGGTTTAGTGCCTCAGGTACTGGTTTTGTTTCTCAGACTCTGGTTTTGTTCCTCGGTCTCTCGTTTCTTTCCTTGACATCTGGTTTTGTTCCTTGGGCTCTGGTTTTGTTCCTCAGGCACTGGTTTAGTGCCTCAGGTACTGGTTTTGTTTCTCAGACTCTGGTTTTGTTCCTCGGTCTCTCCTTTCTTTCCTCGACATCTGGTTTTGTTCCTTGGGCTCTGGTTTTGTTCCTCAGGCTCTGGTTTTCTTCCTTGCCCTCTGGTTTATTTCCTTGGGCTCTGGTTTTGTTCCTCGGGCTCTGGTTTTCTTCCTCGGCTTGTGTTTTTTTTCCTTGGGCTCTGGTTTTGTTCCTCGGGCTCTGGTTTCTTTCCTCAGTCTCTGTTTTTTTTCCTTGGGCTCTGGTGTAGTTTCTCGGGTCCTTTTTTAATTCCTCGGGGTCTGTTTTTTTTCCTAGGGCCCTGGTTTTCTTCCTCGAGCTCTGGTTTTGTTCCTCGGGCTCTTATTTTGTTATTCCAGCTCTGGTTTTGTTCCTCGGGCTCTAGTGTAGTTCCACGGACTCTGGTTTTGTTCCTCGGGCTCTTGTTTTGTCCTCAGTCTCTGGTTTTGTTCCTTGAGCTCTGGTTTTGTTCCTCGACATCTGGTTTTATTCCTTGGGCTCTGGTTTTGTTCCTCGACTCCTGGTTTTATTCCTCGGGCCCTCCTTTTGTTCCTCGGTCTCTGGTTTTGATCCTCAGGCTCTGGTTTTCTTCCTGGGGCTCTGGTTTTGTTCCTTGAGCTCTGGTTTTGTTCCTTGGGCTCTGGTTTTGTTCCTCGGGCTCTGGTTTTGTTCCTCAAGCTCTGTTTTTTTTCCTCGGGCTCTAGTGTAATTCCAAGGCCTCTGGTTTTGTTCCTCGGGCTCTGGTTTTGTTCCTCTAACTCTGGTTTTATTACTTGGGCTCTGGTTTTGTTCTTCCAGCTCTGGTTTTATTCCTTGGGCTCTGGTTTTGTTCCTCGGGCTCTGGTTTAGTTACTCAGTCTCCGGTTTTCTTCCTCGGGCTGTGGTTTTGTTCCGCTGGCTCTGGTTTAATTCCTCGGGTCCTGATTTATTCCCTCGGGCTCTGGGTTTGTTCCTCGAACTCTGGTTTTGTCCCTCGTGCCCAACTTTTGTTCCTCGGTCTATGGTTTTGTTCCTCAGGCTCGGATTTTCTTCCTCGGGCTCTGGGTTTGTTACTTGGGCTCTGGTTTTGTTCCTCGAGCTCTGGATTTGTTCCTTGGGCTCTGGTTTAGTTCCTCGGGCTCTGGTTTTGTTCCTCAGGCTCTAGTTTTGTTCCTCGGGCTCTGGTTTTGTTTCTCTAGCTCTCGTTTCATTCCTTGGGCACTGATTATTTTCCTCGGGCACTGGTTTTGTTCCTCTGGCTCTGGTTTTGTTCCTCGGACTCTGGTTTTGTTCCTCCACACTTGGTTTTATTCCTCGGGCCCTCCTTTTGTTCCTCTGTCTCTGGTTTTGTTCCTCGACATCTGGTTTTGTTACTCATCCTCCGGTTTTGTTCCTCGGGCTCTGGTTTTCTCCCTCAGCTTCTGGTTTAATTCCTTGGGCTCTGGTTTTTTTCCTCTAACTCTGGTTTTATTACTTGGGCTCTGGTTTTGCTCCTCTGGCTCTGGTTTTTTGCCTCCAGCTCTGGTTTTATTCCTTGGGCTCTGGTTTTGTTCCTTGGGCTCTGGTTTCGTTTTTCAGTCTCCGGTTTTCTTCCTCGGGCTGTGGTTTTGTTCTGCAGGCTCTGGTTTAATTCCTCGGGTCCTGATTTATTCCCTCGGGCTCTGGGTTTGTTCCTCGGACTCTGGTTTTGTCCCTCGCGCCCTCCTTTTGTTCCTCGGTCTATGGTTTTGTTCCTCAGGCTCTGGTTTTCTTCCTCGGGCTCTGGGTTTGTTACTTGGGCTCTGGTTTTGTTCCTCGAGCTCTGGTTTTGTTCCTTAAGCTCTGGATTTGTTCCTTGGGCTCTGGTTTAGTTCCTCAGGTACTGGGTTTTTCCCTTAGACTCTGGTTTTCTTCCTCGGGCTGTGGTTTTGTTCTGCAGGCTCTGGTTTAATTCCTCGGGTCCTGATTTATTCCCTCGGGCTCTGTGTTTGTTCCTCTGACTCTGGTTTTGTCCCTCGCGCCCTCCTTTTGTTCCTCGGTCTATGGTTTTGTTCCTCAGGATCTGGTTTTCTTCCTCGGGCTCTGGGTTTGTTACTTGGGCTCTGGTTTTGTTCCTCGAGCTCTGGTTTTGTTCCTTAAGCTCTGGATTTGTTCCTTGGGCTCTGGTTTAGTTCCTCAGGTACTGGGTTTTTCCCTCAGACTCAGGTTTTTTTCCTCGGCCTCTGGTTTTGTTCCTTGAGCTCTGGTTTGTTCCTCGGGCTCTGGTTTTGTTCCTCCAGCTCTGGTTTTGTTCCTCAGGCACTGGTTTAGTGCCTCAGGTACTGGTTTTGTTTCTCAGACTCTGGTTTTGTTCCTCGGTCTCTCGTTTCTTTCCTTGACATCTGGTTTTGTTCCTTGGGCTCTGGTTTTGTTCCTCAGGCACTGGTTTAGTGCCTCAGGTACTGGTTTTGTTTCTCAGACTCTGGTTTTGTTCCTCGGTCTCTCCTTTCTTTCCTCGACATCTGGTTTTGTTCCTTGGGCTCTGGTTTTGTTCCTCAGGCTCTGGTTTTCTTCCTTGCCCTCTGGTTTATTTCCTTGGGCTCTGGTTTTGTTCCTCGGGCTCTGGTTTTCTTCCTCGGCCTGTGTTTTTTTTCCTTGGGCTCTGGTTTTGTTCCTCGGGCTCTGGTTTCTTTCCTCAGTCTCTGTTTTTTTTCCTTGGGCTCTGGTGTAGTTTCTCGGGTCCTTTTTTAATTCCTCGGGGTCTGTTTTTTTTCCTAGGGCCCTGGTTTTCTTCCTCGAGCTCTGGTTTTGTTCCTCGGGCTCTTATTTTGTTATTCCAGCTCTGGTTTTGTTCCTCGGGCTCTAGTGTAGTTCCACGGACTCTGGTTTTGTTCCTCGGGCTCTTGTTTTGTCCTCAGTCTCTGGTTTTGTTCCTTGAGCTCTGGTTTTGTTCCTCGACATCTGGTTTTATTCCTTGGGCTCTGGTTTTGTTCCTCGACTCCTGGTTTTATTCCTCGGGCCCTCCTTTTGTTCCTCGGTCTCTGGTTTTGATCCTCAGGCTCTGGTTTTCTTCCTGGGGCTCTGGTTTTGTTCCTTGAGCTCTGGTTTTGTTCCTTGGGCTCTGGTTTTGTTCCTCGGGCTCTGGTTTTGTTCCTCAAGCTCTGTTTTTTTTCCTCGGGCTCTAGTGTAATTCCAAGGCCTCTGGTTTTGTTCCTCGGGCTCTGGTTTTGTTCCTCTAACTCTGGTTTTATTACTTGGGCTCTGGTTTTGTTCTTCCAGCTCTGGTTTTATTCCTTGGGCTCTGGTTTTGTTCCTCGGGCTCTGGTTTAGTTACTCAGTCTCCGGTTTTCTTCCTCGGGCTGTGGTTTTGTTCCGCTGGCTCTGGTTTAATTCCTCGGGTCCTGATTTATTCCCTCGGGCTCTGGGTTTGTTCCTCGAACTCTGGTTTTGTCCCTCGTGCCCAACTTTTGTTCCTCGGTCTATGGTTTTGTTCCTCAGGCTCTGATTTTCTTCCTCGGGCTCTGGGTTTGTTACTTGGGCTCTGGTTTTGTTCCTCGAGCTCTGGATTTGTTCCTTGGGCTCTGGTTTAGTTCCTCGGGCTCTGGTTTTGTTCCTCAGGCTCTAGGTTTGTTCCTCGGGCTCTGGTTTTGTTTCTCTAGCTCTCGTTTCTTTCCTTGGGCACTGATTATTTTCCTCGGGCACTGGTTTTGTTCCTCTGGCTCTGGTTTTGTTCCTCGGACTCTGGTTTTGTTCCTCCACACTTGGTTTTATTCCTCGGGCCCTCCTTTTGTTCCTCTGTCTCTGGTTTTGTTCCTCGACATCTGGTTTTGTTACTCATCCTCTGGTTTTGTTCCTCGGGCTCTGGTTTTCTCCCTCAGCTTCTGGTTTAATTCCTTGGGCTCTGGTTTTTTTCCTCTAACTCTGGTTTTATTACTTGGGCTCTGGTTTTGCTCCTCTGGCTCTGGTTTTTTGCCTCCAGCTCTGGTTTTATTCCTTGGCCTCTGGTTTTGTTCCTTGGGCTCTGGTTTAGTTTTTCAGTCTCCGGTTTTCTTCCTCGGGCTGTGGTTTTGTTCTGCAGGCTCTGGTTTAATTCCTCGGGTCCTGATTTATTCCCTCGGGCTCTGGGTTTGTTCGTCGGACTCTGGTTTTGTCCCTCGCGCCCTCCTTTTGTTCCTCGGTCTATGGTTTTGTTCCTCAGGCTCTGGTTTTCTTCCTCGGGCTCTGGGTTTGTTACTTGGGCTCTGGTTTTGTTCCTCGAGCTCTGGTTTTGTTCCTTAAGCTCTGGATTTGTTCCTTGGGCTCTGGTTTAATTCCTCAGGTACTGGGTTTTTCCCTCAGACTCTGGTTTTTTTCCTCGGCCTCTGGTTTTGTTCCTTGAGCTCTGGTTTGTTCCTCGGGCTCTGGTTTTGTTCCTCCAGCTCTGGTTTTGTTCCTCAGGCACTGGTTTAGTGCCTCAGGTACTGGTTTTGTTTCTCAGACTCTGGTTTTGTTCCTCGGTCTCTCGTTTTTTTCCTCGACATCTGGTTTTGTTCCTTGGGCTCTGGTTTTGTTCCTCAGGCTCTGGTTTTCTTCCTTGCCCTCTGGTTTAGTTCCTTGGGCTCTGGTTTTGTTCCTCGGGCTCTGGTTTTCTTCCTCGGCTTGTGTTTTTTTTCCTTGGGCTCTGGTTTTGTTCCTCGGGCTCTGGTTTCTTTCCTCAGTCTCTGTTTTTTTTCCTTGGGCTCTGGTGTAGTTTCTCGGGTCCTTTTTTAATTCCTCGGGGTCTGTTTTTTTTCCTAGGGCCCTGGTTTTCTTCCTCGAGCTCTGGTTTTGTTCCTCGGGCTCTTATTTTGTTAGTCCAGCTCTGGTTTTGATCCTCGGGCTCTAGTGTAGTTCCACGGACTCTGGTTTTGTTCCTCGGGCTCTTGTTTTGTCCTCAGTCTCTGGTTTTGTTCCTTGAGCTCTGGTTTTGTTCCTCGACATCTGGTTTTATTCCTTGGGCTCTGGTTTTGTTCCTCGACTCCTGGTTTTATTCCTCGGGCCCTCCTTTTGTTCCTCGGTCTCTGGTTTTGATCCTCAGGCTCTGGTTTTCTTCCTGGGGCTCTGGTTTTGTTCCTTGAGCTCTGGTTTTGTTCCTTGGGCTCTGGTTTAGTTTTTCAGTCTCCGGTTTTCTTCCTCGGGCTGTGGTTTTGTTCTGCAGGCTCTGGTTTAATTCCTCGGGTCCTGATTTATTCCCTCGGGCTCTGGGTTTGTTCGTCGGACTCTGGTTTTGTCCCTCGCGCCCTCCTTTTGTTCCTCGGTCTATGGTTTTGTTCCTCAGGCTCTGGTTTTCTTCCTCGGGCTCTGGGTTTGTTACTTGGGCTCTGGTTTTGTTCCTCGAGCTCTGGTTTTGTTCCTTAAGCTCTGGATTTGTTCCTTGGGCTCTGGTTTAATTCCTCAGGTACTGGGTTTTTCCCTCAGACTCTGGTTTTTTTCCTCGGCCTCTGGTTTTGTTCCTTGAGCTCTGGTTTGTTCCTCGGGCTCTGGTTTTGTTCCTCCAGCTCTGGTTTTGTTCCTCAGGCACTGGTTTAGTGCCTCAGGTACTGGTTTTGTTTCTCAGACTCTGGTTTTGTTCCTCGGTCTCTCGTTTTTTTCCTCGACATCTGGTTTTGTTCCTTGGGCTCTGGTTTTGTTCCTCAGGCTCTGGTTTTCTTCCTTGCCCTCTGGTTTAGTTCCTTGGGCTCTGGTTTTGTTCCTCGGGCTCTGGTTTTCTTCCTCGGCTTGTGTTTTTTTTCCTTGGGCTCTGGTTTTGTTCCTCGGGCTCTGGTTTCTTTCCTCAGTCTCTGTTTTTTTTCCTTGGGCTCTGGTGTAGTTTCTCGGGTCCTTTTTTAATTCCTCGGGGTCTGTTTTTTTTCCTAGGGCCCTGGTTTTCTTCCTCGAGCTCTGGTTTTGTTCCTCGGGCTCTTATTTTGTTCCTCCAGCTCTGGTTTTGTTCCTCGGGCTCTAGTGTAGTTCCACGGACTCTGGTTTTGTTCCTCGGGCTCTTGTTTTGTTCCTCAGTCTCTGGTTTTGTTCCTTGAGCTCTGGTTTTGTTCCTCGACATCTGGTTTTATTCCTTGGGCTCTGGTTTTGTTCCTCGACTCCTGGTTTTATTCCTCGGGCCCTCCTTTTGTTCCTCGGTCTCTGGTTTTGATCCTCAGGCTCTGGTTTTCTTCCTGGGGCTCTGGTTTTGTTCCTTGAGCTCTGGTTTTGTTCCTTGGGCTCTGGTTTTGTTCCTCGGGCTCTGGTTTTGTTCCTCAAGCTCTGTTTTTTTTCCTCGGGCTCTAGTGTAATTCCAAGGCCTCTGGTTTTGTTCCTCGGGCTCTGGTTTTGTTCCTCTAACTCTGGTTTTATTACTTGGGCTCTGGTTTTGTTCTTCCAGCTCTGGTTTTATTCCTTGGGCTCTGGTTTTGTTCCTCGGGCTCTGGTTTAGTTACTCAGTCTCCGGTTTTCTTCCTCGGGCTGTGGTTTTGTTCCGCTGGCTCTGGTTTAATTCCTCGGGTCCTGATTTATTCCCTCGGGCTCTGGGTTTGTTCCTCGAACTCTGGTTTTGTCCCTCGTGCCCAACTTTTGTTCCTCGGTCTATGGTTTTGTTCCTCAGGCTCTGATTTTCTTCCTCGGGCTCTGGGTTTGTTACTTGGGCTCTGGTTTTGTTCCTCGAGCTCTGGATTTGTTCCTTGGGCTCTGGTTTAGTTCCTCGGGCTCTGGTTTTGTTCCTCAGGCTCTAGTTTTGTTCCTCGGGCTCTGGTTTTGTTTCTCTAGCTCTCGTTTCATTCCTTGGGCACTGATTATTTTCCTCGGGCACTGGTTTTGTTCCTCTGGCTCTGGTTTTGTTCCTCGGACTCTGGTTTTGTTCCTCCACACTTGGTTTTATTCCTCGGGCCCTCCTTTTGTTCCTCTGTCTCTGGTTTTGTTCCTCGACATCTGGTTTTGTTACTCATCCTCTGGTTTTGTTCCTCGGGCTCTGGTTTTCTCCCTCAGCTTCTGGTTTAATTCCTTGGGCTCTGGTTTTTTTCCTCTAACTCTGGTTTTATTACTTGGGCTCTGGTTTTGCTCCTCTGGCTCTGGTTTTTTGCCTCCAGCTCTGGTTTTATTCCTTGGCCTCTGGTTTTGTTCCTTGGGCTCTGGTTTAGTTTTTCAGTCTCCGGTTTTCTTCCTCGGGCTGTGGTTTTGTTCTGCAGGCTCTGGTTTAATTCCTCGGGTCCTGATTTATTCCCTCGGGCTCTGGGTTTGTTCGTCGGACTCTGGTTTTGTCCCTCGCGCCCTCCTTTTGTTCCTCGGTCTATGGTTTTGTTCCTCAGGCTCTGGTTTTCTTCCTCGGGCTCTGGGTTTGTTACTTGGGCTCTGGTTTTGTTCCTCGAGCTCTGGTTTTGTTCCTTAAGCTCTGGATTTGTTCCTTGGGCTCTGGTTTAATTCCTCAGGTACTGGGTTTTTCCCTCAGACTCTGGTTTTTTTCCTCGGCCTCTGGTTTTGTTCCTTGAGCTCTGGTTTGTTCCTCGGGCTCTGGTTTTGTTCCTCCAGCTCTGGTTTTGTTCCTCAGGCACTGGTTTAGTGCCTCAGGTACTGGTTTTGTTTCTCAGACTCTGGTTTTGTTCCTCGGTCTCTCGTTTTTTTCCTCGACATCTGGTTTTGTTCCTTGGGCTCTGGTTTTGTTCCTCAGGCTCTGGTTTTCTTCCTTGCCCTCTGGTTTAGTTCCTTGGGCTCTGGTTTTGTTCCTCGGGCTCTGGTTTTCTTCCTCGGCTTGTGTTTTTTTTCCTTGGGCTCTGGTTTTGTTCCTCGGGCTCTGGTTTCTTTCCTCAGTCTCTGTTTTTTTTCCTTGGGCTCTGGTGTAGTTTCTCGGGTCCTTTTTTAATTCCTCGGGGTCTGTTTTTTTTCCTAGGGCCCTGGTTTTCTTCCTCGAGCTCTGGTTTTGTTCCTCGGGCTCTTATTTTGTTAGTCCAGCTCTGGTTTTGATCCTCGGGCTCTAGTGTAGTTCCACGGACTCTGGTTTTGTTCCTCGGGCTCTTGTTTTGTCCTCAGTCTCTGGTTTTGTTCCTTGAGCTCTGGTTTTGTTCCTCGACATCTGGTTTTATTCCTTGGGCTCTGGTTTTGTTCCTCGACTCCTGGTTTTATTCCTCGGGCCCTCCTTTTGTTCCTCGGTCTCTGGTTTTGATCCTCAGGCTCTGGTTTTCTTCCTGGGGCTCTGGTTTTGTTCCTTGAGCTCTGGTTTTGTTCCTTGGGCTCTGGTTTAGTTTTTCAGTCTCCGGTTTTCTTCCTCGGGCTGTGGTTTTGTTCTGCAGGCTCTGGTTTAATTCCTCGGGTCCTGATTTATTCCCTCGGGCTCTGGGTTTGTTCGTCGGACTCTGGTTTTGTCCCTCGCGCCCTCCTTTTGTTCCTCGGTCTATGGTTTTGTTCCTCAGGCTCTGGTTTTCTTCCTCGGGCTCTGGGTTTGTTACTTGGGCTCTGGTTTTGTTCCTCGAGCTCTGGTTTTGTTCCTTAAGCTCTGGATTTGTTCCTTGGGCTCTGGTTTAATTCCTCAGGTACTGGGTTTTTCCCTCAGACTCTGGTTTTTTTCCTCGGCCTCTGGTTTTGTTCCTTGAGCTCTGGTTTGTTCCTCGGGCTCTGGTTTTGTTCCTCCAGCTCTGGTTTTGTTCCTCAGGCACTGGTTTAGTGCCTCAGGTACTGGTTTTGTTTCTCAGACTCTGGTTTTGTTCCTCGGTCTCTCGTTTTTTTCCTCGACATCTGGTTTTGTTCCTTGGGCTCTGGTTTTGTTCCTCAGGCTCTGGTTTTCTTCCTTGCCCTCTGGTTTAGTTCCTTGGGCTCTGGTTTTGTTCCTCGGGCTCTGGTTTTCTTCCTCGGCTTGTGTTTTTTTTCCTTGGGCTCTGGTTTTGTTCCTCGGGCTCTGGTTTCTTTCCTCAGTCTCTGTTTTTTTTCCTTGGGCTCTGGTGTAGTTTCTCGGGTCCTTTTTTAATTCCTCGGGGTCTGTTTTTTTTCCTAGGGCCCTGGTTTTCTTCCTCGAGCTCTGGTTTTGTTCCTCGGGCTCTTATTTTGTTCCTCCAGCTCTGGTTTTGTTCCTCGGGCTCTAGTGTAGTTCCACGGACTCTGGTTTTGTTCCTCGGGCTCTTGTTTTGTTCCTCAGTCTCTGGTTTTGTTCCTTGAGCTCTGGTTTTGTTCCTCGACATCTGGTTTTATTCCTTGGGCTCTGGTTTTGTTCCTCGACTCCTGGTTTTATTCCTCGGGCCCTCCTTTTGTTCCTCGGTCTCTGGTTTTGATCCTCAGGCTCTGGTTTTCTTCCTGGGGCTCTGGTTTTGTTCCTTGAGCTCTGGTTTTGTTCCTTGGGCTCTGGTTTTGTTCCTCGGGCTCTGGTTTTGTTCCTCAAGCTCTGTTTTTTTTCCTCGGGCTCTAGTGTAATTCCAAGGCCTCTGGTTTTGTTCCTCGGGCTCTGGTTTTGTTCCTCTAACTCTGGTTTTATTACTTGGGCTCTGGTTTTGTTCTTCCAGCTCTGGTTTTATTCCTTGGGCTCTGGTTTTGTTCCTCGGGCTCTGGTTTAGTTACTCAGTCTCCGGTTTTCTTCCTCGGGCTGTGGTTTTGTTCCGCTGGCTCTGGTTTAATTCCTCGGGTCCTGATTTATTCCCTCGGGCTCTGGGTTTGTTCCTCGAACTCTGGTTTTGTCCCTCGTGCCCAACTTTTGTTCCTCGGTCTATGGTTTTGTTCCTCAGGCTCTGATTTTCTTCCTCGGGCTCTGGGTTTGTTACTTGGGCTCTGGTTTTGTTCCTCGAGCTCTGGATTTGTTCCTTGGGCTCTGGTTTAGTTCCTCGGGCTCTGGTTTTGTTCCTCAGGCTCTAGTTTTGTTCCTCGGGCTCTGGTTTTGTTTCTCTAGCTCTCGTTTCATTCCTTGGGCACTGATTATTTTCCTCGGGCACTGGTTTTGTTCCTCTGGCTCTGGTTTTGTTCCTCGGACTCTGGTTTTGTTCCTCCACACTTGGTTTTATTCCTCGGGCCCTCCTTTTGTTCCTCTGTCTCTGGTTTTGTTCCTCGACATCTGGTTTTGTTACTCATCCTCTGGTTTTGTTCCTCGGGCTCTGGTTTTCTCCCTCAGCTTCTGGTTTAATTCCTTGGGCTCTGGTTTTTTTCCTCTAACTCTGGTTTTATTACTTGGGCTCTGGTTTTGCTCCTCTGGCTCTGGTTTTTTGCCTCCAGCTCTGGTTTTATTCCTTGGCCTCTGGTTTTGTTCCTTGGGCTCTGGTTTAGTTTTTCAGTCTCCGGTTTTCTTCCTCGGGCTGTGGTTTTGTTCTGCAGGCTCTGGTTTAATTCCTCGGGTCCTGATTTATTCCCTCGGGCTCTGGGTTTGTTCGTCGGACTCTGGTTTTGTCCCTCGCGCCCTCCTTTTGTTCCTCGGTCTATGGTTTTGTTCCTCAGGCTCTGGTTTTCTTCCTCGGGCTCTGGGTTTGTTACTTGGGCTCTGGTTTTGTTCCTCGAGCTCTGGTTTTGTTCCTTAAGCTCTGGATTTGTTCCTTGGGCTCTGGTTTAATTCCTCAGGTACTGGGTTTTTCCCTCAGACTCTGGTTTTTTTCCTCGGCCTCTGGTTTTGTTCCTTGAGCTCTGGTTTGTTCCTCGGGCTCTGGTTTTGTTCCTCCAGCTCTGGTTTTGTTCCTCAGGCACTGGTTTAGTGCCTCAGGTACTGGTTTTGTTTCTCAGACTCTGGTTTTGTTCCTCGGTCTCTCGTTTTTTTCCTCGACATCTGGTTTTGTTCCTTGGGCTCTGGTTTTGTTCCTCAGGCTCTGGTTTTCTTCCTTGCCCTCTGGTTTAGTTCCTTGGGCTCTGGTTTTGTTCCTCGGGCTCTGGTTTTCTTCCTCGGCTTGTGTTTTTTTTCCTTGGGCTCTGGTTTTGTTCCTCGGGCTCTGGTTTCTTTCCTCAGTCTCTGTTTTTTTTCCTTGGGCTCTGGTGTAGTTTCTCGGGTCCTTTTTTAATTCCTCGGGGTCTGTTTTTTTTCCTAGGGCCCTGGTTTTCTTCCTCGAGCTCTGGTTTTGTTCCTCGGGCTCTTATTTTGTTCCTCCAGCTCTGGTTTTGTTCCTCGGGCTCTAGTGTAGTTCCACGGACTCTGGTTTTGTTCCTCGGGCTCTTGTTTTGTTCCTCAGTCTCTGGTTTTGTTCCTTGAGCTCTGGTTTTGTTCCTCGACATCTGGTTTTATTCCTTGGGCTCTGGTTTTGTTCCTCGACTCCTGGTTTTATTCCTCGGGCCCTCCTTTTGTTCCTCGGTCTCTGGTTTTGATCCTCAGGCTCTGGTTTTCTTCCTGGGGCTCTGGTTTTGTTCCTTGAGCTCTGGTTTTGTTCCTTGGGCTCTGGTTTTGTTCCTCGGGCTCTGGTTTTGTTCCTCAAGCTCTGTTTTTTTTCCTCGGGCTCTAGTGTAATTCCAAGGCCTCTGGTTTTGTTCCTCGGGCTCTGGTTTTGTTCCTCTAACTCTGGTTTTATTACTTGGGCTCTGGTTTTGTTCTTCCAGCTCTGGTTTTATTCCTTGGGCTCTGGTTTTGTTCCTCGGGCTCTGGTTTAGTTACTCAGTCTCCGGTTTTCTTCCTCGGGCTGTGGTTTTGTTCCGCTGGCTCTGGTTTAATTCCTCGGGTCCTGATTTATTCCCTCGGGCTCTGGGTTTGTTCCTCGAACTCTGGTTTTGTCCCTCGTGCCCAACTTTTGTTCCTCGGTCTATGGTTTTGTTCCTCAGGCTCTGATTTTCTTCCTCGGGCTCTGGGTTTGTTACTTGGGCTCTGGTTTTGTTCCTCGAGCTCTGGATTTGTTCCTTGGGCTCTGGTTTAGTTCCTCGGGCTCTGGTTTTGTTCCTCAGGCTCTAGTTTTGTTCCTCGGGCTCTGGTTTTGTTTCTCTAGCTCTCGTTTCATTCCTTGGGCACTGATTATTTTCCTCGGGCACTGGTTTTGTTCCTCTGGCTCTGGTTTTGTTCCTCGGACTCTGGTTTTGTTCCTCCACACTTGGTTTTATTCCTCGGGCCCTCCTTTTGTTCCTCTGTCTCTGGTTTTGTTCCTCGACATCTGGTTTTGTTACTCATCCTCTGGTTTTGTTCCTCGGGCTCTGGTTTTCTCCCTCAGCTTCTGGTTTAATTCCTTGGGCTCTGGTTTTTTTCCTCTAACTCTGGTTTTATTACTTGGGCTCTGGTTTTGCTCCTCTGGCTCTGGTTTTTTGCCTCCAGCTCTGGTTTTATTCCTTGGCCTCTGGTTTTGTTCCTTGGGCTCTGGTTTAGTTTTTCAGTCTCCGGTTTTCTTCCTCGGGCTGTGGTTTTGTTCTGCAGGCTCTGGTTTAATTCCTCGGGTCCTGATTTATTCCCTCGGGCTCTGGGTTTGTTCGTCGGACTCTGGTTTTGTCCCTCGCGCCCTCCTTTTGTTCCTCGGTCTATGGTTTTGTTCCTCAGGCTCTGGTTTTCTTCCTCGGGCTCTGGGTTTGTTACTTGGGCTCTGGTTTTGTTCCTCGAGCTCTGGTTTTGTTCCTTAAGCTCTGGATTTGTTCCTTGGGCTCTGGTTTAATTCCTCAGGTACTGGGTTTTTCCCTCAGACTCTGGTTTTTTTCCTCGGCCTCTGGTTTTGTTCCTTGAGCTCTGGTTTGTTCCTCGGGCTCTGGTTTTGTTCCTCCAGCTCTGGTTTTGTTCCTCAGGCACTGGTTTAGTGCCTCAGGTACTGGTTTTGTTTCTCAGACTCTGGTTTTGTTCCTCGGTCTCTCGTTTTTTTCCTCGACATCTGGTTTTGTTCCTTGGGCTCTGGTTTTGTTCCTCAGGCTCTGGTTTTCTTCCTTGCCCTCTGGTTTAGTTCCTTGGGCTCTGGTTTTGTTCCTCGGGCTCTGGTTTTCTTCCTCGGCTTGTGTTTTTTTTCCTTGGGCTCTGGTTTTGTTCCTCGGGCTCTGGTTTCTTTCCTCAGTCTCTGTTTTTTTTCCTTGGGCTCTGGTGTAGTTTCTCGGGTCCTTTTTTAATTCCTCGGGGTCTGTTTTTTTTCCTAGGGCCCTGGTTTTCTTCCTCGAGCTCTGGTTTTGTTCCTTGGGCTCTTATTTTGTTCCTCCAGCTCTGGTTTTGTTCCTCGGCCTCTAGTGTAGTTCCACGGACTCTGGTTTTGTTCCTCTGGCTCTTGTTTAGTTCCTCAATCTCTGGTTTTGTTCTTTGAGCTCTGGTTTTGTTCCTCCACATCTGGTTTTATTCCTTGGGCTCTGTTTTTTTTCCTCGGACTCTGGTTTTGTTCCTCGACTCCTGGTTTTATTCCTCGGGCCCTCCTTTTGTTCCTCGGTCTCTGGTTTTGATCCTCAGGCTCTGGTTTTCTTCCTCGGGCTCTGGTTTTGTTCCTCCAGCTCTGGTTTTGTTCCTCGACATCTGGTTTTGTTCCTCAGGATCTGGTTTTGTTCCTGAAGCTCTGGTTTTGTTCCTCGGGCTCTAGTGTACTTCCAAGGCCTCTGGTTTTGTTCCTCGGGCTCTGGTTTTCTTCCTCGGCCTCTGGTTTTAATCCTTGGGCTCTGGTTTTGTTCCTCCAGCTCTGGTTTTATTCCTTGGGCTCTGGTTTTGTTCCTCGGGCTCTGGTTTAGTTTTTCAGTCTCCGGTTTTCTTCCTCGGGCTGTGGTTTTTTTCTGCTGCCTCTGGCTTAATTCCTCGGGTCCTGATTTATTCCCTCCGGCTCTGGGTTTGTTCCTCGGACTCTGGTTTTGACCCTTGCGCACTCCTTTTGTTCCTCGGTCTATGGTTTTGTTCCTCAGGCTCTGGTTTTCTTCCTCGGGCTCTGGGTTTGTTCCTTGGGCTCTGGTTTTGTACCTCGAGCTCTGGTTTTGTTCCTTAGGCTCTGGATTTGTTCCTCGGGCTCTGGTTTAGTTCCTCAGGTACTGGGTTTTTCCCTCAGACTCTGGTTTTCTTCCTCGGCCTCTGGTTTTTTTCCTCGGGCACTGGTTTTGTTCCTCTGGCTCTGGTTTTGTTCCTCGGACTCTGGTTTTGTTCCTCCACAATTGGTTTTATTCCTCGGGCCCTCCTTTTGTTCCTCTGTCTCTGGTTTTGTTCCTCGACATCTGGTTTTGTTACTCATCCTCTGGTTTTGTTCCTCGGGCTCTGGTTTTCTCCCTCAGCTTCTGGTTTAATTCCTTGGGCTCTGGTTTTGTTCCTCTAACTCTAGTTTTATTACTTGGCCTCTGGTTTTGCTCCTCTGGCTCTGGTTTTGTTCCTCCAGCTCTGGTTTTATTCCTTGGGCTCTGGTTTTGTTCCTCGGGCTCTGGTTTAGTTACTCAGTCTCCGGTTTTCTTCCTCGGGCTGTGGTTTTGTTCCTCTGGCTCTGGTTTAATTCCTCGGGTCCTGATTTATTGCCTCGGCTCTGGGTTTTTTTCTCGGACTCTGGTTTTGTCCCTCGCGCCCTCCTTTTGTTCCTCGGTCTATGGTTTTGTTCCTCAGGCTCTGGTTTTGTTCCTTAAGCTCTGGATTTGTTCCTTGGGCTCTGGTTTAGTTCCTCAGGTACTGGGTTTTTCCCTCAGACCCTGGTTTTCTTCCTCGGCCTCTGGTTTTGTTTCTTGAGCTCTGGTTTTGTTCCTCGGGCTCTGGTTTTGTTCCTCCAGCTCTGGTTTTGTTCCTCGGCCTCTAGTGTAGTTCCACGGGCTCTGGTTTTGTTCCTCCAGCTCTGGTTTTGTTCCTCAGGCACTGGTTTAGTGCCTCAGGTACTGGTTTTGTTCCTCAGACTCTGGTTTTGTTCCTTGGTCTCTCGTTTTTTTCCTCGACATCTGGTTTTGTTTCTTGGGCTCTGGTTTTGTTCCTCAGGCTCTGGTTTTCTTCCTTGCCCTCTGGTTTAGTTCCTTGGCCTCTGGTTTTGTTCCTCGGGCTCTGGTTTTCTTCCTCGGCCTGTGTTTTTTTTCCTTGGGCTCTGGTTTTGTTCCTCGGGCTCTGGTTCCTTTCCTCCAGCTCTGGTTTTTTTCCTTGGACTCTGGTGTAGTTTCTCGGGTCCTTTTTTTCTTCCTCGGGGTCTGTTTTTTTTCCTAGGGCTCTGGTTTTCTTCCTCGAGCTCTGGTTTTGTTCCTCGGGCTCTTATTTTGTTCCTCCAGCTCTGGTTTTGTTCCTCGGGCTCTAGTGTAGTTCCACGGACTCTGGTTTTGTTCCTCAGTCTCTGGTTTTGTTCCTTGAGCTCTGGATTTGTTCCTCGACATCTGGCTTTAATCCTTGGGCTCTGGTTTTTTTCCTCGGACTCTGGTTTTGTTCCTCGACTCCTGGTTTTATTCCTCGGGACCTCCTTTTGTTCCTCGGTCTCTGGTTTTGATCCTCAGGCTCTGGTTTTCTTCCTCGACATCTGGTTTTGTTACTCATCCTCTGGTTTTGTTCCTCGGGCTCTGGTTTTGTTCCTCGGGCTCTGGTTTTGTTCCTCAAGCTCTGTTTTTTTTCCTCGGGCTCTAGTTTAGTTCCAAGGCCTCTGGTTTTGTTCCTCGGGCTCTGGTTTTGTTCCTCTAACTCTGGTTTTATTACGTGGTCTCTGGTTTTGTTCCTCCAGCTCTGGTTTTATTCCTTGGGCTCTGGTTTTGTTCCTCGGGCTCTGGTTTAGTTACTCAGTCTCCGGTTTTCTTCCTCGGGCTGTGGTTTTGTTCCGCTGGCTCTGGTTTAATTCCTCGGGTCCTGATTTATTCCCTCGGGCTCTGGGTTTGTTCCTCGAACTCTGGTTTTGTCCCTCGCACCCTCCTTTTGTTCCTCGGTCTATGGTTTTGTTCCTCAGGCTCTGGTTTTCTTCCTCGGGCTCTGGGTTTGTTACTTGGGCTCTGGTTTTGTTCCTCGAGCTCTGGTTTTGTTCCTTAGGCTCTGGATTTGTTCCTTGGGCTCTGGTTTAGTTCCTCGGGCTCTGGTTTTGTTCCTCAGGCTCTAGTTTTGTTCCTCGGGCTCTGGTTTTGTTTCTCTAGCTCTCGTTTCATTCCTTGGGCACTGATTATTTTCCTCGGGCACTGCTTTTGTTCCTCTTGCTCTGGTTTTGTTCCTCGGACTCTGGTTTTGTTCCTCCACACTTGGTTTTATTCCTCGGGCCCTCCTTTTGTTCCTCTGTCTCTGGTTTTGTTCCTCGACATCTGGTTTTGTTACTCATCCTCTGGTTTTGTTCCTCGGGCTCTGGTTTTCTCCCTCAGCTTTTGGTTTAATTCCTTGGACTCTGTTTTTTTTCCTCTAACTCTGGTTTTATTACTTGGGCTCTGGTTTTGCTCCTCTGGCTCTGGTTTTTTGCCTCCAGCTCTGGTTTTATTCCTTGGGCTCTGGTTTTGTTCCTTGGGCTCTGGTTTAGTTTTTCAGTCTCCGGTTTTCTTCCTCGGGCTGTGGTTTTGTTCCTCTGGCTCTGGTTTAATTCCTCGGGTCCTGATTTATTCCCTCGGGCTCTGGGTTTGTTCCTCGGACTCTGGTTTTGTCCCTCGCGCCCTCCTTTTGTTCCTCGGTCTATGGTTTTGTTCCTGAGGCTCTGGTTTTCTTCCTCGGGCTCTGGGTTTGTTACTTGGGCTCTGGTTTTGTTCCTCGAGCTCTGGTTTTGTTCCTTAAGCTCTGGATTTGTTCCTTGGGCTCTGGTTGAGTTCCTCAGGTACTGGGTTTTTCCCACAGACTCTGGTTTTTTTCCTTGGCCTCTGGTTTTGTTCCTTGAGCTCTGGTTTGTTCCTCGGGCTCTGGTTTTGTTCCTCCAGCTCTGGTTTTGTTCCTCAGGCACTGGTTTAGTGCCTCAGGTACTGGTTTTGTTTCTCAGACTCTGGTTTTGTTCCTCGGTCTCTCGGTTTTTTCCTCGACATCTGGTTTTGTTCCTTGGGCTCTGGTTTTGTTCCTCAGGCTCTGGTTTTCTTCCTTGCCCTCTGGTTTAGTTCCTTGGGCTCTGGTTTTGTTCCTCGGGCTCTGGTTTTCTTCCTCGGCCTGTGTTTTTTTTCCTTGGGCTCTGGTTTTGTTCCTCGGGCTCTGCTTTCTTTCCTCAGTCTCTGTTTTTTTTCCTTGGGCTCTGGTGTAGTTTCTCGGGTCCTTTTTTAATTCCTCGGGGTCTGTTTTTTTTCCTAGGGCCCTGGTTTTCTTCCTCGAGCTCTGGTTTTGTTCCTCGGGCTCTTATTTTGTTCCTCCAGCTCTGGTTTTGTTCCTCGGGCTCTAGTGTAGTTCCACGGACTCTGGTTTTGTTCCTCGGGCTCTTGTTTTGTTCCTCAGTCTCTGGTTTTGTTCCTTGAGCTCTGGTTTTGTTCCTCGACATCTGGTTTTATTCCTTGGGCTCTGGTTTTGTTCCTCGACTCCTGGTTTTATTCCTCGGGCCCTCCTTTTGTTCCTCGGTCTCTGGTTTTGATCCTCAGGCTGTGGTTTTGTTCCTCCAGCTCTGGTTTTGTTCCTCCAGCTCTGGTTTTGTTCCTCGGGCTCTGGTTTTGTTCCTCGGGCTCTGGTTTTGTTCCTCAAGGTCTGTTTTTTTTCCTCGGGCTCTAGTGTAGTTCCAAGGCCTCTGGTTTTGTTCCTCGGGCTCTGGTTTTATTACTTGGGCTCTGGTTTTGTTCCTCCAGCTCTGGTTTTATTCCTTGGGCTCTGGTTTTGTTCCTCGGGCTCTGGTTTAGTTACTCAGTCTCCGGTTTTTTTCCTCAGGCTGTGGTTTTGTTCCGCTGGCTCTCGTTTAATTCCTCGGGTCCTGATTTATTCCCTCGGGCTCTGGGTTTGTTCCTCGAACTCTGGTTTTGTCCCTCGTGCCCTCCTTTTGTTCCTCGGTCTATGGTTTTGTTCCTCAGGCTCTGGTTTTCTTCCTCGGGCTCTGGGTTTGTTACTTGGGCTCTGGTTTTGTTCCTCCAGCTCTGGTTTTGTTCCTCAGGCACTGGTTTAGTGCCTCAGGTACTGGTTTTGTTTCTCAGACTCTGGTTTTGTTCCTCGGTCTCTCGTTTTTTTCCTCGACATCTGGTTTTTTTCCTTGGGCTCTGGTTTTGTTCCTCAGGCTCTGGTTTTCTTCCTCGGCCTGTGTTTTTTTTCCTTGGGCTCTGGTTTTGTTCCTCGGGCTCTGGTTTCTTTCCTCAGTCTCTGGTTTTTTTCCATGGGCTCTGGTGTAGTTTCTCGGGTCCTTTTTTTCTTCCTCGGGGTCTGTTTTGTTTCCTAGGGCCCTGGTTTTCTTCCTCGAGCTCTGGTTTTGTTCCTTGGGCTCTTATTTTGTTCCTCCAGCTCTGGTTTTGTTCCTCGGCCTCTAGTGTAGTTCCACGGACTCTGGTTTTGTTCCTCTGGCTCTTGTTTAGTTCCTCAATCTCTGGTTTTGTTCCTTGAGCTCTGGTTTTGTTCCTCCACATCTGGTTTTATTCCTTGGGCTCTGGTTTTTTTCCTCGGACTGTGGTTTTGTTCCTCGACACCTGGTTTTATTCCTCGGGCCCTCCTTTTGTTCCTCGGTCTCTGGTTTTGATCCTCAGGCTCTGGTTTTCTTCCTCGGGCTCTGGTTTTCTTCCTCCAGCTCTGGATTTGTTCCTTGGGCTCTGGTTGAGTTCCTCAGGTACTGGGTTTTTCCCACAGACTCTGGTTTTTTTCCTTGGCCTCTGGTTTTGTTCCTTGAGGTCTGGTTTGTTCCTCGGGCTCTGGTTTTGTTCCTCCAGCTCTGGTTTTGTTCCTCAGGCACTGGTTTAGTGCCTCAGGTACTGGTTTTGTTTCTCAGACTCTGGTTTTGTTCCTCGGTCTCTCGGTTTTTTCCTCGACATCTGGTTTTGTTCCTTGGGCTCTGGTTTTGTTCCTCAGGCTCTGGTTTTCTTCCTTGCCCTCTGGTTTAGTTCCTTGGGCTCTGGTTTTCTTCCTCGGGCTCTGGTTTTCTTCCTCGGCCTGTGTTTTTTTTCCTTGGGCTCTGGTTTTGTTCCTCGGGCTCTGCTTTCTTTCCTCAGTCTCTGGTTTTTTTCCTTGGGCTCTGGTGTAGTTTCTCGGGTCCTTTTTTAATTCCTCGGGGTCTGTTTTTTTTCCTAGGGCCCTGGTTTTCTTCCTCGAGCTCTGGTTTTGTTCCTCGGGCTCTTATTTTGTTCCTCCAGCTCTGGTTTTGTTCCTCGGGCTCTAGTGTAGTTCCACGGACTCTGGTTTTGTTCCTCGGGCTCTTGTTTTGTTCCTCAGTCTCTGGTTTTGTTCCTTGAGCTCTGGTTTTGTTCCTCGACATCTGGTTTTATTCCTTGGGCTCTGGTTTTGTTCCTCGACTCCTGGTTTTATTCCTCGGGCCCTCCTTTTGTTCCTCGGTCTCTGGTTTTGATCCTCAGGCTGTGGTTTTGTTCCTCCAGCTCTGGTTTTGTTCCTCCAGCTCTGGTTTTGTTCCTCGGGCTCTGGTTTTGTTCCTCGGGCTCTGGTTTTGTTCCTCAAGGTCTGTTTTTTTTCCTCGGGCTCTAGTGTAGTTCCAAGGCCTCTGGTTTTGTTCCTCGGGCTCTGGTTTTATTACTTGGGCTCTGGTTTTGTTCCTCCAGCTCTGGTTTTATTCCTTGGGCTCTGGTTTTGTTCCTCGGGCTCTGGTTTAGTTACTCAGTCTCCGGTTTTTTTCCTCAGGCTGTGGTTTTGTTCCGCTGGCTCTCGTTTAATTCCTCGGGTCCTGATTTATTCCCTCGGGCTCTGGGTTTGTTCCTCGAACTCTGGTTTTGTCCCTCGTGCCCTCCTTTTGTTCCTCGGTCTATGGTTTTGTTCCTCAGGCTCTGGTTTTCTTCCTCGGGCTCTGGGTTTGTTACTTGGGCTCTGGTTTTGTTCCTCCAGCTCTGGTTTTGTTCCTCAGGCACTGGTTTAGTGCCTCAGGTACTGGTTTTGTTTCTCAGACTCTGGTTTTGTTCCTCGGTCTCTCGTTTTTTTCCTCGACATCTGGTTTTTTTCCTTGGGCTCTGGTTTTGTTCCTCAGGCTCTGGTTTTCTTCCTCGGCCTGTGTTTTTTTTCCTTGGGCTCTGGTTTTGTTCCTCGGGCTCTGGTTTCTTTCCTCAGTCTCTGGTTTTTTTCCATGGGCTCTGGTGTAGTTTCTCGGGTCCTTTTTTTCTTCCTCGGGGTCTGTTTTGTTTCCTAGGGCCCTGGTTTTCTTCCTCGAGCTCTGGTTTTGTTCCTTGGGCTCTTATTTTGTTCCTCCAGCTCTGGTTTTGTTCCTCGGCCTCTAGTGTAGTTCCACGGACTCTGGTTTTGTTCCTCTGGCTCTTGTTTAGTTCCTCAATCTCTGGTTTTGTTCCTTGAGCTCTGGTTTTGTTCCTCCACATCTGGTTTTATTCCTTGGGCTCTGGTTTTTTTCCTCGGACTGTGGTTTTGTTCCTCGACACCTGGTTTTATTCCTCGGGCCCTCCTTTTGTTCCTCGGTCTCTGGTTTTGATCCTCAGGCTCTGGTTTTCTTCCTCGGGCTCTGGTTTTCTTCCTCCAGCTCTGGTTTTGTTCCTCGGGCTCTGGTTTTGTTCCTCAAGCTCTGGTTTTGTTCCTCGGGCTCTAGTGTAGTTCCAAGGTCTCTGGTTTTGTTCCTCGGGCTCTGGTTTTCTTCCTCGGCCTCTGGTTTTAATCCTTGGGATCTTGTTTTGTTCCTCCAGCTCTGGTTTTATTCCTTGGGCTCTGGTTTTGTTCCTCGGGCTCTGGTTTAGTTACTCAGTCTGCGGTTTTCTTCCTCGGGCTGTGGTTTTTTTCTGCTGCCTCTGGCTTAATTCCTCGGGTCCTGATTTATTCCCTCCGGCTCTGGGTTTGTTCCTCGGACTCTGGTTTTGTCCCTTGCGCACTCCTGTTGTTCCTCGGTCTATGGTTTTGTTCCTCAGGCTCTGGTTTTCTTCCTCGGGCTCTGGGTTTGTTCCTTGGGCTCTGGTTTTGTTCCTCGAGCTCTGGTTTTGTTCCTTAGGCTCTGGATTTGTTCCTCAGGCTCTGGTTTAGTTCCTCAGGTACTGGGTTTTTCCCTCAGACTCTGGTTTTCTTCCTCGGCCTCTGGTTTTTTTCCTCGGGCACTGGTTTTGTTCCTCTGGCTCTGGTTTTGTTCCTCGGACTCTGGTTTTGTTCCTCCACACTTGGTTTTATTCCTCGGGCCCTCCTTTTGTTCCTTTGTCTCTGGTTTTGTTCCTCGACATCTGGTTTTGTTACTCATCCTCTGGTTTTGTTCCTCGGGCTCTGGTTTTCTCCCTCAGCTTCTGGTTTAATTCCTTAGGCTCTGGTTTTGTTCCTCTAACTCTGGTTTTATTACTTGGGGTCTGGTTTTGCTCCTCTGGCTCTGGTTTTTTGCCTCCAGCTCTGGTTTTATTCCTTGGGCTCTGGTTTTGTTCCTTGGGCTCTGGTTTAGTTTTTCAGTCTCCGGTTTTCTTCCTCGGGCTGTGGTTTTGTTCCTCTGGCTCTGGTTTAATTCCTCGGGTCCTGATTTATTCCCTCGGGCTCTGGGTTTGTTTCTCCGACTCTGGTTTTGTCCCTCGCGCCCTCCTTTTGTTCCTCGGTCTATGGTTTTGTTCCTCAGGCTCTGGTTTTGTTCCTTAAGCTCTGGATTTGTTCCTTGGGCTCTGGTTTAGTTCCTCAGGTACTGGGTTTTTCCCTCAGACACTGGTTTTCTTCCTCGGCCTCTGGTTTTGTTCCTTGAGCTCTGGTTTTGTTCCTCGGGCTCTGGTTTTGTTCCTCCAGCTCTGGTTTTGTTCCTCAGGCACTGGTTTAGTGCCCCAGGTACTGGTTTTGTTCCTCAGACTCTGGTTTTGTTCCTTGGTCTCTCGTTTTTTTCGTTGACATCTGGTTTTGTTCCTTGGGCTCTGGTTTTGTTCCTCAGGCTCTGGTTTTCTTCCTTGCCCTCTGGTTTAGTTCCTTGGGCTCTGGTTTTCTTCCTCGGCCTGTGTTTTTTTTCCTTGGGCTCTGGTTTTTGTTCCTCGGGCTCTGGTTTCTTTCCTCAGTCTCTGGTTTTTTTCCTTGGTCTCTGGTGTAGTTTCTCGGGTCCTTTTTTTCTTCCTCGGGGTCTGTTTTTTTTCCTAGGGCTCTGGTTTTCTTCCTCGAGCTCTGGTTTTGTTCCTCGGGCTCTTGGTTTGTTCCTCAGTCTCTGGTTTTGTTCCTTGAGCTCTGGTTTTGTTCCTCGACATCTGGTTTTATTCCCTGGGCTCTGGTTTTTTTCCTTGGACTCTGGTTTTGTTCCTCGACTCCTGGTTTTATTCCTCGGGCCCTCCATTTGTTCCTCGGTCTCTGGTTTTGATCCTCAGGCTCTGGTTTTCTTCCTCGGGATCTGGTTTTGTTCCTCCAGCTCTGGTTTTGTTCCTCGGGCTCTGGTTTTGTTCCTCAAGCTCTGGTTTTGTTCCTCGGGCTCTAGTGTTGTTCCAAGGCCTCTGGTTTTTTTCCTCGGGCTCTGGTTTTCTTCCTCGGCCTCTGGTTTTAATCCTTGGGCTCTTGTTTTGTTCCTCCAGCTCTGGTTTTATTCCTTGGGCTCTGGTTTTGTTCCTCGGGCTCTGGTTTAGTTACTCAGTCTCCGGTTTTCTTCCTCGGGCTGTGGTTTTGTTCCGCTGGCTCTGGTTTAATTCCTCAGATCCTGATTTATTCCCTCGGGCTCTGGGTTTTTTCCTCGGACTCTGGTTTTGTCCCTTCGGCCCTCCTTTTGTTCCTCGGTCTATGGTTTTGTTCCTCAGGCTCTGGTTTTCTTCCTCGGGCTCTGGGTTTGTTCCTTGGGCTCTGGTTTTGTTCCTCGAGCTCTGGTTTTGTTCCTTAGGCTCTGGATTTCTTCCTCGAGCTCTGGATTAGTTCCTCAGGTACTGGGTTTTTCCCTCAGAATCTGGTTTTCTTCCTCAGCCTCTGGTTTTGTTCCTTGAGCTCTGGTTTTGTTCCTCAGACTCTGGTTTTGTTCGTCGGACTCTGGTTTTATCCCTCGCACCCTCCTTTTGTTCCTCGGTCTATGGTTTTGTTCCTCAGGCTCTGGTTTTCTTCCTTGGGCTCTGGGTTTGTTCCTTGGGCTCTGGATTTGTTCCTCGGGCTCTGGTTTAGTTCCTCAGGTACTGGGTTTTTCCCTCAGACTCTGGTTTTCTTCCTCGGCCTCTGGTTTTGTTCCTCGGGCTCTGGTTTTGTTCCTCAAGCTCTAGTTTTGTTCCTCGGGCTCTGGTTTTGTTTCTCTAGCTCTCGTTTCATTCCTTGGGCACTGATTATTTTCCTCGGGCACTGGTTTTGTTCCTCTGGCTCTGGTTTTGTTCCTCGGACTCTGGTTTTGTTCCTCCACACTTGGTTTTATTCCTCGGGCCCTCCTTTTGTTCCTTTGTCTCTGGTTTTGTTCCTCGACATCTGGTTTTGTTACTCATCCTCTGGTTTTGTTCCTCGGGCTCTGGTTTTCTCCCTCAGCTTCTGGTTTAATTCCTTGGGCTCTGGTTTTGTTCCTCTAACTCTGGTTTTATTACTTGGGCTCTGGTTTTGCTCCTCTGGCTCTGGTTTTTAGCCTCCAGCTCTGGTTTTATTCCTTGGGCTCTGGTTTTGTTCCTTGGGCTCTGGTTTCGTTTTTCAGTCTCCGGTTTTCTTCCTCGGGCTGTGGTTTTGTTCTGCAGGCTCTGGTTTAATTCCTCGGGTCCTGATTTATTCCCTCGGGCTCTGGGTTTGTTCCTCGGACTCTGGTTTTGTCCCTCGCGCCCTCCTTTTGTTCCTCGAGCTCTGGTTTTGTTCCTTAAGCTCTGGATTTGTTCCTTGGGCTCTGGTTTAGTTACTCAGGTACTGGGTTTTTCCATCAGACTCTGGTTTTTTTCCTCGGCCTCTGGTTTTGTTCCTTGAGCTCTGGTTTGTTCCTCGGGCTCTGGTTTTGTTCCTCCAGCTCTGGTTTTGTTCCTCAGGCACTGGTTTAGTGCCTCAGGTACTGGTTTTGTTTCTCAGACTCTGGTTTTGTTCCTCGGTTTCTCGTTTTTTTCCTTGACATCTGGTTTTGTTCCTTGGGCTCTGGTTTTGTTCCTCAGGCTCTGGTTTTCTTCCTTGCCCTCTGGTTTAGTTCCTTGGGCTCTGGTTTTGTTCCTCGGGCTCTGGTTTCTTTCCTCAGTCTCTGGTTTTTTTCCTGGGCTCTGGTGTAGTTTCTCGGGTCCTTTTTTTCTTCCTCGGGGTCTGTTTTTTTTCCTAGGGCCCTGGTTTTCTTCCTCGAGCTCTGGTTTTGTTGCTTCGGCTCTTATTTTGTTCCTCCAGCTCTGGTTTTGTTCCTCGGCCTTTAGTGTAGTTCCACGGACTCCGGTTTTGTTCCTCTGGGTCTTGTTTAGTTCCTCAATCTCTGGTTTTGTTCCTTGAGCTCTGGTTTTGTTCCTCGACATCTGGTTTTATTCCTTGGGCTCTGTTTTTTTTCCTCGGACTCTGGTTTTGTTCCTCGTCTCCTGGTTTTATTCCTCGGGCCCTCCTTTTGTTCCTCGGTCTCTGGTTTTGATCCTCAGGCTCTGGTTTTCTTCCTCGGGCTCTGGTTTTGTTCCTCCAGCTCTGGTTTTATTCCTTGGGCTCTGGTTTTGTTCCTCGGGCTCTGGTTTAGTTACTCAGTCTCCGGTTTTCTTCCTCGGGCTGTGGTTTTGTTCCGCTGGCTCTGGTTTAATTCCTCGGGTCCTGATTTATTCCCTCGGGCTCTGGGTTTGTTCCTCGAACTCTGGTTTTGTCCCTCGCACCCTCCTTTTGTTCCTCGGTCTATGGTTTTGTTCCTCAGGCTCTGGTTTTCTTCCTCGGGCTCTGGGTTTGTTCCTTGGGCTCTGGTTTTGTTCCTCGAGCTCTGGTTTTGTTCCTTAGGCTCTGGATTTGTTCCTCGGGCTCTGGTTTAGTTCCTCAGGTACTGGGTTTTTCCCTCAGACTCTGGTTTTCTTCCTCGGCCTCTGGTTTTTTTCCTCGGGCACTGGTTTTGTTCCTCTGGCTCTGGTTTAGTTCCTTGGGCTCTGGTTTTCTTCCTCGGGCTCTGGTTTTCTTCCTCGGCCTCTGTTTTTTTTCCTCGGACTCTGGTTTTGTTCCTCGAGCACTGGTTTCTTTCCTCCAGCTCTGTTTTTTTTCTTGGGCTCTGGTGTAGTTTCTCGGGTCTTTTTTTTCTTCCTCGGGGTCTGTTTTTTTTCCTAGGGCTCTGGTTTTCTTCCTCGAGCTCTGGTTTTCTTCCTCGGGCTCTGGTTTTGTTCCTCCAGCTCTGGTTTTGTTCCTCGGGCTCTGGTTTTGTTCCTCCAGCTCTGGTTTTGTTCCTCCAGCTCTGGTTTTATTTCTTGGGCTCTGGTTTTCTTCCTCTGGCGCTGGTTTGCTTCCACGGACTCCGGTTTTTTTCCTCGGGCTCTGAATTTGTTCCTTTGGCTCTGGATTTGTTCCTCGGGTTCTGGTTTTGTTCCTCGGTCTCTCGTTTTTTTCCTCGACATCTCGTTTTGTTCCTTGGGCTCTGGTTTTGTTCTGCAGGCTCTGGTTTTCTTCCTTGCCCTCTGATTTAGTTTCTAGGGCTCTGGTTTTCTTCCTCGGGCTCTGGTTTTCTTCCTCGGCCTCTGTTTTTTTTCCTTGGGCTCTGGTTTTTTTCCTCGGGCTCTGTTTTCTTTCCTCCAGCTCTGGTTTTCTTCCTCGGGCTCTGGTGTAGTTTCTCGGGTCCTTTTTTTCTTCCTCGGGGTCTGTTTTTTTTCCTAGGGCTCTGGTTTTCTTCCTCGATCTCTGGTTTTGTTCCTCGGGCTCTGGTTTTGTTCCTCAGGCTCTGGTTTTGTTCCTCAGGCTCTGGATTTGTTCCTTGGGCTCTGGATTTGTTCCTCGGGCTCTGGTTTTGTTCCTCGGTCTCTCGTTTTTTTCCTCGACATCTCGTTTTGTTCCTTGGGCTCTGGTTTTGTTCTTCAGGCCCTGGTTTTCTTCCTTGCCCTCTGGTTTAGTTTCTAGGGCTCTGGTTTTGTTCCTCGGGCTCTGGTTTTCTTCCTCGGCCTCTGTTTTTTTTTCCTTGGGCTCTGGTTTTGTTCCTCGGGCTCTGGTTTCTTTCCTCCAGCTCTGGTTTTTTTCCTCGGGCTCTTGTGTAGTTTCTCGGGTCCTTTTTTTCTTCCTCGGGGTCTGTTTTTTTTCCTAGGGCTCTGGTTTTCTTCCTCGAGCTCTGGTTTTGTTCCTCGGGCTCTGGTTTTGTTCCTCAAGCTCTGGTTTTGTTCCTCGGGCTCTAGTGTAGTTCCAAGGCCTCTGGTTTTGTTCCTCGGGCTCTGGTTTTCTTCCTCGGCCTCTGGTTTTAATCCTTGGGCTCTTGTTTTGTTCCTCCAACTCTGTTTTTTTTCCTCGGGCTCTGGTTTTGCTCCTCGGGCTCTGGTTTTATTCCTTGGGCTCTGGTTTTGTTCCTCGGGCTCTGGTTTAATTACTCAGTCTCCGGTTTTCTTCCTCGGGCTGTGGTTTTGTTCCGCTGGCTCTGCTTTAATTCCTCGGGTCCTGATTTATTCCCTCAGGCTCTGGGTTTGTTCCTCGGACTCTGGTTTTGTCCCTCGCGCCCTCCTTTTGTTTCTCGGTCTATGGTTTTGTTCCTCAGGCTCTGGTTTTCTTCCTCGGGCTCTGGGTTTGTTCCTTGGGCTCTGGTTTTGTTCCTCGAGCTCTGGTTTTGTTCCTTAGGCTCTGGATTTGTTCCTCGGGCTCTGGTTTAGTTCCTCAGGTACTGGGTTTTTCGCTCAGACTCTGGATTTCTTCCTCGGCCTCTGGTTTTGTTCCTTGAGCTCTGGTTTTGTTTCTTGGGCTCTGGTTTTGTTCCTTGGGCTCTGGTTTTGTTCCTCGGGCTCTGGTTTTGTTCCTCAGGCTCTAGTTTTGTTATCAGGCTCTGGTTTTGTTTCTCTAGGTCTCGTTTTATTCCTCAGGCACTGATTATTTTCCTTGGGTACTGGTTTTGTTCCTCTGGCTCTGGTTTTGTTCCTCGAACTCTGGTTTTGTTCCTCGACACCTGGTTTTATTCCTCGGGCCCTCCTTTTGTTCCTTTGTCTCTGGTTTTGTTCCTCGACATCTGGTTTTGTTACTCATCCTCTGGTTTTGTTCCTCGGGCTCTGGTTTTCTCCCTCAGCTTCTGGTTTAATTCCTTGGGCTCTGGTTTTATTCCTCTGGCGCTGGTTTGGTTCCTCGGACTCTGGTTTTGTTCCTCCAGCTCTGGTTTTATTCTTCAGGCTCTGGTTTTGTTCCTCGGGCTCTGGTTTTGTTCATCAGGCACTGGTATAGTGCCTCAGGTACTGGTTTTGTTCCTCAGACTGTGGTTTTGTTCCTCGGTCTCTTGTTTTTTTCCTCGACATCTGGTTTTGTTCCTTGGGCTCTGGTTTTGTTCCTCAGGCTCTTGTTTCCTTCCTTGCCCTCTGGTTTAGTTCCTTGCCCTCTGGTTTTGTTCCTCGGGCTCTGGTTTTCTTCCTCGGCCTCTGTTTTTTTTCCTTGGGCTCTGGTTTTGTTCCTCGGGCTCTGGTTACTTTCCTCCAGCTCTGTTTTTTTTTCTTGGGCTCTGGTGTAGTTTCTCGGGTCTTTTTTTTCTTCCTCGGGGTCTGTTTTATTTCCTAGGGCTCTGGTTTTCTTCCTCGAGCTCTGGTTATCTTCCTCGAGCTCTGGTTTTGTTCCTTAGGCTCTGGATTTGTTCCTCGGGCTCTGGTTTAGTTCCTCAGGTACTGGGTTTTTCCCTCAGACTCTGGTTTTCTTCCTCGGCCTCTGGTTTTTTTCCTCGGGCACTGGTTTTGTTCCTCTGGCTCTGGTTTAGTTCCTTGGGCTCTGGTTTTCTTCCTCGGGCTCTGGTTTTCTTCCTCAGCCTCTGTTTTTTTTCCTTGGGCTCTGGTTTTGTTCCTCGAGCTCTGGTTTCTTTCCTCCAGCTCTGTTTTTTTTCTTGGGCTCTGGTGTAGTTTCTCGGGTCTTTTTTTTCTTCCTCGGGGTCTGTTTTTTTTCCTAGGGCTCTGGTTTTCTTCCTCGAGCTCTGGTTTTCTTCCTCGGGCTCTGGTTTTGTTCCTCCAGCTCTGGTTTTGTTCCTCGGGCTCTGTTTTTGTTCCTCGGGCTCTGTTTTTGTTCCTCCAGCTCTGGTTTTATTTCTTGGGCTCTGGTTTTCTTCCTCTGGCGCTGGTTTGCTTCCACGGACTCCGGTTTTTTTCCTCGGGCTCTGGATTTGTTCCTTGGGCTCTGGTTTTGTTCTGCAGGCTCTGGTTTTCTTCCTTGCCCTCTGATTTAGTTTCTAGGGCTCTGGTTTTGTTCCTCGGGCTCTGGTTTTCTTCCTCGGCCTCTGTTTTTTTTCCTTGGGCTCTGGTTTTGTTCCTCGGGCTCTGGTTTCTTTCCTCCAGCTCTGGTTTTTTTCCTCGGGCTCTGGTGTAGTTTCTCGGGTCCTTTTTTTCTTCCTTGGGGTCTGTTTTTTTTCCTAGGGCTCTGGTTTTCTTCCTCGAGCTCTGGTTTTGTTCCTCGGGCTCTGGTTTTGTTCCTCTGTCTCTGGTTTTGTTACTCGACATCTGGTTTTGTTCCTCGGGCTCTGGTTTTCTTCCTCGGCCTCTGGTTTTAATCCTTGGGCTCTTGTTTTGTTCCTCCAACTCTGTTTTTTTTCCTCGGGCTCTGGTTTTGCTCCTCGGGCACTGGTTTTATTCCTTGGGCTCTGGTTTTGTTCCTCAGGCTGTGGTTTAATTACTCAGTCTCCAGTTTTTTCCTCGGGCTGTGGTTTTGTTCCGCTGGCTCTGGTTTAATTCCTCGGGTACTGATCTATTCCCTCAGGCTCTGGGTTTGTTCCTCGGACTCTGATTTTGTCCCTCGCGCCCTCCTTTTTTTTTCTCGGTCTATGGTTTTGTTCCTCAGGCTCTGGTTTTCTTCCTCGGGCTCTGGGTTTGTTCCTTGGGCTCTGGTTTTGTTCCTCGGGCTCTGGTTTTGTTCCTTAGGCTCTGCATTTGTTCCTCGGGCTCTGGTTTAGTTCCTCAGGTACTGGGTTTTTCGCTCAGACTCTGGATTTCTTCCTCGGCCTCTGGTTTTGTTCCTTGAGCTCTGGTTTTGTTCCTTGAGCTCTGGTTTTGTTCCTCGGGCTCTGGTTTTGTTCCTCGGGCTCTGGTTTTGTTCCTCAGGCTCTAGTTTTGTTATCAGGCTCTGGTTTTGTTTCTCTAGGTCTCGTTTTATTCCTCAGGCACTGATTATTTTCCTTGGGTACTGGTTTTGTTCCTCTGGCTCTGGTTTTGTTCCTCGAACTCTGGTTTTGTTCCTCGACACCTGGTTTTATTCCTTGGGCCCTCCTTTTGTTCCTCTGTCTCTGGTTTTGTTACTCATCCTCTGGTTTTGTTCGTCGGGCTCTGGTTTTCTCCCTCAGCTTCTGGTTTAATTCATTGGGCTCTGGTTTTGTTCCTCTGGCGCTGGTTTGGTTCCTCGGACTCTGGTTTTGTTCCTCGGGCTCTGGTTTTATTCTTCAGACTCTGGATTTGTTCCTTGGGCTCTGGTTTTGTTCCTCGGGCTCTGGTTTTGTTCATCAGGCACTGGTATAGTGCCTCAGGTACTGGTTTTGTTCCTCAGACTGTGGTTTTGTTCCTCGGTCTCTTGTTTTTTTCCTCGACATCTGGTTTTGTTCCTTGGGCTCTGGTTTTGTTCCTCAGGCTCTGGTTTTCTTCCTTGCCCTCTGGTTTAGTTCCTTGGGCTCTGGTTTTGTTCCTCGGGCTCTGGTTTTATTCCTCTGCCTCTGTTTTTTTTCCTTGGGCTCTGTTTTTGTTCCTCGGGCTCTGTTTTTGTTCCTCCAGCTCTGGTTTTATTTCTTGGGCTCTGGTTTTCTTTCTCTGGCGCTGGTTTGGTTCCTCGGACTCTGTTTTTTTTCCTCGGGCTCTGGATTTGTTCCTTGGGCTCTGGATTTGTTCCTCGGGCTCTGATTTTTTCCTCGGGCTCTGGTTTTGTTCCTCAGGCTCTAGTTTTGTTATCAGGCTCTGGTTTTGTTTCTCTAGGTCTCGTTTTATTCCTCAGGCACTGATTATTTTCCTTGGGTACTGGTTTTGTTCCTCTGGCTCTGGTTTTGTTCCTCGAACTCTGGTTTTGTTCCTCGACACCTGGTTTTATTCCTTGGGCCCTCCTTTTGTTCCTCTGTCTCTGGTTTTGTTACTCATCCTCTGGTTTTGTTCGTCGGGCTCTGGTTTTCTCCCTCAGCTTCTGGTTTAATTCATTGGGCTCTGGTTTTGTTCCTCTGGCGCTGGTTTGGTTCCTCGGACTCTGTTTTTTTTTCCTCGGGCTCTGGATTTGTTCCTTGGGCTCTGGATTTGTTCCTTGGGCTCTGGTTTTGTTCCTCGGTCTCTTGTTTTTTTCCTCGACATCTCGTTTTGTTCCTTGGGCTCTGGTTTTGTTCTTCAGGCTCTGGTTTTCTTCCTTGCCCTCTGGTTTAGTTTCTAGGGCTCTGGTTTTGTTCCTCGGGCTCTGGTTTTGTTCCTCGGGCTCTGGTTTTGTTCCTCGGGCTCTAGTGTAGTTCCAAGGCCTCTGGTTTTGTTCCTCGGGCTCTGGTTTTCTTCCTCGGCCTCTGGTTTTAATCCTTGGGCTCTGGTTTCTTTCCTCCAACTCTGTTTTTTTTCCTCGGGCTCTGGTTTTGCTCCTCGGGCACTGATTTTATTCCTTGGGCTCTGGTTTTGTTCCTCGGGCTGTGGTTTAATTACTCAGTCTCCAGTTTTTTCCTCGGGCTGTGGTTTTGTTCTGCTGGCTCTGGTTTAATTCCTCGGGTCCTGATTTATTCCCTCAGGCTCTGGGTTTGTTCCTCGGACTCTGATTGTGTCCCTCGCGCCCTCCTTTTTTTTCCTCGGTCTATGGTTTTGTTCCTCAGGCTCTGGTTTTCTTCCTCGGGCTCTGGGTTTGTTCCTTGGGCTCTGGTTTTGTTCCTCGGGCTCTGGTTTTGTTCCTTAGGCTCTGCATTTGTTCCTCGGGCTCTGGTTTAGTTCCTCAGGTACTGGGTTTTTCGCTCAGACTCTGGATTTCTTCCTCGGCCTCTGGTTTTGTTCCTTGAGCTCTGGTTTTGTTCCTTGGGCTCTGGTTTTGTTCCTCGGGCTCTGGTTTTGTTCCTCGGGCTCTGGTTTTGTTCCTCAGGCTCTAGTTTTGTTATCAGGCTCTGGTTTTGTTTCTCTAGGTCTCGTTTTATTCCTCAGGCACTGATTATTTTCCTTGGGTACTGGTTTTGTTCCTCTGGCTCTGGTTTTGTTCCTCGAACTCTGGTTTTGTTCCTCGACACCTGGTTTTATTCCTTGGACCCTCCTTTTGTTCCTCTGTCTCTGGTTTTGTTACTCATCCTCTGGTTTTGTTCGTCGGGCTCTGGTTTTCTCCCTCAGCTTCTGGTTTAATTCATTGGGCTCTGGTTTTGTTCCTCTGGCGCTGGTTTGGTTCCTCGGACTCTGGTTTTGTTCCTCGGGCTCTGGTTTTATTCTTCAGGCTCTGGATTTGTTCCTTGGGCTCTGGTTTTGTTCCTCGGGCTCTGGTTTTGTTCATCAGGCACTGGTATAGTGCCTCAGGTACTGGTTTTGTTCCTCAGACTGTGGTTTTGTTCCTCGGTCTCTTGTTTTTTTCCTCGACATCTGGTTTTGTTCCTTGGGCTCTGGTTTTGTTCCTCAGGCTCTGGTTTCCTTCCTTGCCCTCTGGTTTAGTTCCTTGGGCTCTGGTTTTGTTCCTCGGGCTCTGGTTTTCTTCCTCGGCCTCTGTTTTTTTTCCTTGGGCTCTGGTTTTGTTCCTCGGGCTCTGGTTTCTTTCCTCCAGCTCTGTTTTTTTTCTTGGGCTCTGGTGTAGTTTCTCGGGTCTTTTTTTTCTTCCTCGGGGTCTGTTTTTTTTCCTAGGGCTCTGGTTTTCTTCCTCGAGCTCTGGTTTTCTTCCTCGGGCTCTGGTTTTGTTCCTCCAGCTCTGGTTTTGTTCCTCGGGCTCTGGTTTTCTTCCTCGGCCTCTGGTTTTATTCCTTGGGCTCTGGTTTTGTTCCTCGGGCTCTTGTTTAGTTACTCAGTCTCCGGTTTTCTTCCTCGGGCTGTGGTATCGTTCTGCTGGCTCTGGTTTAATTCCTCGGGTCCTGATTTATTCCCTCAGGCTCTGGGTTTGTTCCTCGGACTCTGGTTTTGTCCCTCGCGCCCTCCTTTTGTTCCTCGGTCTATGGTTTTGTTCCTCAGGCTCTGGTTTTCTTCCTCGGGCTCTGGGTTTGTTCCTTGGGCTCTGGTTTTGTTCCTCGAGCTCTGGTTTTGTTCCTTAAGCTCTGGATTTGTTCCTTGGGCTCTGGTTTAGTTCCTCAGGTACTGGGTTTTTCCCTCAGACTCTGGTTTTCTTCCTCGGCCTCTGGTTTTGTTCCTTGGGCTCTGGTTTTGTTCCTCCAGCTCTGGTTTTGTTCCTCCAGCTCTGGTTTTGTTCTTCATGCTCTAGTTTGGTTATCAGGCTCTGGTTTTGTTTCTCTAGCTCTCGTTTTATTCCTCGGGCACTGATTATTTTCCTCGGGCACTGGTTTTATTCCTCGGGCCCTCCTTTTGTTCCTCGGACTGTGGTTTTGTTCCTCGACATCTGGTTTTGTTCCTCATCCTCTGGTTTTGTTCCTCGGGCTCTGGTTTTCTCCCTCAGCTTCTGGTTCAATTCCTTGGGCTCTGGTTTTGTTCCTCTAACTCTGGTTTTATTACTTGGGCTCTGTTTTTGTTCCTCGGGCTCTGTTTTTGTTCCTCCAGCTCTGGTTTTATTTCTTGGGCTCTGGTTTTCTTCCTCTGGCGCTGGTTTGGTTCCTCGGCCTCTGTTTTTTTTCCTTGGGCTCTGGTTTTGTTCCTCGGGCTCTGGTTTCTTTCCTCCAGCTCTGTTTTTTTTCTTGGGCTCTGGTGTAGTTTCTCGGGTCTTTTTTTTCTTCCTCGGGGTCTGTTTTTTTTCCTAGGGCTCTGGTTTTCTTCCTCGAGCTCTGGTTTTCTTCCTCGGGCTCTGGTTTTGTTCCTCCAGCTCTGGTTTTGTTCCTCGGGCTCTGTTTTTGTTCCTCGGGCTCTGTTTTTGTTCCTCCAGCTCTGGTTTTATTTCTTGGGCTCTGGTTTTCTTCCTCTGGCGCTGGTTTGGTTCCACGGACTCCGGTTTTTTTCCTCGGGCTCTGAATTTGTTCCTTTGGCTCTGGATTTGTTCCTCGGGTTCTGGTTTTGTTTCTCGGTCTCTCGTTTTTTTCCTCGACATCTCGTTTTGTTCCTTGGGCTCTGGTTTTGTTCCTCAGGCTCTGGTTTTCTTCCTTGCTCTCTGGTTTAGTTCCTTGGGCTCTGGTTTTGTTCCTCGGGCTCTGGTTTTCTTCCTCGGCCTCTGTTTTTTTTCCTTGGGCTCTGGTTTTTTTCCTCGGGCTCTGGTTTCTTTCCTCCAGCTCTGGTTTTTTTCCTCGGGCTCTGGTGTAGTTTCTCGGGTCCTTTTTTTCTTCCTCGGGGTCTGTTTTTTTTCCTAGGGCTCTGGTTTTCTTCCTCGAGCTCTGGTTTTGTTCCTCGGGCTGTGGTTTTGTTCCTCAGGCTCTGGTTTTCTTCCTCAGGCTCTGGATTTCTTCCTCTGGCTCTGGTTTTGTTCCTCCAACTCTGTTTTTTTTCCTCGGGCTCTGGTTTTGCTCCTCGGGCTCTGGTTTTATTCCTTGGGCTCTGGTTTTGTTCCTCGGGCTGTGGTTTAATTACTCAGTCTCCGGTTTTCTTCCTCGGTCTATGGTTTTGTTCCTCAGGCTCTGGTTTTCTTCCTCGGGCTCTGGGTTTGTTCCTTGGGCTCTGGTTTTGTTCCTCGAGCTCTGGTTTTGTTCCTTAGGCTCTGGATTTGTTCCTCGGGCTCTGGTTTAGTTCCTCAGGTACTGGGTGTTTCGCTCAGACTCTGGATTTCTTCCTCGGCCTCTGGTTTTGTTCCTTGAGCTCTGGTTTTGTTCCTTGGGCTCTGGTTTTGTTCCTTGGGCTCTGGTTTTGTTCCTCGGGCTCTGGTTTTGTTCCTCAGGCTCTAGTTTTGTTATCAGGCTCTGGTTTTGTTTCTCTAGGTCTCGTTTTATTCCTCAGGCACTGATTATTTTCCTTGGGTACTGGTTTTGTTCCTCTGGCTCTGGTTTTGTTCCTCGAACTCTGGTTTTGTTCCTCGACACCTGGTTTTATTCCTCGGGCCCTCCTTTGGTTCCTCTGTCTCTGGTTTTGTTACTCGACATCTGGTTTTGTTACTCATCCTCTGGTTTTGTTCGTCGGGCTCTGGTTTTCTCCCTCAGCTTCTGGTTTAATTCCTTGGGCTCTGGTTTTGTTCCTCTGGCGCTGGTTTGGTTCCTCGGACTCTGGTTTTGTTCCTCCAGCTCTGGTTTTATTCTTCAGGCTCTGGATTTGTTCCTTGGGCTCTGGTTTTGTTCCTCTGGCTCTGGTTTTGTTCCTCTGGCACTGGTATAGTGCCTCAGGTACTGGTTTTGTTCCTCAGACTGTGGTTTTGTTCCTCGGTCTCTTGTTTTTTTCCTCGACATCTGGTTTTGTTCCTTGGGCTCTGGTTTTGTTCCTCAGGCTCTGGTTTCCTTCCTTGCCCTCTGGTTTAGTTCCTTGGGCTCTGGTTTTGTTCCTCGGGCTCTGGTTTTCTTCCTCGGCCTCTGTTTTTTTTCCTTGGGCTCTGGTTTTGTTCCTCGGGCTCTGGTTTCTTTCCTGTAGCTCTGTTTTTTTTCTTGGGCTCTGGTGTAGTTTCTCGGGTCTTTTTTTTCTTCCTCGGGGTCTGTTTTTTTTCCTAGGGCTCTGGTTTTCTTCCTCGAGCTCTGGTTTTCTTCCTCGGGCTCTGGTTTTGTTCCTCCAGCTCTGGTTTTGTTCCTCGGGCTCTGGTTTTGTTCCTCAGGCACTGATTTTGTTCCTCAAGCTCTGGTTTTGTTCCTCGGGCTCTGGTGTAGTTCCAAGGCCTCTGGTTTTGTTCCTCGGGCTCTGGTTTTCTTCCTCGGCCTCTGGTTTTAATCCTTGGGCTCTTGTTTTGTTCCTCCACCTCTGGTTTTATTCCTTGGGCTCTGGTTTTGTTCCTCAGGCTCTTGTTTAGTTACTCAGTCTCCGGTTTTCTTCCTCGGGCTGTGGTATCGTTCTGCTGGCTCTGGTTTAATTCCTCGGGTCCAGATTTATTCCCTCAGGCTCTGGGTTTGTTCCTAGGACTCTGGTTTTGTCCCTCGCGCCCTCCTTTTGTTCCTCGGTATATGGTTTTGTTCCTCAGGCTCTGGTTTTCTTCCTCGGGCTCTGGGTTTGTTCCTTGGGCTCTGGTTTTGTTCCTCGAGCTCTGGTTTTGTTCCTTAAGCTCTGGATTTGTTCCTTGGACTCTGGTTTAGTTCCTCAGGTACTGGGTTTTTCCCTCAGACTCTGGTTTTCTTCCTCGGCCTCTGGTTTTGTTCCTTGGGCTCTGGTTTTGTTCCTCTAGCTCTGGTTTTGTTCCTCCAGCTCTGGTTTTGTTCTTCATGCTCTAGTTTGGTTATCAGGCTCTGGTTTTGTTTCTCTAGCTCTCGTTTTATTCCTCGGGCACTGATTATTTTCCTCGGGCACTGGTTTTATTCCCTGGGCCCTCCTTTTGTTCCTCGGTCTGTGGTTTTGTTCCTCGACATCTGGTTTTGTTCCTCATCCTCTGGTTTTGTTCCTCGGGCTCTGGTTTTCTCCCTCAGCTTCTGGTTCAATTCCTTGGGCTCTGGTTTTGTTCCTCTAACTCTGGTTTTATTACTTGGGCTGTGTTTTTGTTCCTCGGGTTCTGTTTTTGTTCCTCCAGCTCTGGTTTTATTTCTTGGGCTCTGGTTTTCTTCCTCTGGCGCTGGTTTGGTTCCTCGGACTCTGTTTTTTTTCCTCGGGCTCTGGATTTTTTCCTTGGGCTCTGGATTTGTTCCTCGGGCTCTGGTTTTGTTCCTCGGTCTCTCGTTTTTTTCCTCGACATCTCGTTTTGTTCCTTGGGCTCTGGTTTTGTTCTTCAGGCTCTGGTTTTCTTCCTTGCCCTCTGGTTTAGTTTCTAGGGCTCTGGTTTTGTTCCTCGGGCTCTGGTTTTCTTCCTCGGCCTCTGTTTTTTTTCCTTGGGCTCTGGTTTTGTTCCTCGGGCTCTGGTTTCTTTCCTCCAGCTCTGGTTTTTTTCCTTGGGCTCTGGTGTAGTTTCTCGGGTCCTTTTTTTCTTCCTCGGGGTCTGTTTTTTTTCCTAGGGCTCTGGTTTTCTTCCTCGAGCTCTGGTTTTGTTCCTCGGGCTCTGGTTTTGTTCCTCGGGCTCTGGTTTTGTTCCTCAAGCTCTGGTTTTGTTCCTCGGGCTCTAGTGTAGTTCCAAGGCCTCTGGTTTTGTTCCTCGGGCTCTGGTTTTCTTCCTCGGCCTCTGGTTTTAATCCTTGGGCTCTTGTTTTGTTCCTCCAACTCTGTTTTTTTTCCTCGGGCTCTGGTTTTGGTCCTCCAGCTCTGGTTTTATTCCTTGGGCTCTGGTTTTGTTACTCGGGCTGTGGTTTAATTACTCAGTCTCCGGTTTTCTTCCTCGGGCTGTGGTTTTGTTCCGCTGGCTCTGCTTTAATTCCTCGGGTCCTGATTTATTCCCTCAGGCTCTGGGTTTGTTCCTCGGACTCTGGTTTTGTCCCTCGCGCCCTCCTTTTGTTTCTCGGTCTATGGTTTTGTTCCTCAGGCTCTGGTTTTCTTCCTCGGGCTCTGGGTTTGTTCCTTGGGCTCTGGTTTTGTTCCTCGAGCTCTGGTTTTGTTCCTTAGGCTCTGGATTTGTTCCTCGGGCTCTGGTTTAGTTCCTCAGGTACTGGGTTTTTCGCTCAGACTCTGGATTTCTTCCTCGGCCTCTGGTTTTGTTCCTTGGGCTCTGGTTTTGTTCCTTGAGCTCTGGTTTTGTTCCTTGGGCTCTGGTTTTGTTCCTCGGGCTCTGGTTTTGTTCCTCGGGCTCTGGTTTTGTTATCAGGCTCTGGTTTTGTTTCTCTAGGTCTCGTTTTATTCCTCAGGCACTGATTATTTTCCTTGGGTACTGGTTTTGTTCCTCTGGCTCTGGTTTTGTTCCTCGAACTCTGGTTTTGTTCCTCGACACCTGGTTTTATTCCTCGGGCCCTCCTTTTGTTCCTCTGTCTCTGGTTTTGTTACTCGACATCTGGTTTTGTTACTCATCCTCTGGTTTTGTTCGTCGGGCTCTGGTTTTCTCCCTCAGCTTCTGGTTTAATTCCTTGGGCTCTGGTTTTGTTCCTCTGGCGCTGGTTTGGTTCCTCGGACTCTGGTTTTGTTCCTCCAGCTCTGGTTTTATTCTTCAGGCTCTGGATTTGTTCCTTGGGCTCTGGTTTTGTTCCTCGGGCTCTGGTTTTGTTCATCAGGCACTGGTATAGTGCCTCAGGTACTGGTTTTGTTCCTCAGACTGTGGTTTTGTTCCTCGGTCTCTTGTTTTTTTCCTCGACATCTGGTTTTGTTCCTTGGGCTCTGGTTTTGTTCCTCAGGCTCTGGTTTCCTTCCTTGCCCTCTGGTTTAGTTCCTTGGGCTCTGGTTTTGTTCCTCGGGCTCTGGTTTTCTTCCTCGGCCTCTGTTTTTTTTCCTTGGGCTCTGGTTTTGTTCCTCGGGCTCTGGTTTCTTTCCTCCAGCTCTGTTTTTTTTCTTGGGCTCTGGTGTAGTTTCTCGGGTCTTTTTTTTCTTCCTCGGGGTCTGTTTTTTTTCCTAGGGCTCTGGTTTTCTTCCTCGAGCTCTGGTTTTCTTCCTCGGGCTCTGGTTTTGTTCCTCCAGCTCTGGTTTTGTTCCTCGGGCTCTGGTTTTGTTCCTCAGGCACTGATTTTGTTCCTCAAGCTCTGGTTTTGTTCCTCGGGCTCTGGTGTAGTTCCAAGGCCTCTGGTTTTGTTCCTCGGGCTCTGGTTTTCTTCCTCGGCCTCTGGTTTTAATCCTTGGGCTCTTGTTTTGTTCCTCCACCTCTGGTTTTATTCCTTGGGCTCTGGTTTTGTTCCTCAGGGTCTTGTTTAGTTACTCAGTCTCCGGTTTTCTTCCTCGGGCTGTGGTATCGTTCTGCTGGCTCTGGTTTAATTCCTCGGGTCCAGATTTATTCCCTCGGGCTCTGGGTTTGTTCCTCGGACTCTGGTTTTGTCCCTCGCGCCCTCCTTTTGTTCCTCGGTCTATGGTTTTGTTCCTCAGGCTCTGGTTTTCTTCCTCGGGCTCTGGGTTTGTTCCTTGGGCTCTGGTTTTGTTCCTCGAGCTCTGGTTTTGTTCCTTAAGCTCTGGATTTGTTCCTTGGGCTCTGGTTTAGTTCCTCAGGTACTGGGTTTTTCCCTCAGACTCTGGTTTTCTTCCTCGGCCTCTGGTTTTGTTCCTTGAGCTCTGGTTTTGTTCCTCCAGCTCTGGTTTTGTTCTTCATGCTCTAGTTTGGTTATCAGGCTCTGGTTTTGTTTCTCTAGCTCTCGTTTTATTCCTCGGGCACTGTTTATTTTCCTCGGGCACTGGTTTTATTCCTCGGGCCCTCCTTTTGTTCCTCGGTCTGTGGTTTTGTTCCTCGACATCTGGTTTTGTTCCTCATCCTCTGGTTTTGTTCCTCGGGCTCTGGTTTTCTCCCTCAGCTTCTGGTTCAATTCCTTGGGCTCTGGTTTTGTTCCTCTAACTCTGGTTTTATTACTTGGGCTCTGTTTTTGTTCCTCGGGTTCTGTTTTTGTTCCTCCAGCTCTGGTTTTATTTCTTGGGCTCTGGTTTTCTTCCTCTGGCGCTGGTTAGGTTCCTCGGACTCTGTTTTTTTTCCTCGGGCTCTGGATTTTTTCCTTGGGCTCTGGATTTGTTCCTCGGGCTCTGGTTTTGTTCCTCGGTCTCTCGTTTTTTTCCTCGACATATGGTTTTGTTCCTTGGGCTCTGGTTTTGTTCCTCAGGCTCTGGTTTTCTTCCTTGCCCTCTGGTTTAGTTTCTAGGGCTCTGGTTTTGTTCCTCGGGCTCTGGTTTTCTTCCTCGGCCTCTGTTTTTTTTCCTTGGGCTCTGGTTTTGTTCCTCGGGCTCTGGTTTCTTTCCTCAGTCTCTGTTTTTTTTCCTTGGGCTCTGGTGTAGTTTCTCGGGTCCTTTTTTTCTTCCTCGGGGTCTGTTTTTTTTCCTAGGGCTCTGGTTTTCTTCCTCGAGCTCTGGTTTTGTTCCTCGGGCTCTGGTTTTGTTCCTCAAGCTCTGGTTTTGTTCCTCGGGCTCTAGTGTAGTTCCAAGGCCTCTGGTTTTGTTCCTCGGGCTCTGGTTTTCTTCCTCGGCCTCTGGTTTTAATCCTTGGGCTCTTGTTTTGTTCCTCCAACTCTGTTTTTTTTCCTCGGGCTCTGGTTTTGCTCCTCGGGCTCTGGTTTTATTCCTTGGGCTCTGGTTTTGTTCCTCGGGCTGTGGTTTAATTACTCAGTCTCCGGTTTTCTTCCTCGGGCTGTGGTTTTGTTCCGCTGGCTCTGCTTTAATTCCTCGGGTCCTGATTTATTCCCTCAGGCTCTGGGTTTGTTCCTCGGACTCTGGTTTTGTCCCTCGCGCCCTCCTTTTGTTTCTCGGTCTATGGTTTTGTTCCTCAGGCTCTGGTTTTCTTCCTCGGGCTCTGGGTTTGTTCCTTGGGCTCTGGTTTTGTTCCTCGAGCTCTGGTTTTGTTCCTTAGGCTCTGGATTTGTTCCTCGGGCTCTGGTTTAGTTCCTCAGGTACTGGGTTTTTCGCTCAGACTCTGGATTTCTTCCTCGGCCTCTGGTTTTGTTCCTTGGGCTCTGGTTTTGTTCCTTGAGCTCTGGTTTTGTTCCTTGGGCTCTGGTTTTGTTCCTCGGGCTCTGGTTTTGTTCCTCGGGCTCTGGTTTTGTTATCAGGCTCTGGTTTTGTTTCTCTAGGTCTCGTTTTATTCCTCAGGCACTGATTATTTTCCTTGGGTACTGGTTTTGTTCCTCTGGCTCTGGTTTTGTTCCTCGAACTCTGGTTTTGTTCCTCGACACCTGGTTTTATTCCTCGGGCCCTCCTTTTGTTCCTCTGTCTCTGGTTTTGTTACTCGACATCTGGTTTTGTTACTCATCCTCTGGTTTTGTTCGTCGGGCTCTGGTTTTCTCCCTCAGCTTCTGGTTTAATTCCTTGGGCTCTGGTTTTGTTCCTCTGGCGCTGGTTTGGTTCCTCGGACTCTGGTTTTGTTCCTCCAGCTCTGGTTTTATTCTTCAGGCTCTGGATTTGTTCCTTGGGCTCTGGTTTTGTTCCTCGGGCTCTGGTTTTGTTCATCAGGCACTGGTATAGTGCCTCAGGTACTGGTTTTGTTCCTCAGACTGTGGTTTTGTTCCTCGGTCTCTTGTTTTTTTCCTCGACATCTGGTTTTGTTCCTTGGGCTCTGGTTTTGTTCCTCAGGCTCTGGTTTCCTTCCTTGCCCTCTGGTTTAGTTCCTTGGGCTCTGGTTTTGTTCCTCGGGCTCTGGTTTTCTTCCTCGGCCTCTGTTTTTTTTCCTTGGGCTCTGGTTTTGTTCCTCGGGCTCTGGTTTCTTTCCTGCAGCTCTGTTTTTTTTCTTGGGCTCTGGTGTAGTTTCTCGGGTCTTTTTTTTCTTCCTCGGGGTCTGTTTTTTTTCCTAGGGCTCTGGTTTTCTTCCTCGAGCTCTGGTTTTCTTCCTCGGGCTCTGGTTTTGTTCCTCCAGCTCTGGTTTTGTTCCTCGGGCTCTGGTTTTGTTCCTCAGGCACTGATTTTGTTCCTCAAGCTCTGGTTTTGTTCCTCGGGCTCTGGTGTAGTTCCAAGGCCTCTGGTTTTGTTCCTCGGGCTCTGGTTTTCTTCCTCGGCCTCTGGTTTTAATCCTTGGGCTCTTGTTTTGTTCCTCCACCTCTGGTTTTATTCCTTGGGCTCTGGTTTTGTTCCTCAGGGTCTTGTTTAGTTACTCAGTCTCCGGTTTTCTTCCTCGGGCTGTGGTATCGTTCTGCTGGCTCTGGTTTAATTCCTCGGGTCCAGATTTATTCCCTCAGGCTCTGGGTTTGTTCCTCGGACTCTGGTTTTGTCCCTCGCGCCCTCCTTTTGTTCCTCGGTCTATGGTTTTGTTCCTCAGGCTCTGGTTTTCTTCCTCGGGCTCTGGGTTTGTTCCTTGGGCTCTGGTTTTGTTCCTCGAGCTCTGGTTTTGTTCCTTAAGCTCTGGATTTGTTCCTTGGGCTCTGGTTTAGTTCCTCAGGTACTGGGTTTTTCCCTCAGACTCTGGTTTTCTTCCTCGGCCTCTGGTTTTGTTCCTTGGGCTCTGGTTTTGTTCCTCTAGCTCTGGTTTTGTTCCTCCAGCTCTGGTTTTGTTCTTCATGCTCTAGTTTGGTTATCAGGCTCTGGTTTTGTTTCTCTAGCTCTCGTTTTATTCCTCGGGCACTGTTTATTTTCCTCGGGCACTGGTTTTATTCCTCGGGCCCTCCTTTTGTTCCTCGGTCTGTCGTTTTGTTCCTCGACATCTGGTTTTGTTCCTCATCCTCTGGTTTTGTTCCTCGGGCTCTGGTTTTCTCCCTCAGCTTCTGGTTCAATTCCTTGGGCTCTGGTTTTGTTCCTCTAACTCTGGTTTTATTACTTGGGCTCTGTTTTTGTTCCTCGGGTTCTGTTTTTGTTCCTCCAGCTCTGGTTTTATTTCTTGGGCTCTGGTTTTCTTCCTCTGGCGCTGGTTTGGTTCCTCGGACTCTGTTTTTTTTCCTCGGGCTCTGGATTTTTTCCTTGGGCTCTGGATTTGTTCCTCGGGCTCTGGTTTTGTTCCTCGGTCTCTCGTTTTTTTCCTCGACATCTCGTTTTGTTCCTTGGGCTCTGGTTTTGTTCTTCAGGCTCTGGTTTTCTTCCTTGCCCTCTGGTTTAGTTTCTAGGGCTCTGGTTTTGTTCCTCGGGCTCTGGTTTTCTTCCTCGGCCTCTGTTTTTTTTCCTTGGGCTCTGGTTTTGTTCCTCGGGCTCTGGTTTCTTTCCTCCAGCTCTGGTTTTTTTCCTTGGGCTCTGGTGTAGTTTCTCGGGTCCTTTTTTTCTTCCTCGGGGTCTGTTTTTTTTCCTAGGGCTCTGGTTTTCTTCCTCGAGCTCTGGTTTTGTTCCTCGGGCTCTGGTTTTGTTCCTCGGGCTCTGGTTTTGTTCCTCAAGCTCTGGTTTTGTTCCTCGGGCTCTAGTGTAGTTCCAAGGCCTCTGGTTTTGTTCCTCGGGCTCTGGTTTTCTTCCTCGGCCTCTGGTTTTAATCCTTGGGCTCTTGTTTTGTTCCTCCAACTCTGTTTTTTTTCCTCGGGCTCTGGTTTTGCTCCTCGGGCTCTGGTTTTATTCCTTGGGCTCTGGTTTTGTTCCTCGGGCTGTGGTTTAATTACTCAGTCTCCGGTTTTCTTCCTCGGGCTGTGGTTTTGTTCCGCTGGCTCTGCTTTAATTCCTCGGGTCCTGATTTATTCCCTCGGGCTCTGGGTTTGTTCCTCGGACTCTGGTTTTGTCCCTCGCGCCCTCCTTTTGTTTCTCGGTCTATGGTTTTGTTCCTCAGGCTCTGGTTTTCTTCCTCGGGCTCTGGGTTTGTTCCTTGGGCTCTGGTTTTGTTCCTCGAGCTCTGGTTTTGTTCCTTAGGCTCTGGATTTGTTCCTCGGGCTCTGGTTTAGTTCCTCAGGTACTGGGTTTTTCGCTCAGACTCTGGATTTCTTCCTCGGCCTCTGGTTTTGTTCCTTGGGCTCTGGTTTTGTTCCTTGAGCTCTGGTTTTGTTCCTTGGGCTCTGGTTTTGTTCCTCGGGCTCTGGTTTTGTTCCTCGGGCTCTGGTTTTGTTATCAGGCTCTGGTTTTGTTTCTCTAGGTCTCGTTTTATTCCTCAGGCACTGATTATTTTCCTTGGGTACTGGTTTTGTTCCTCTGGCTCTGGTTTTGTTCCTCGAACTCTGGTTTTGTTCCTCGACACCTGGTTTTATTCCTCGGGCCCTCCTTTTGTTCCTCTGTCTCTGGTTTTGTTACTCGACATCTGGTTTTGTTACTCATCCTCTGGTTTTGTTCGTCGGGCTCTGGTTTTCTCCCTCAGCTTCTGGTTTAATTCCTTGGGCTCTGGTTTTGTTCCTCTGGCGCTGGTTTGGTTCCTCGGACTCTGGTTTTGTTCCTCCAGCTCTGGTTTTATTCTTCAGGCTCTGGATTTGTTCCTTGGGCTCTGGTTTTGTTCCTCGGGCTCTGGTTTTGTTCCTCTGGCACTGGTATAGTGCCTCAGGTACTGGTTTTGTTCCTCAGACTGTGGTTTTGTTCCTCGGTCTCTTGTTTTTTTCCTCGACATCTGGTTTTGTTCCTTGGGCTCTGGTTTTGTTCCTCAGGCTCTGGTTTCCTTCCTTGCCCTCTGGTTTAGTTCCTTGGGCTCTGGTTTTGTTCCTCGGGCTCTGGTTTTCTTCCTCGGCCTCTGTTTTTTTTCCTTGGGCTCTGGTTTTGTTCCTCGGGCTCTGGTTTCTTTCCTGCAGCTCTGTTTTTTTTCTTGGGCTCTGGTGTAGTTTCTCAGGTCTTTTTTTTCTTCCTCGGGGTCTGTTTTTTTTCCTAGGGCTCTGGTTTTCTTCCTCGAGCTCTGGTTTTCTTCCTCGGGCTCTGGTTTTGTTCCTCCAGCTCTGGTTTTGTTCCTCGGGCTCTGGTTTTGTTCCTCAGGCACTGATTTTGTTCCTCAAGCTCTGGTTTTGTTCCTCGGGCTCTGGTGTAGTTCCAAGGCCTCTGGTTTTGTTCCTCGGGCTCTGGTTTTCTTCCTCGGCCTCTGGTTTTAATCCTTGGGCTCTTGTTTTGTTCCTCCACCTCTGGTTTTATTCCTTGGGCTCTGGTTTTGTTCCTCAGGGTCTTGTTTAGTTACTCAGTCTCCGGTTTTCTTCCTCGGGCTGTGGTATCGTTCTGCTGGCTCTGGTTTAATTCCTCGGGTCCAGATTTATTCCCTCAGGCTCTGGGTTTGTTCCTCGGACTCTGGTTTTGTCCCTCGCGCCCTCCTTTTGTTCCTCGGTCTATGGTTTTGTTCCTCAGGCTCTGGTTTTCTTCCTCGGGCTCTGGGTTTGTTCCTTGGGCTCTGGTTTTGTTCCTCGAGCTCTGGTTTTGTTCCTTAAGCTCTGGATTTGTTCCTTGGGCTCTGGTTTAGTTCCTCAGGTACTGGGTTTTTCCCTCAGACTCTGGTTTTCTTCCTCGGCCCCTGGTTTTGTTCCTTGGGCTCTGGTTTTGTTCCTCTAGCTCTGGTTTTGTTCCTCCAGCTCTGGTTTTGTTCTTCATGCTCTAGTTTGGTTATCAGGCTCTGGTTTTGTTTCTCTAGCTCTCGTTTTATTCCTCGGGCACTGTTTATTTTCCTCGGGCACTGGTTTTATTCCTCGGGCCCTCCTTTTGTTCCTCGGTCTGTGGTTTTGTTCCTCGACATCTGGTTTTGTTCCTCATCCTCTGGTTTTGTTCCTCGGGCTCTGGTTTTCTCCCTCAGCTTCTGGTTCAATTCCTTGGGCTCTGGTTTTGTTCCTCTAACTCTGGTTTTATTACTTGGGCTCTGTTTTTGTTCCTCGGGTTCTGTTTTTGTTCCTCCAGCTCTGGTTTTATTTCTTGGGCTCTGGTTTTCTTCCTCTGGCGCTGGTTTGGTTCCTCGGACTCTGTTTTTTTTCCTCGGGCTCTGGATTTTTTCCTTGGGCTCTGGATTTGTTCCTCGGGCTCTGGTTTTGTTCCTCGGTCTCTCGTTTTTTTCCTCGACATCTCGTTTTGTTCCTTGGGCTCTGGTTTTGTTCTTCAGGCTCTGGTTTTCTTCCTTGCCCTCTGGTTTAGTTTCTAGGGCTCTGGTTTTGTTCCTCGGGCTCTGGTTTTCTTCCTCGGCCTCTGTTTTTTTTCCTTGGGCTCTGGTTTTGTTCCTCGGGCTCTGGTTTCTTTCCTCCAGCTCTGGTTTTTTTCCTTGGGCTCTGGTGTAGTTTCTCGGGTCCTTTTTTTCTTCCTCGGGGTCTGTTTTTTTTCCTAGGGCTCTGGTTTTCTTCCTCGAGCTCTGGTTTTGTTCCTCGGGCTCTGGTTTTGTTCCTCGGGCTCTGGTTTTGTTCCTCAAGCTCTGGTTTTGTTCCTCGGGCTCTAGTGTAGTTCCAAGGCCTCTGGTTTTGTTCCTCGGGCTCTGGTTTTCTTCCTCGGCCTCTGGTTTTAATCCTTGGGCTCTTGTTTTGTTCCTCCAACTCTGTTTTTTTTCCTCGGGCTCTGGTTTTGCTCCTCGGGCTCTGGTTTTATTCCTTGGGCTCTGGTTTTGTTCCTCGGGCTGTGGTTTAATTACTCAGTCTCCGGTTTTCTTCCTCGGGCTGTGGTTTTGTTCCGCTGGCTCTGCTTTAATTCCTCGGGTCCTGATTTATTCCCTCAGGCTCTGGGTTTGTTCCTCGGACTCTGGTTTTGTCCCTCGCGCCCTCCTTTTGTTTCTCGGTCTATGGTTTTGTTCCTCAGGCTCTGGTTTTCTTCCTCGGGCTCTGGGTTTGTTCCTTGGGCTCTGGTTTTGTTCCTCGAGCTCTGGTTTTGTTCCTTAGGCTCTGGATTTGTTCCTCGGGCTCTGCTTTAGTTCCTCAGGTACTGGGTTTTTCGCTCAGACTCTGGATTTCTTCCTCGGCCTCTGGTTTTGTTCCTTGGGCTCTGGTTTTGTTATCAGGCTCTGGTTTTGTTTCTCTAGGTCTCGTTTTATTCCTCAGGCACTGATTATTTTCCTTGGGTACTGGTTTTGTTCCTCTGGCTCTGGTTTTGTTCCTCGAACTCTGGTTTTGTTCCTCGACACCTGGTTTTATTCCTCGGGCCCTCCTTTTGTTCCTCTGTCTCTGGTTTTGTTACTCGACATCTGGTTTTGTTACTCATCCTCTGGTTTTGTTCATCGGGCTCTGGTTTTCTCCCTCAGCTTCTGGTTTAATTCATTGGGCTCTGGTTTTGTTCCTCTGGCGCTGGTTTGGTTCCTCGGACTCCCATTTTGTTCCTCCAGCTCTGGTTTTATTCTTCAGGCTCTGGATTTGTTCCTTGGGCTCTGGTTTTGTTCCTCGGGCTCTGGTTTTGTTCATCAGGCACTGGTATAGTGCCTCAGGTACTGGTTTTGTTCCTCAGACTGTGGTTTTGTTCCTCGGTCTCTTGTTTTTTTCCTCGACATCTGGTTTTGTTCCTTGGGCTCTGGTTTTGTTCCTCAGGCTCTTGTTTCCTTCCTTGCCCTCTGGTTTAGTTCCTTGGGCTCTGGTTTTGTTCCTCGGGCTCTGGTTTTCTTCCTCGGCCTCTGTTTTTTTTCCTTGGGCTCTGGTTTTGTTCCTCGGGCTCTGGTTTCTTTCCTCCAGCTCTGTTTTTTTTTCTTGGGCTCTGGTGTAGTTTCTCGGGTCTTTTTTTTCTTCCTCGGGGTCTGTTTTTCTTCCTAGGGCTCTGGTTTTCTTCCTCGAGCTCTGGTTTTGTTCCTCGGGCTCTGGTTTTGTTCCTCCAGCTCTGGTTTTGTTCCTCGGGCTCTGCTTTTGTTCCTCGGGCTCTGGTTTTGTTCCTCAAGCTCTGGTTTTGTTCCTCGGGCTCTGGTGTAGTTCCAAGGCCTCTGGTTTTGTTCCTCGGGCTCTGGTTTTCTTCCTCGGCCTCTGGTTTTAATCCTTGGGCTCTTGTTTTGTTCCTCCAGCTCTGGTTTTATTCCTTGGGCTCTGGGTTTGTTCCTCGGGCTCTTGTTTAGTTACTCAGTCTCCGGTTTTCTTCCTCGGGCTGTGGTTTTGTTCCTCTGGCTCTGGTTTAATTCCTCGGGTCCTGATTTATTCCCTCGGGCTCTGGGTTTGTTCCTCGGACTCTGGTTTTGTCCCTCGCACCCTCCTTTTTTTTTCTCGGTCTATGGTTTTGTTCCTCAGGCTCTGGTTTTCTTCCTCGGGCTCTGGGTTTGTTCCTTGGGCTCTGGTTTTGTTCCTCGAGCTCTGGTTTTGTTCCTTAGGCTCTGGATTTGTTCCTCGGGCTCTGGTTTAGTTCCTCAGGTACTGGGTTTTTCCCTCAGACTCTGGATTTCTTCCTCGGCCTCTGGTTTTGTTCCTTGAGCTCTGGTTTTGTTCCTTGGGCTCTGGTTTTGTTCCTCGGGCTCTGGTTTTGTTCCTCGGGCTCTGGTTTTGTTCCTCAGGCTCTAGTTTTGTTATCAGGCTCTGGTTTTGATTCTCTACCTCTCGTTTTATTCCTCGGGCACTGATTATTTTCCTTGGGCACTGGTTTTGTTCCTCTGGCTCTGGTTTTGTTCCTCGAACTCTGGTTTTGTTCGTCGACACCTGGTTTTATTCCTCGGGCCCTCCTTTGGTTCCTCTGTCTCTGGTTTTGTTCCTCGACATCTGGTTTTGTTACTCATCCTCTGGTTTTGTTCCTCGGGCTCTGGTTTTCTCCCTCAGCTTCTGGTTTTATTCCTTGGGCTCTGGTTTCTTTCCTCGGTCTCTGGTTTTGATCCTCAGGCTCTGGTTTTCTTCCTCGGGCTCTGGTTTTGTTCCTCCAGCTCTGGTTTTGTTCCTTAAGATCTGGTTTTGTTCCTCGGGCTCTAGTGTAGTTCCAAGGCCTCTGGTTTTGTTCCTCGGGCTCTGGTTTTCTTCCTCGGCCTCTGGTTTTAATCCTTGGGCTCTTGTTTTGTTCCTCCAACTCTGTTTTTTTTCCTCGGGCTCTGGTTTTGGTCCTCCAGCTCTGGTTTTATTCCTTGGGCTCTGGTTTTGTTCCTCGGGCTGTGGTTTAATTACTCAGTCTCCGGTTTTCTTCCTTGGGCTGTGGTTTTGTTCCTCTGGCTCTGGTTTAATTCCTCGGGTCCTGATTTATTCCCTCGGCCTCTGGGTTTGTTCCTTGGGCCCTCCTTTTGTTCCTCGGTCTATGGTTTTGTTCCTCAGGCTCTGGTTTTCTTCCTCGGGCTCTGGGTTTGTTCCTTGGGCTCTGGTTTTGTTCCTCGAGCTCTGGTTTTGTTCCTCAGGCTCTGGTTTTCTTCCTCGGGCTCTGGTTTTCTTCCTCGAGCTCTGGTTTTGTTCCTCGGGCTCTGGTTTTGTTCCTCGGGCTCTGGTTTTGTTCCTCCAGCTCTGGTTTTGTTCCTCGGGCTCTGGTTTTGTTCCTCGGGCTCTGGTTTTGTTCCTCAAGCTCTGGTTTTGTTCCTCGGGCTCTAGTGTAGTTCCAAGGCCTCTGGTTTTTGTTCCTCGGGCTCTGGTTTTCTTCCTCGGCCTCTGGTTTTAATCCTTGGCCTCTTGTTTTGTTCCTCCAGCTCTGGTTTTATTCCTTGGGCTCTGGTTTTGTTCCTCGGGCTCTGGTTTAGTTACTCAGTCTCCGGTTTTCTTCCTCGGGCTATGGTATCGTTCTGCTGGCTCTGGTTTAATTCCTCGGGTCCTGATTTATTCCCTCGGGCTCTGGGTTTGTTCCTCGGACTCTGGTTTTGTCCCTCGCGCCCTCCTTTTGTTCCTCGGTCTATGGTTTTGTTCCTCAGGCTCTGGTTTTCTTCCTCGGGCTCTGGGTTTGTTCCTTGGGCTCTGGTTTTGTTCCTCGAGCTCTGGTTTTGTTCCTTAGGCTCTGGATTTGTTCCTCGGGCTCTGGTTTAGTTCCTCAGGTACTGGGTTTTTCCCTCAGACTCTGGATTTCTTCCTCGGCCTCTGGTTTTGTTCCTTGGGCTCTGGTTTTGTTCCTTGGGCTCTGGTTTTGTTCCTTGGGCTCTGCTTTTGTTCCTCGGGCTCTAGTTTTGTTATCAGGCTCTGGTTTTGTTTCTCTAGCTCTCGTTTTATTCCTCAGGCACTGATTATTTTCCTTGGGCACTGGTTTTGTTCCTCTGGCTCTGGTTTTGTTCCTCGAACTCTGGTTTTGTTCCTCATCCTCTGGTTTTGTTCCTCGGGCTCTGGTTTTCTCCCTCAGCTTCTGGTTCAATTCCTTGGGCTCTGGTTTTGTTCTTCTAACTCTGGTTTTATTCCTTGGGCTCTGTTTTTGTTCCTCGGGCTCTGTTTTTGTTCCTCCAGCTCTGGTTTTATTTCTTGGGCTCTGGTTTTCTTCCTCTGGCGCTGGTTTGGTTCCTCGGACTCTGGTTTTTTTCCTCGGGCTCTGGATTTGTTCCTTGGGCTCTGGTTTTGTTCTTCAGGCTCTGGTTTTCTTCCTTGCCCTCTGGTTTAGTTTCTAGGGCTCTGGTTTTGTTCCTCGGGCTCTGGTTTTCTTCCTCGGCCTCTGTTTTTTTTCCTTGGGCTCTGGTTTTGTTCCTCGGGCTCTGGTTTCTTTCCTCCAGCTCTGGTTTTTTTCCTCGGGCTCTGGTGTAGTTTCTCGGGTCCTTTTTTTCTTCCTCGGGGTCTGTTTTTTTTCCTAGGGCTCTGGTTTTCTTCCTCGAGCTCTGGTTTTGTTCCTCGGGCTCTGGTTTTGTTCCTCGGGCTCTGGTTTTGTTCCTCCAGCTCTGGTTTTGTTCCTCGGGCTCTGGTTTTGTTCCTCGGGCTCTGGTTTTGTTCCTCAAGCTCTGGTTTTGTTCCTCGGGCTCTAGTGTAGTTCCAAGGCCTCTGGTTTTTGTTCCTCGGGCTCTGGTTTTCTTCCTCGGCTTCTGGTTTTAATCCTTGGCCTCTTGTTTTGTTCCTCCAGCTCTGGTTTTATTCCTTGGGCTCTGGTTTTGTTCCTCGGGCTCTGGTTTAGTTACTCAGTCTCCGGTTTTCTTCCTCGGGCTATGGTATCGTTCTGCTGGCTCTGGTTTAATTCCTCGGGTCCTGATTTATTCCCTCGGGCTCTGGGTTTGTTCCTCGGACTCTGGTTTTGTCCCTCGCGCCCTCCTTTTGTTCCTCGGTCTATGGTTTTGTTCCTCAGGCTCTGGTTTTCTTCCTCGGGCTCTGTGTTTGTTCCTTGGGCTCTGGTTTTGTTCCTCGAGCTCTGGTTTTGTTCCTTAGGCTCTGGATTTGTTCCTCGGGCTCTGGTTTAGTTCCTCAGGTACTGGGTTTTTCCCTCAGACTCTGGATTTCTTCCTCGGCCTCTGGTTTTGTTCCTTGAGCTCTGGTTTTGTTCCTTGGGCTCTGGTTTTGTTCCTCGGGCTCTGGTTTTGTTCCTCGGGCTCTGGTTTTGTTCCTCAGGCTCTAGTTTTGTTATCAGGCTCTGGTTTTGTTTCTCTAGCTCTCGTTTTATTCCTCAGGCACTGATTATTTTCCTTGGGCACTGGTTTTGTTCCTCTGGCTCTGGTTTTGTTCCTCGAACTCTGGTTTTGTTCCTCGACACCTGGTTTTATTCCTCGGGCCCTCCTTTTGTTCCTTGAGCTCTGGTTTTGTTCCTTGGGCTCTGGTTTTGTTCCTCGGGCTCTGGTTTTGTTCCTCGGGCTCAGGTTTTGTTCCTCGGGCTCTGGTTTTGTTCCTCGGGCTCTGGTTTTGTTCCTCTGGTGCTGGTTTGGTTCCTCGGACTCTGGTTTTGTTCCTCCAGCTCTGGTTTTATTCTTCAGGCTCTGGATTTGTTCCTCGGGCTCTGGTTTTGTTCCTCGGGCTCTGGTTTTGTTCATCAGGCACTGGTATAGTGCCTCAGGTACTGGTTTTGTTCCTCAGACTGTGGTTTTGTTCCTCGGTCTCCTGTTTTTTTCCTCGACATCTGGTTTTGTTCCCTGGGCTCTGGTTTTGTTCCTCAGGCTCTGGTTTCCTTCCTTGCCCTCTGGTTTAGTTCCTTGGGCTCTGGTTTTGTTCCTCGGGCTCTGGTTTTCTTCCTCGGCCTCTGTTTTTTTCCCTTGGGCTCTGGTTTTCTTCCTCGGGCTCTGGGTTTGTTCCTTGGGCTCTGGTTTTGTTCCTCGAGCTCTGGTTTTGTTCCTTAGGCTCTGGATTTGTTCCTCGGGCTCTGGTTTAGCTCCTCAGGTACTGGGTTTTTCCCTCAGACTCTGGATTTCTTTCTCGGCCTCTGGTTTTGTTCCTTGAGCTCTGGTTTTGTTCCTTGGGCTCTGGTTTTGTTCCTCGGGCTCTGGTTTTGTTCCTCGGGCTCTGGTTTTGTTCCTCAAGCTCTGGTTTTGTTCCTCGGGCTCTAGTGTAGTTCCAAGGTCTCTGGTTTTGTTCCTCGGGCTCTGGTTTTCTTCCTCGGCCTCTGGTTTTAATCCTTGGGCTCTTGTTTTTTCCTCCAGCTCTGGTTTTATTCCTTGGTCTCTGGTTTTGTTCCTCGGGCTCTGGTTTAGTTACTCAGTCTCCGGTTTTCTTCCTCGGGCTGTGGTATCGTTCTGCTGGCTCTGGTTTAATTCCTCGGGTCCTGATTTATTCCCTCGGGCTCTGGGTTTGTTCCTCGGACTCTGGTTTTGTCCCTCGCGCCCTCCTTTTGTTCCTCGGTCTATGGTTTTGTTCCTCAGGCTCTGGTTTTCTTCCTCGGGCTCTGGGTTTGTTCCTTGGGCTCTGGTTTTGTTCCTCGAGCTCTGGTTTTGTTCCTTAAGCTCTGGATTTGTTCCTTGGACTCTGGTTTAGTTCCTCAGGTACTGGGTTTTTCGCTCAGACTCTGGATTTCTTCCTCGGCCTCTGGTTTTGTTCCTTGGGCTCTGGTTTTGTTCCTCCAGCTCTGGTTTTGTTCCTCCAGCTCTGGTTTTGTTCTTCAGGCTCTGGATTTGTTCCTCGGGCTCTGGTTTAGTTCCTCAGGTACTGGGTTTTTCGCTCAGACTCTGGATTTCTTCCTCGGCCTCTGGTTTTGTTCCTTGAGCTCTGGTTTTGTTCCTTGGGCTCTGGTTTTGTTCCTCGGGCTCTGGTTTTGTTCCTCAGGCTCTAGTTTTGTTATCAGGCTCTGGTTTTGTTTCTCTAGCTCTCGTTTTATTCCTCAGGCACTGATTATTTTCCTTGGGCACTGGTTTTGTTCCTCTGGCTCTGGTTTTGTTCCTCGAACTCTGGTTTTGTTCCTCATCCTCTGGTTTTGTTCCTCGGGCTCTGGTTTTCTCCCTCAGCTTCTGGTTCAATTCCTTGAGCTCTGGTTTTGTTCTTCTAACTCTGGTTTTATTACTTGGGCTCTGTTTTTGTTCCTCGGGCTCTGTTTTTGTTCCTCCAGCTCTGGTTTTATTTCTTGGGCTCTGGTTTTCTTCCTCTGGCGCTGGTTTGGTTCCTCGGACTCTGGTTTTTTTCCTCGGGCTCTGGATTTGTTCCTTGGGCTCTGGATTTGTTCCTCGGGCTCTGGTTTTGTTCCTCGGTCTCTCGTTTTTTTCCTCGTCATCTGGTTTTGTTCCTTGGGCTCTGGTTTTGTTCCTCAGGCTCTGGTTTTCTTCCTTGCCCTCTGGTTTAGTTTCTAGGGCTCTGGTTTTGTTCCTCGGGCTCTGGTTTTCTTCCTCGGCCTCTGTTTTTTTTCCTTGGGCTCTGGTTTTGTTCCTCGGGCTCTGGTTTCTTTCCTCCAGCTCTGTTTTTTTTTCTTGGGCTCTGGTGTAGTTTCTCGGGTCCTTTTTTTCTTCCTCGGGGTCTGTTTTTTTTCCTAGGACTCTGGTTTTCTTCCTCGAGCTCTGGTTTTGTTCCTCGGGCTCTGGTTTTGTTCCTCGGGCTCTGGTTTTGTTCCTCCAGCTCTGGTTTTGTTCCTCGGGCTCTGGTTTTGTTCCTCGGGCTCTGGTTTTGTTCCTCAAGCTCTGGTTTTGTTCCTCGGGCTCTAGTGTAATTCCAAGGCCTCTGGTTTTGTTCCTCGGGCTCTGGTTTTCTTCCTCGGCCTCTGGTTTTAATCCTGGGGCTCTTGTTTTTTCCTCCAGCTCTGGTTTTATTCCTTGGTCTCTGGTTTTGTTCCTCGGGCTCTGGTTTAGTTACTCAGTCTCCGGTTTTCTTCCTCGGGCTGTGGTATCGTTCTGCTGGCTCTGGTTTAATTCCTCGGGTCCTGATTTATTCCCTCGGGCTCTGGGTTTGTTCCTCGGACTCTGGTTTTGTCCCTCGCGCCCTCCTTTTGTTCCTCGGTCTATGGTTTTGTTCCTCAGGCTCTGGTTTTCTTCCTCGGGCTCTGGGTTTGTTCCTTGGGCTCTGGTTTTGTTCCTCGAGCTCTGGTTTTGTTCCTTAAGCTCTGGATTTGTTCCTTGGACTCTGGTTTAGTTCCTCAGGTACTGGGTTTTTCCCTCAGACTCTGGTTTTCTTCCTCGGCCTCTGGTTTTGTTCCTTGGGCTCTGGTTTTGTTCCTCCAGCTCTGGTTTTGTTCCTCCAGCTCTGGTTTTGTTCTTCAGGCTCTAGTTTTGTTATCAGGCTCTGGTTTTGTTTCTCTAGCTCTCGTTTTATTCCTCGGGCACTGATTATTTTCCTCGGGCACTGGTTTTATTCCTCGGGCCCTCCTTTTGTTCCTTGGTCTGTGGTTTTGTTCCTCGACATCTGGTTTTGTTCCTCATCCTCTGGTTTTGTTCCTCGGGCTCTGGTTTTCTCCCTCAGCTTCTGGTTCAATTCCTTGGGCTCTGGTTTTGTTCCTCTAACTCTGGTTTTATTTTTGGGCTCTGTTTTTGTTCCTCGGGCTCTGTTTTTGTTCCTCCAGCTCTGGTTTTATTTCTTGGGCTCTGGTTTTCTTCCTCTGGCGCTGGTTTGGTTCCTCGGACTCTGTTTTTTTTCCTCGGGCTCTGGATTTGTTCCTTGGGCTCTGGATTTGTTCCTCAGGCTCTGGTTTTCTTCCTTGCCCTCTGGTTTAGTTTCTAGGGCTCTGGTTTTGTTCCTCGGGCTCTGGTTTTCTTCCTCGGCCTCTGTTTTTTTTCCTTGGGCTCTGGTTTTGTTCCTCGGGCTCTGGTTTCTTTCCTCCAGCTCTGGTTTTTTTCCTCGGGCTCTGGTGTAGTTTCTCGGGTCCTTTTTTTCTTCCTCGGGCTCTGTTTTTTTTCCTAGGGCTCTGGTTTTCTTCCTCGAGCTCTGGTTTTGTTCCTCGGGCTCTGGTTTTGTTCCTCGGGCTCTGGTTTTGTTCCTCCAGCTCTGGTTTTGTTCCTCGGGCTCTGGTTTTGTTCCTCGGGCTCTGGTTTTGTTCCTCAAGCTCTGATTTTGTTCCTCGGGCTCTAGTGTAGTTCCAAGGCCTCTGGTTTTTGTTCCTCGGGCTCTGGTTTTCTTCCTCGGCCTCTGGTTTTAATCCTTGGGCTCTTGTTTTGTTCCTCCAGCTCTGGTTTTATTCCTTGGGCTCTGGTTTTGTTCCTCGGGCTCTGGTTTAGTTACTCAGTCTCCGGTTTTCTTCCTCGCGCTATGGTATCGTTCTGCTGGCTCTGGTTTAATTCCTCGGGTCCTGATCTATTCCCTCGGACTCTGGGTTTGTTCCTCGGACTCTGGTTTTGTCCCTCGCGCCCTCCTTTTGTTCGTCGGTCTATGGTTTTGTTCCTCAGGCTCTGGTTTTCTTCCTCGGGCTCTGGGTTTGTTCCTTGGGCTCTGGTTTTGTTCCTCGAGCTCTGGTTTTGTTCCTTAGGCTCTGGATTTGTTCCTCGGGCTCTGGTTTAGTTCCTCAGGTACTGGGTTTTTCCCTCAGACTCTGGTTTTCTTCCTCGGCCTCTGGTTTTGTTCCTTGGGCTCTGGTTTTGTTCCTCGAGCTCTGGTTTTGTTCCTTAGGCTCTGGATTTGTTCCTCGGGCTCTGGTTTAGTTCCTCAGGTACTGGGTTTTTCCCTCAGACTCTGGATTTCTTCCTCGGCCTCTGGTTTTGTTCCTTGAGCTCTGGTTTTGTTCCTTGGGCTCTGGTTTTGTTCCTCGGGCTCTGGTTTTGTTCCTCAGGCTCTAGTTTTGTTATCAGGCTCTGGTTTTGTTTCTCTAGCTCTCGTTTTATTCCTCAGGCACTGATTATTTCCTTGGGTACTGGTTTTGTTCCTCTGGCTCTGGTTTTGTTCCTCGAACTCTGGTTTTGTTCCTCGACACCTGGTTTTATTCCTCGGGCCCTCCTTTGGTTCCTTGAGCTCTGGTTTTGTTCCTTGGGCTCTGGTTTTGTTCCTCGGGCTCTGGTTTTGTTCCTCCAGCACTGGTTTTGTTTCTCGGGCTCTGGTTTTGTTCCTCTGGCGCTGGTTTGGTTCCTCGGACTCTGGTTTTGTTCCTCCAGCTCTGGTTTTATTCTTCAGGCTCTGGATTTGTTCCTTGGGCTCTGGTTTTGTTCCTCGGGCTCTGGTTTTGTTCATCAGGCACTGGTATAGTGCCTCAGGTACTGGTTTTGTTCCTCAGACTGTGGTTTTGTTCCTCGGTCTCCTGTTTTTTTCCTCGACATCTGGTTTTGTTCCCTGGGCTCTGGTTTTGTTCCTCAGGCTCTGGTTTCCTTCCTTGCCCTCTGGTTTAGTTCCTTGGGCTCTGGTTTTGTTCCTCGGGCTCTGGTTTTCTTCCTCGGCCTCTGTTTTTTTTCCTTGGGCTCTGGTTTTGTTCCTCGGGCTCTGGTTTCTTTCCTCCAGCTCTGTTTTTTTTCCTTGGGCTCTGGTGTAGTTTCTCGGGTCTTTTTTTTCTTCCTCGGGGTCTGTTTTTCTTCCTAGGGCTCTGGTTTTCTTCCTCGAGCTCTGGTTTTGTTCCTCGGGCTCTGGTTTTGTTCCTCCAGCTCTGGTTTTGTTCCTCGGGCTCTGGTTTTGTTCCTCGGGCTCTGGTTTTGTTCCTCCAGCTCTGGTTTTGTTCCTCGGGCTCTAGTGTAGTTCCAAGGCCTCTGGTTTTGTTCCTCGGGCTCTGGTTTTCTTCCTCGGCCTCTGGTTTTAATCCTTGGGCTCTTGTTTTGTTCCTCCAGCTCTGGTTTTATTCCTTGGGCTCTGGTTTTGTTCCTCGGGCTCTGGTTTAGTTACTCAGTCTCCGGTTTTCTTCCTCGGGCTGTGGTATCTTTCTGCTGGCTCTGGTTTAATTCCTCGGGTCCTGATTTATTCCCTCGGGCTCTGGGTTTGTTCCTCGGACTCTGGATTTGTCCCTCGCGCCCTCCTTTTATTCCTCGGTCTATGGTTTTGTTCCTCAGGCTCTGGTTTTCTTCCTCGGGCTCTGGGTTTGTTGCTTGGGCTCTGGTTTTGTTCCTCGAGCTATGGTTTTGTTCCTTAAGCTCTGGATTTGTTCCTTGGACTCTGGTTTAGTTCCTCAGGTACTGGGTTTTTCCCTCAGACTCTGGTTTTCTTCCTCGGCCTCTGGTTTTGTTCCTTGGGCTCTGGTTTTGTTCCTCCAGCTCTGGTTTTGTTCCTCCAGCTCTGGTTTTGTTCTTCGGGCTCTAGTTTGGTTATCAGGCTCTGGTTTTGTTTCTCTAGCTCTCGTTTTATTCCTCGGGCCCTCCTTTTGTTCCTTGGTCTGTGGTTTTGTTCCTCGACATCTGGTTTTGTTCCTCATCCTCTGGTTTTGTTCCTCGGGCTCTGGTTTTCTCCCTCAGCTTCTGGTTCAATTCCTTGGGCTCTGGTTTTGTTCCTCTAAGTCTGGTTTTATTACTTGGGCTCTGTTTTTGTTCCTCGGGTCTGTTTTTGTTCCTCCAGCTCTGGTTTTATTTCTTGGGCTCTGGTTTTCTTCCTCTGGCGCTGGTTTGGTTCCTCGGACTCTGTTTTTTTTCCTCGGGCTCTGGATTTTTTCCTTGGGCTCTGGATTTGTTCCTCGGGCTCTGGTTTTGTTCCTCGGTCTCTCGTTTTTTTCCTCGACATCTCGTTTTGTTCCTTGGGCTCTGGTTTTGTTCCTCAGGCTCTGGTTTTCTTCCTTGCCCTCTGGTTTAGTTTCTAGGGCTCTGGTTTTGTTCCTCGGGCTCTGGTTTTCTTCCTCGGCCTCTGTTTTTTTTCCTTGGGCTCTGGTTTTGTTCCTCGGGCTCTGGTTTCTTTCCTCCAGCTCTGGTTTTTTTCCTCGAGCTCTGGTGTAGTTTCTCGGGTCCTTTTTTTCTTCCTCGGGGTCTGGTTTTTTTCCTAGGGCTCTGGTTTTCTTCCTCGAGCTCTGGTTTTGTTCCTCGGGCTCTGGTTTTGTTCCTCGGGCTCTGGTTTTGTTCCTCAAGCTCTGGTTTTGTTCCTCGGGCTCTAGTGTAGTTCCAAGGCCTCTGGTTTTGTTCCTCGGGCTCTGGTTTTCTTCCTCGGCCTCTGGTTTTAATCCTTGGGCTCTTGTTTTGTTCCTCGGGCTGTGGTTTAATTACTCAGTCTCCGGTTTTCTTCCTCGGGCTGTGGTTTTGTTCCGCTGGCTCTGGTTTAATTCCTCATGTCCTGATTTATTCCCTCAGGCTCTGGGTTTGTTTCTCGGACTCTGGTTTTGTCCCTCGCGCCCTCCTTTTGTTTCTCGGTCTATGGTTTTGTTCCTCAGGCTCTGGTTTTCTTCCTCGGGCTCTGGGTTTGTTCCTTGGGCTCTGGTTTTGTTCCTCGAGCTCTGGTTTTGTTCCTTAGGCTCTGGATTTGTTCCTCGGACTCTGGTTTTGTCCCTCGCGCCCTCCTTTTGTTTCTCGGTCTATGGTTTTGTTCCTCAGGCTCTGGTTTTCTTCCTCGGGCTCTGGGTTTGTTCCTTGGGCTCTGGTTTTGTTCCTCGAGCTCTGGTTTTGTTCCTTAGGCTCTGGATTTCTTCCTCGGCCTCTGGTTTTGTTCCTTGAGCTCTGGTTTTGTTCCTTGGGCTCTGGTTTTGTTCCTCGGGCTCTGGTTTTGTTCCTCGGGCTCTGGTTTTGTTCCTCAGGCTCTAGTTTTGTTATCAGGCTCTGGTTTTGATTCTCTAGCTCTCGTTTTATTCCTCAGGCACTGATTATATTCCTTGGGCACTGGTTTTGTTCCTCTGGCTCTGGTTTTGTTCCTCGAACTCTGGTTTTGTTCCTCGACACCTGGTTTTATTCCTCGGGCCCTCCTTTTGTTCCTCTGTCTCTGGTTTTGTTCCTCGACATCTGGTTTTGTTACTCATCCTCTGGTTTTGTTCCTCGGGCTCTGGTTTTATTCTTCAGGCTCTGGATTTGTTCCTCAGGCTCTGGTTTTGTTCCTCGGGCTCTGGTTTTGTTCGTCAGGCACTGGTTTAGTGCCTCCGGTACTGGTTTTGTTCCTCAGACTCTGGTTTTGTTCCTCGGTCTCTCTTTTTTTTCCTCGACATCTGGTTCTGTTCCTTGGGCTCTGGTTTTGTTCCTCGGGCTCTGGTTTTCTTCCTCTGTCTGTTTTTTTTTTCCTTGGGCTCTGGTTTTGTTCCTCGGGCACTGGTTTCTTTCCTCCAGCTCTGGTTTTTTTCCTTGGGCTCTGGTGTAGTTTCTCGGGTCCTTTTTTTCTTCCTCGGGGTCTGTTTTTTTTCCTAGGGCTCTGGTTTTCTTCCTCGAGCTCTGGTTTTGTTCCTCGGACTCTTATTTTGTTCCTCCAGCTCTGGTTTTGTTCCTCAATCTCTGGTTTTGTTCCTTGAGCTGTGGTTTTGTTCCTCGACATCTGGTTTTATTCCTTGGGCTCTAGTTTCTTTCCTCGGACTCTGGTTTTGTTCCTCGATTCCTGCTTTTATTCCTCGGGCCCTCCTTTTGTTCCTCGGTCTCTGGTTTTGATCCTCAGGCTCTGGTTTTCTTCCTCGGGCTCTGGTTTTGTTCCTCGGGCTCTGGTTTTGTTCCTCAAGCTCTGGTTTTGTTCCTCGGGCTCTAGTGTAGTTCCAAGGCCTCTGGTTTTGTTCCTCGGGCTCTGGTTTTCTTCCTCGGCCTCTGGTTTTAATCCTTGGGCTCTTGTTTTGTTCCTCCAACTCTGTTTTTTTTCCTCGGGCTCTGGTTTTGGTCCTCCAGCTCTGGTTTTATTCCTTGGGCTCTGGTTTTGTTCCTCGGGCTGTGGTTTAATTACTCCGTCTCCGGTTTTCTTCCTTGGGCTGTGGTTTTGTTCCTCTGGCTCTGGTTTAATTCCTCGGGTCCTGATTTATTCCCTCGGCCTCTGGGTTTGTTCCTCGGACTCTGGTTTTGTTCCTTGGGCCCTCCTTTTGTTCCTCGGTCTATGGTTTTGTTCCTCAGGCTCTGTTTTTTTTCCTCGGGCTCTGGGTTTGTTCCTTGGGCTCTGGTTTTGTTCCTCGAGCTCTGGTTTTTTTCCTTAGGCTCTGGATTTGTTCCCCGGGCTCTGGTTTAGTTCCTCAGGTACTGGGTTTTTCCCTCAGACTCTGGATTTCTTCCTCGGCCTCTGGTTTTGTTCCTTGAGCTCTGGTTTTGTTCCTTGGGCTCTGGTTTTGTTCCTCCAGCTCTGGTTTTGTTCCTCCAGCTCTGGTTTTGTTCCTCAGGCTCTAGTTTTGTTATCAGGCTCTGGTTTTGTTTCTCTAGCTCTCGTTTTATTCCTCTGGCACTGATTATTTTCCTTGGGCACTGGTTTTCTTCCTCTGGCTCTGGTTTTGTTCCTCGAACTCTGGTTTTGTTCCTCGACACCTGGTTTTATTCCTCGGGCCCTCCTTTTGTTCCTCTGTCTCTGGTTTTGTTACTCGACATCTGGTTTTGTTACTCATCCTCTGGTTTTTTTCGTCGGGCTCTGGTTTTCTCCCTCAGCTTCTGGTTTAATTCCTTGGGCTCTGGTTTTGTTCCTCTGGCGCTGGTTTGGTTCCTCGGACTCTGGTTTTGTTCCTCGGGCTCTGGTTTTATTCTTCAGGCTCTGGATTTGTTCCTCGGGCTCTGGTTTTGTTCCTCTGGCTCTGGTTTTGTTCCTCAGGCACTGGTTTAGTGCCTCAGGTACTGGTTTTGTTCCTCAGACTGTGGTTTTGTTCCTTGGTCTCTCGTTTTTTTCCTCGACATCTGGTTTTGTTCCTCGGGCCCTGGTTTTCTTCCTTGCCCTCTGGTTTAGTTCCTTGGGCTCTGGTTTTGTTCCTCGGGCTCTGGTTTTCTTCCTCGGCCTCTGTTTTTTTTCCTTGGGCTCTGGTTTTGTTCCTCGGGCTCTGGTTTTGTTCCTCCAGCTCTGTTTTTTTCCTTGGGCTCTGGTGTAGTTTCTCGGGTCCTTTTTTTCTTCCTCGGGGTCTGTTTTTTTTCCTAGGGCTCTGGTTTTCTTCCTCGAGCTCTGGTTTTCTTCCTCGGGCTCTGGTTTTGTTCCTCGGGCTCTGGTTTTGTTCCTCGGGCTCTGGTTTTGTTCCTCAAACTCTGGTGTTGTTCCTCGGGCTCTAGTGTAGTTCCAAGGCCTCTGGTTTTGTTCCTCGGGCTCTGGTTTTCTTCCTCGGCCTCTGGTTTTAATCCTTGGGCTCTTGTTTTGTTCCTCGGGCTGTGGTTTAATTACTCAGTCTCCGGTTTTCTTCCTCGGGCTGTGGTTTTGTTCCGCTGGCTCTGGTTTAATTCCTCATGTCCTGATTTATTCCCTCAGGCTCTGGGTTTGTTCCTCGGACTCTAGTGTAGTTCCACGGACTCTGGTTTTGTTCCTCGGGCTCTTGTTTTGTTCCTCAGTCTCTGGTTTTTTTCCTTGAGCTCTGGTTTTTTTCCTCGATATCTGGTTTTTTTCCTTGGGCTCTGTTTTTTTTCCTCGGACTCTGGTTTTGTTCCTCGACTCCTGGTTTTATTCCTCGGGCCCTCCTCTAGTTCCTCGGTCTCTGGTTTTGATCCCCAGGCTCTGGATTTCTTCCTCGGGCTCTGGTTTTGTTCCTCAGGCACTGGTTTAGTGCCTCAGGTACTGGTTTTGTTCCTCAGACTGTGGTTTTGTTTCTCAGGCTCTGGTTTTGTTCCTCGGGCTCTAGTGTAGTTCCAAGGCCTCTGGTTTTCTTCCTCGGCCTCTGGTTTAGTTCATTGGGCTCTGGTTTTGTTCCTCGGGCTCTGGTTTTCTTCCTCTGTCTGTGTTTTTTTTCCTTGGGCTCTGGTTTTGTTCCTCGGGCACTGGTTTCTTTCCTCCAGCTCTGGTTTTTTTCCTTGGGCTCTGGTGTAGTTTCTCGGGTCCTTTTTTTCTTCCTCGGGGTCTGTTTTTTTTCCTAGGGCTCTGGTTTTCTTCCTCGAGCTCTGGTTTTGTTCCTCGGACTCTTATTTTGTTCCTCCAGCTCTGGTTTTGTTCCTCAATCTCTGGTTTTGTTCCTTGAGCTGTGGTTTTGTTCCTCGACATCTGGTTTTATTCCTTGGGCTCTAGTTTCTTTCCTCGGACTCTGGTTTTGTTCCTCGACTCCTGCTTTTATTCCTCGGGCCCTCCTTTTGTTCCTCGGACTCTGGTTTTGATCCTCAGGCTCTGGTTTTCTTCCTCGGGCTCTGGTTTTGTTCCTCCAGCTCTGGTTTTGTTCCTCAAGCTCTGGTTTTGTTCCTCGGGCTCTAGTGTAGTTCCAAGGCCTCTGGTTTTGTTCCTCGGGCTCTGGTTTTCTTCCTCGGCCTCTGGTTTTAATCCTTGGGCTCTTGTTTTGTTCCTCCAACTCTGTTTTTTTTCCTCGGGCTCTGGTTTTGGTCCTCCAGCTCTGGTTTTATTCCTTGGGCTCTGGTTTTGTTCCTCGGGCTGTGGTTTAATTACTCCGTCTCCGGTTTTCTTCCTTGGGCTGTGGTTTTGTTCCTCTGGCTCTGGTTTAATTCCTCGGGTCCTGATTTATTCCCTCGGCCTCTGGGTTTGTTCCTCGGACTCTGGTTTTGTTCCTTGGGCCCTCCTTTTGTTCCTCGGTCTATGGTTTTGTTCCTCAGGCTCTGTTTTTTTTCCTCGGGCTCTGGGTTTGTTCCTTGGGCTCTGGTTTTGTTCCTCGAGCTCTGGTTTTGTTCCTTAGGCTCTGGATTTGTTCCCCGGGCTCTGGTTTAGTTCCTCAGGTACTGGGTTTTTCCCTCAGACTCTGGATTTCTTCCTCGGCCTCTGGTTTTGTTCCTTGAGCTCTGGTTTTGTTCCTTGGGCTCTGGTTTTGTTCCTCGGGCTCTGGTTTTGTTCCTCCAGCTCTGGTTTTGTTCCTCAGGCTCTAGTTTTGTTATCAGGCTCTGGTTTTGTTTCTCTAGCTCTCGTTTTATTCCTCTGGCACTGATTATTTTCCTTGGGCACTGGTTTTCTTCCTCTGGCTCTGGTTTTGTTCCTCGAACTCTGGTTTTGTTCCTCGACACCTGGTTTTATTCCTCGGGCCCTCCTTTAGTTCCTCTGTCTCTGGTTTTGTTACTCGACATCTGGTTTTGTTACTCATCCTCTGTTTTTTTTCGTCGGGCTCTGGTTTTCTCCCTCAGCTTCTGGTTTAATTCCTTGGGCTCTGGTTTTGTTCCTCTGGCGCTGGTTTGGTTCCTCGGACTCTGGTTTTGTTCCTCGGGCTCTGGTTTTATTCTTCAGGCTCTGGATTTGTTCCTCGGGCTCTGGTTTTGTTCCTCTGGCTCTGGTTTTGTTCCTCAGGCACTGGTTTAGTGCCTCAGGTACTGGTTTTGTTCCTCAGACTGTGGTTTTGTTCCTTGGTCTCTCGTTTTTTTCCTCGACATCTGGTTTTGTTCCTCGGGCCCTGGTTTTCTTCCTTGCCCTCTGGTTTAGTTCCTTGGGCTCTGGTTTTGTTCCTCGGGCTCTGGTTTTCTTCCTCGGCCTGTGTTTTTTTTCCTTGGGCTCTGGTTTTGTTCCTCGGGCTCTGGTTTCTTTCCTCCAGCTCTGTTTTTTTCCTTGGGCTCTGGTGTAGTTTCTCGGGTCCTTTTTTTCTTCCTCGGGGTCTGTTTTTTTTCCTAGGGCTCTGGTTTTCTTCCTCGAGCTCTGATTTTCTTCCTCGGGCTCTGGTTTTGTTCCTCGGGCTCTGGTTTTGTTCCTCGGGCTCTGGTTTTGTTCCTCGGGCTCTGGTTTTGTTCCTCAAACTCTGGTGTTGTTCCTCGGGCTCTAGTGTAGTTCCAAGGCCTCTGGTTTTGTTCCTCGGGCTCTGGTTTTCTTCCTCGGCCTCTGGTTTTAATCCTTGGGCTCTTGTTTTGTTCCTCGGGCTGTGGTTTAATTACTCAGTCTCCGGTTTTCTTCCTCGGGCTGTGGTTTTGTTCCGCTGGCTCTGGTTTAATTCCTCATGTCCTGATTTATTCCCTCAGGCTCTGGGTTTGTTCCTCGGACTCTAGTGTAGTTCCACGGACTCTGGTTTTGTTCCTCGGGCTCTTGTTTTGTTCCTCAGTCTCTGGTTTTTTTCCTTGAGCTCTGGTTTTTTTCCTCGATATCTGGTTTTTTTCCTTGGGCTCTGTTTTTTTTCCTCGGACTCTGGTTTTGTTCCTCGACTCCTGGTTTTATTCCTCGGGCCCTCCTCTAGTTCCTCGGTCTCTGGTTTTGATCCCCAGGCTCTGGATTTCTTCCTCGGGCTCTGGTTTTGTTCCTCAGGCACTGGTTTAGTGGCTCAGGTACTGGTTTTGTTCCTCAGACTGTGGTTTTGTTTCTCAGGCTCTGGTTTTGTTCCTCGGGCTCTAGTGTAGTTCCAAGGCCTCTGGTTTTCTTCCTCGGCCTCTGGTTTAGTTCATTGGGCTCTGGTTTTGTTCCTCGGGCTCTGGTTTTCTTCCTCTGTCTGTGTTTTTTTTCCTTGGGCTCTGGTTTTGTTCCTCGGGCACTGGTTTCTTTCCTCCAGCTCTGGTTTTTTCCCTTGGGCTCTGGTGTAGTTTCTCGGGTCCTTTTTTTCTTCCTCGGGGTCTGTTTTTTTTCCTAGGGCTCTGGTTTTCTTCCTCGAGCTCTGGTTTTGTTCCTCGGACTCTTATTTTGTTCCTCCAGCTCTGGTTTTGTTCCTCAATCTCTGGTTTTGTTCCTTGAGCTGTGGTTTTGTTCCTCGACATCTGGTTTTATTCCTTGGGCTCTGGTTTCTTTCCTCGGACTCTGGTTTTGTTCCTCGACTCCTGCTTTTATTCCTCGGGCCCTCCTTTTGTTCCTCGGTCTCTGGTTTTGATCCTCAGGCTCTGGTTTTCTTCCTCGGGCTCTGGTTTTGTTCCTCGGGCTCTGGTTTTCTTCCTCAAGCTCTGGTTTTGTTCCTCGGGCTCTAGTGTAGTTCCAAGGCCTCTGGTTTTCTTCCTCGGGCTCTGGTTTTCTTCCTCGGCCTCTGGTTTTAATCCTTGGGCTCTTGTTTTGTTCCTCCAACTCTGTTTTTTTTCCTCGGGCTCTGGTTTTGGTCCTCCAGCTCTGGTTTTATTCCTTGGGCTCTGGTTTTGTTCCTTGGGCTGTGGTTTAATTACTCAGTCTCCGGTTTTCTTCCTTGTGCTGTGGTTTTGTTCCTCTGGCTCTGGTTTAATTCCTCGGGTCCTGATTTATTCCCTCGGCCTCTGGGTTTGTTCCTTGGGCCCTCCTTTTGTTCCTCGGTCTATGGTTTTGTTCCTCAGGCTCTGGTTTTCTTCCTCGGGCTCTGGGTTTGTTCCTTGGGCTCTGGTTTTGTTCCTCGAGCTCTGGTTTTGTTCCTTAGGCTCTGGATTTGTTCCTCGGGCTCTGGTTTAGTTCCTCAGGTACTGGGTTTTTCCCTCAGACTCTGGATTTCTTCCTCGGCCTCTGGTTTTGTTCCTTGAGCTCTGGTTTTGTTCCTTGGGCTCTGGGTTTGTTCCTCGGGCTCTGGTTTTGTTCCTCGGGCTCTGGTTTTGTTCCTCAGGCTCTAGTTTTGTTATCAGGCTCTGGTTTTGTTTCTCTAGCTCTCGTTTTATTCCTCAGGCACTGATTATTTTCCTTGGGCACTGGTTTTGTTCCTCTGGCTCTGGTTTTGTTCCTCGAACTCTGGTTTTGTTCCTCGACACCTGGTTTTATTCCTCGGGCCCTCCTTTTCTTCCTTGAGCTCTGGTTTTGTTCCTTGGGCTCTGGTTTTGTTCCTCGGGCTCTGGTTTTGTTCCTCGGGCTCAGGTTTTGTTCCTCCAGCTCTGGTTTTGTTCCTCGGGCTCTGGTTTTGTTCCTCTGGCGCTGATTTGGTTCCTCGGACTTTGGTTTTGTTCCTCCAGCTCTGGTTTTATTCTTCAGGCTCTGGATTTGTTCCTCGGGCTCTGGTTTTGTTCCTCGGGCTCTGGTTTTGTTCATCAGGCACTGGTATAGTGCCTCAGGTACTGGTTTTGTTCCTCAGACTGTGGTTTTGTTCCTCGGTCTCCTGTTTTTTTCCTCGACATCTGGTTTTGTTCCCTGGGCTCTGGTTTTGTTCCTCAGGCTCTGGTTTCCTTCCTTGCCCTCTGGTTTAGTTCCTTGGGCTCTGGTTTTGTTCCTCGGGCTCTGGTTTTCTTCCTCGGCATCTGTTTTTTTCCCTTGGGCTCTGGTTTTGTTCCTCGGGCTCTGGTTTCTTTCCTCCAGCTCTGGTTTTTTTCCTTGGGCTCTGGTGTAGTTTCTCGGGTCTTTTTTTTCTTCCTCGGCGTCTGTTTTTTTTCCTAATGCTCTGGTTTTCTTCCTCGAGCTCTGGTTTTCTTCCTCGGGCTCTGGTTTTGTTCCTCCAGCTCTGGTTTTGTTCCTCGGGCTCTGGTTTTGTTCCTCGGGCTCTGGTTTTGTTCCTCAAGGTCTGGTTTTGTTCCTCGGGCTCTAGTGTAGTTCCAAGGCCTCTGGTTTTGTTCCTCGGGCTCTGGTTTTCTTCCTCGGCCTCTGGTTTTAATCCTTGGGCTATTGTTTTTTCCTCCAGCTCTGGTTTTATTCCTTGGTCTCTGGTTTTGTTCCTCGGGCTCTGGTTTAGTTACTCAGTCTCCGGTTTTCTTCCTCGGGCTGTGGTATCGTTCTGCTGGCTCTGGTTTAATTCCTCGGGTCCTGATTTATTCCCTCGGGCTCTGAGTTTGTTCCTCGGACTCTGGTTTTGTCCCTCGCGCCCTCCTTTTGTTCCTCGGTCTATGGTTTTGTTCCTCAGGCTCTGGTTTTCTTCCTCGGGCTCTGGGTTTGTTCCTTGGGCTCTGGTTTTGTTCCTCGAGCTCTGGTTTTGTTCCTTAAGCTCTGGATTTGTTCCTTGGACTCTGGTTTAGTTCCTCAGGTACTGGGTTTTTCCCTCAGACTCTGGTTTTCTTTCTCAGCCTCTGGTTTTGTTCCTTGGGCTCTGGTTTTGTTCCTCCAGCTCTGGTTTTGTTCCTCCAGCTCTGGTTTTGTTCTTCAGGCTCTAGTTTGGTTATCAGGCTCTGGTTTTGTTTCTCTAGCTCTCGTTTTATTCCTCGGGCCCTCCTTTTGTTCCTTGGTCTGTGGTTTTGTTCCTCGACATCTGGTTTTGTTCCTCATCCTCTGGTTTTGTTCCTCGGGCTCTGGTTTTCTCCCTCAGCTTCTGGTTCAATTCCTTGGGCTCTGGTTTTGTTCCTCTAAGTCTGGTTTTATTACTTGGGCTCTGTTTTTGTTCCTCGGGTCTGTTTTTGTTCCTCCAGCTCTGGTTTTATTTCTTGGGCTCTGGTTTTCTTCCTCTGGCGCTGGTTTGGTTTCTCGGACTCTGTTTTTTTTCCTCGGGCTCTGGATTTGTTCCTTGGGCTCTGGATTTGTTCCTCGGGCTCTGGTTTTGTTCCTCGGTCTCTCGTTTTTTTCCTCGACATCTGGTTTTGTTCCTTGGGCTCTGGTTTTGTTCCTCAGGCTCTGGTTTTCTTCCTTGCCCTCTGGTTTAGTTTCTAGGGCTCTGGTTTTGTTCCTCGGGCTCTGGTTTTCTTCCTCGGCCTCTGTTTTTTTTCCTTGGGCTCTGGTTTTGTTCCTCGGGCTCTGGTTTCTTTCCTCCAGCTCTGGTTTTTTTCCTCGAGCTCTGGTGTAGTTTCTCGGGTCCTTTTTTTCTTCCTCGGGGTCTGTTTTTTTTCCTAGGGCTCTGGTTTTCTTCCTCGAGCTCTGGTTTTGTTCCTCGGGCTCTGGTTTTGTTCCTCGGGCTCTGGTTTTGTTCCTCAAGCTCTGGTTTTGTTCCTCGGGCTCTAGTGTAGTTCCAAGGCCTCTGGTTTTGTTCCTCGGGCTCTGGTTTTCTTCCTCGGCCTCTGGTTTTAATCCTTGGGCTCTTGTTTTGTTCCTCGGGCTGTGGTTTAATTACTCAGTCTCCGGTTTTCTTCCTCGGGCTGTGGTTTTGTTCCGCTGGCTCTGGTTTAATTCCTCGGGTCCTGATTTATTCCCTCAGGCTCTGGGTTTGTTCCTCAGACTCTGGTTTTGTCCCTCGCGCCCTCCTTTTGTTTCTCGGTCTATGGTTTTGTTCCTCAGCCTCTGGTTTTCTTCCTCGGGCTCTGGGTTTGTTCCTTGGGCTCTGGTTTTGTTCCTCGAGCTCTGGTTTTGTTCCTTAGGCTCTGGATTTGTTCCTCGGGCTCTGGTTTAGTTCCTCAGGCTCTAGTTTTGTTATCAGGCTCTGGTTTTGATTCTCTAGCTCTCGTTTTATTTCTCAGGCACTGATTATATTCCTTGGGCACTGGTTTTGTTCCTCTGGCTCTGGTTTTGTTCCTCGAACTCTGGTTTTGTTCCTCGACACCTGGTTTTATTCCTCGGGCCCTCCTTTTGTTCCTCTGTCTCTGGTTTTGTTCCTCGACATCTGGTTTTGTTACTCATCCTCTGGTTTTGTTCCTCGGGCTCTGGTTTTATTCTTCAGGCTCTGGATTTGTTCCTCAGGCTCTGATTTTGTTCCTCGGGCTCTGGTTTTGTTCGTCAGGCACTGGTTTAGTGCCTCCGGTACTGGTTTTGTTCCTCAGACTCTGGTTTTTTTCCTCGGTCTCTCTTTTTTTTCCTCGACATCTGGTTCTGTTCCTTGGGCTCTGGTTTTGTTCCTCGGGCTCTGGTTTTCTTCCTCTGTCTGTGTTTTTTTTCCTTGGGCTCTGGTTTTGTTCCTCGGGCACTGGTTTCTTTCCTCCAGCTCTGGTTTTTTTCCTTGGGCTCTGGTGTAGTTTCTCGGGTCCTTTTTTTCTTCCTCGGGGTCTGTTTTTTTTCCTAGGGCTCTGGTTTTCTTCCTCGAGCTCTGGTTTTGTTCCTCGGACTCTTATTTTGTTCCTCCAGCTCTGGTTTTGTTCCTCAATCTCTGGTTTTGTTCCTTGAGCTGTGGTTTTGTTCCTCGACATCTGGTTTTATTCCTTGGGCTCTAGTTTCTTTCCTCGGACTCTGGTTTTGTTCCTCGACTCCTGCTTTTATTCCTCGGGCCCTCCTTTTGTTCCTCGGTCTCTGGTTTTGATCCTCAGGCTCTGGTTTTCTTCCTCGGGCTCTGGTTTTGTTCCTCGGGCTCTGGTTTTGTTCCTCAAGCTCTGGTTTTGTTCCTCGGGTTCTAGTGTAGTTCCAAGGCCTCTGGTTTTGTTCCTCGGGCTCTGGTTTTCTTCCTCGGCCTCTGGTTTTAATCCTTGGGCTCTTGTTTTGTTCCTCCAACTCTGTTTTTTTTCCTCGGGCTCTGGTTTTGGTCCTCCAGCTCTGGTTTTATTCCTTGGGCTCTGGTTTTGTTCCTCGGGCTGTGGTTTAATTACTCCGTCTCCGGTTTTCTTCCTTGGGCTGTGGTTTTGTTCCTCTGGCTCTGGTTTAATTCCTCGGGTCCTGATTTATTCCCTCGGCCTCTGGGTTTGTTCCTTGGGCCCTCCTTTTGTTCCTCGGTCTATGGTTTTGTTCCTCAGGCTCTGGTTTTCTTCCTCGGGCTCTGGGTTTGTTCCTTGGGCTCTGGTTTTGTTCCTCGAGCTCTGGTTTTGTTCCTTAGGCTCTGGATTTGTTCCTCGGGCTCTGGTTTAGTTCCTCAGGTACTGGGTTTTTCCCTCAGACTCTGGATTTCTTCCTCGGCCTCTGGTTTTGTTCCTTGAGCTCTGGTTTTGTTCCTTGGGCTCTGGTTTTGTTCCTCGGGCTCTGGTTTTGTTCCTCGGGCTCTAGTTTTGTTATCAGGCTCTGGTTTTGTTTCTCTAGCTCTCGTTTTATTCCTCAGGCACTGATTACTTTCCTTGGGCACTGGTTTTGTTCCTCTGGCTCTGGTTTTGTTCCTCGAACTCTGGTTTTGTTCCTCATTCTCTGGTTTTGTTCCTCGGGCTCTGGTTTTCTCCCTCAGCTTCTGGTTCAATTCCTTGGGCTCTGGTTTTGTTCTTCTAACTCTGGTTTTATTACTTGGGCTCTGTTTTTGTTCCTCGGGCTCTGTTTTTGTTCCTCCAGCTCTGGTTTAATTCCTTGGGCTCTGGTTTTGTTCCTCTGGCGCTGGTTTGGTTCCTCGGACTCTGGTTTTTTTCCTCGGGCTCTGGATTTGTTCCTTGGGCTCTGGTTTTGTTCCTCGAGCTCTGGTTTTGTTCCTTAGGCTCTGGATTTGTTCCTCGGGCTCTGGTTTAGTTCCTCAGGTACTGGGTTTTTCCCTCAGACTCTGGATTTCTTCCTCGGCCTCTGGTTTTGTTCCTTGAGCTCTGGTTTTGTTCCTTGGGCTCTGGGTTTGTTCCTCGGGCTCTGGTTTTGTTCCTCGGCCTCTGGTTTTGTTCCTTGAGCTCTGGTTTTGTTCCTCGGGCTCTGGTTTTGTTCCTCGGGCTCTGGTTTTGTTCCTCAAGCTCTGGTTTTGTTCCTCGGGCTCTAGTGTAGTTCCAAGGCCTCTGGTTTTTGTTCCTCGGGCTCTGGTTTTCTTCCTCGGCCTCTGGTTTTAATCCTTGGGCTCTTGTTTTGTTTCTCCAGCTCTGGTTTTATTCCTTGGGCTCTGGTTTTGTTCCTCGGGCTCTGGTTTAGTTACTCAGTCTCCGGTTTTCTTCCTCGGGCTATGGTATCGTTCTGCTGGCTCTGGTTTAATTCCTCGGGTCCTGATTTATTCCCTCGGGCTCTGGGTTTGTTCCTCGGACTCTGGTTTTGTCCCTCGCGCCCTCCTTTTGTTCCTCGGTCTATGGTTTTGTTCCTCAGGCTCTGGTTTTCTTCCTCGGGCTCTGGGTTTGTTCCTTGGGCTCTGGTTTTGTTCCTCGAGCTCTGGTTTTGTTCCTTAGGCTCTGGATTTGTTCCTCGGGCTCTGGTTTAGTTCCTCAGGTACTGGGTTTTTCCCTCAGACTCTGGATTTCTTCCTCGGCCTCTGGTTTTGTTCCTTGAGCTCTGGTTTTGTTCCTTGGGCTCTGGGTTTGTTCCTCGGGCTCTGGTTTTGTTCCTCGGGCTCTGGTTTTGTTCCTCAGGCTCTAGTTTTGTTATCAGGCTCTGGTTTTGTTTCTCTAGCTCTCGTTTTATTCCTCAGGCACTGATTATTTTCCTTGGGCACTGGTTTTGTTCCTCTGGCTCTGGTTTTGTTCCTCGAACTCTGGTTTTGTTCCTCGACACCTGGTTTTATTCCTCGGGCCCTCCTTTTCTTCCTTGAGCTCTGGTTTTGTTCCTTGGGCTCTGGTTTTGTTCCTCGGGTTCTGGTTTTGTTCCTCGGGCTCAGGTTTTGTTCCTCCAGCTCTGGTTTTGTTCCTCGGGCTCTGGTTTTGTTCCTCTGGCGCTGATTTGGTTCCTCGGACTTTGGTTTTGTTCCTCCAGCTCTGGTTTTATTCTTCAGGCTCTGGATTTGTTCCTCGGGCTCTGGTTTTGTTCCTCGGGCTCTGGTTTTGTTCATCAGGCACTGGTATAGTGCCTCAGGTACTGGTTTTGTTCCTCAGACTGTGGTTTTGTTCCTCGGTCTCCTGTTTTTTTCCTCGACATCTGGTTTTGTTCCCTGGGCTCTGGTTTTGTTCCTCAGGCTCTGGTTTCCTTCCTTGCCCTCTGGTTTAATTCCTTGGGCTCTGGTTTTCTTCCTCGGGCTCTGGTTTTCTTCCTCGGCATCTGTTTTTTTCCCTTGGGCTGTGGTTTTGTTCCTCGGGCTCTGGTTTCTTTCCTCCAGCTCTGGTTTTTTTCCTTGGGCTCTGGTGTAGTTTCTCGGGTCTTTTTTTTCTTCCTCGGCGTCTGTTTTTTTTCCTAATGCTCTGGTTTTCTTCCTCGAGCTCTGGTTTTCTTCCTCGGGCTCTGGTTTTGTTCCTCCAGCTCTGGTTTTGTTCCTCGGGCTCTGGTTTTGTTCCTCGGGCTCTGGTTTTGTTCCTCAAGGTCTGGTTTTGTTCCTCGGGCTCTAGTGTAGTTCCAAGGCCTCTTGTTTTGTTCCTCGGGCTCTGGTTTTCTTCCTCGGCCTCTGGTTTTAATCCTTGGGCTCTTGTTTTTTCCTCCAGCTCTGGTTTTATTCCTTGGTCTCTGGTTTTGTTCCTCGGGCTCTGGTTTAGTTACTCAGTCTCCGGTTTTCTTCCTCGGGCTGTGGTATCGTTCTGCTGGCTCTGGTTTAATTCCTCGGGTCCTGATTTATTCCCTCGGGCTCTGGGTTTGTTCCTCGGACTCTGGTTTTGTCCCTCGCGCCCTCCTTTTGTTCCTCGGTCTATGGTTTTGTTCCTCAGGCTCTGGTTTTCTTCCTCGGGCTCTGGGTTTTTTCCTTGGGCTCTGGTTTTGTTCCTCGAGCTCTGGTTTTGTTCCTTAAGCTCTGGATTTGTTCCTTGGACTCTGGTTTAGTTCCTCAGGTACTGGGTTTTTCCCTCAGACTCTGGTTTTCTTCCTCGGCCTCTGGTTTTGTTCCTTGGGCTCTGGTTTTGTTCCTCCAGCTCTGGTTTTGTTCCTCCAGCTCTGGTTTTGTTCTTCAGGCTCTAGTTTGGTTATCAGGCTCTGGTTTTGTTTCTCTAGCTCTCGTTTTATTCCTCGGGCACTGATTATTTTCCTCGGGCACTGGTTTTATTCCTCGGGCCCTCCTTTTGTTCCTCGGTCTGTGGTTTTGTTCCTCGACATCTGGTTTTGTTCCTCATCCTCTGGTTTTGTTCCTCGGGCTCTGGTTTTCTCCCTCAGCTTCTGGTTCAATTCCTTGGGCTCTGGTTTTGTTCCTCTAAGTCTGGTTTTATTACTTGGGCTCTGTTTTTGTTCCTCGGGCTCTGGTTTTGTTCCTCCAGCTCTGGTTTTATTTCTTGGGCTCTGGTTTTCTTCCTCTGGTGCTGGTTTGGTTCCTCGGACTCTGTTTTTTTTCCTCGGGCTCTGGATTTGTTCCTTGGGCTCTGGATTTGTTCCTCGGGCTCTGGTTTTGTTCCTCGGTCTCTCGTTTTTTTCCTCGACATCTGGTTTTGTTCCTTGGGCTCTGGTTTTGTTCCTCAGGCTCTGGTTTTCTTCCTTGCCCTCTGGTTTAGTTTCTAGGGCTCTGGTTTTGTTCCTCGGGCTCTGGTTTTCTTCCTCGGCCTCTGTTTTTTTTCCTTGGGCTCTGGTTTTGTTCCTCGGGCTCTGGTTTCTTTCCTCCAGCTCTGGTTTTTTTCCTCGGGCTCTGGTGTAGTTTCTCGGGTCCTTTTTTTCTTCCTCGGGCTCTGTTTTTTTTCCTAGGGCTCTGGTTTTCTTCCTCGAGCTCTGGTTTTGTTCCTCGGGCTCTGGTTTTGTTCCTCGGGCTCTGGTTTTGTTCCTCAAGCTCTGGTTTTTGTTCCTCGGGCTCTAGTGTAGTTCCAAGGCCTCTGGTTTTGTTCCTCGGGCTCTGGTTTTGCTTCTCGGGCTCTGGTTTTATTCCTTGGGCTCTGTTTTTTTTCCTCGGGCTGTGGTTTAATTACTCAGTCTCCGGTTTTTTTCCTCGGGCTGTGGTTTTGTTCCGCTGGCTCTGGTTTAATTCCCCGGGTCCTGATTTATTCCCTCAGGCTCTGGGTTTGTTCCTCGGACTCTGGTTTTGTCCCTCGCGCCCTCCTTTTGTTTCTCGGTCTATGGTTTTGTTCCTCAGGCTCTGGTTTTCTTCCTCGGGCTCTGGGTTTGTTCCTTGGGCTCTGGTTTTGTTCCTCGAGCTCTGGTTTTGTTCCTTAGGCTCTGGATTTGTTCCTCGGGCTCTGGTTTAGTTCCTCAGGTACTGGGTTTTTCCCTCAGACTCTGGATTTCTTCCTCGGCCTCTGGTTTAGTTCCTTGGGCTCTGGTTTTGTTCCTCGGGCTCTGGTTTTGTTCCTCGGGCTCTGGTTTTGTTCCTCAGGCTCTAGTTTTGTTATCAGGCTCTGGTTTTGTTTCTCTAGCTCTCGTTTTATTCCTCAGGCACTGATTATTTTCCTTGGGCACTGGTTTTGTTCCTCTGGCTCTGGTTTTGTTCCTCGAACTCTGGTTTTGTTCCTCATCCTCTGGTTTTGTTCCTCGGGCTCTGGTTTTCTCCCTCAGCTTCTGGTTCAATTACTTGGGCTCTGGTTTTGTTCTTCTAACTCTGGTTTTATTACTTGGGCTCTTTTATTGTTCCTCGGGCTCTGTTTTTGTTCCTCCAGCTCTGGTTTTATTTCTTGGGCTCTGGTTTTCTTCCTCTGGCGCTGGTTTGGTTCCTCGGACTCTGTTTTTTTTCCTCGGGCTCTGGATTTGTTCCTTGGGCTCTGGATTTGTTCCTCCAGCTCTGGTTTTGTTCCTCGGTCTCTCGTTTTTTTCCTCGTCATCTGGTTTTGTTCCTTGGGCTCTGGTTTTGTTCCTCAGGCTCTGGTTTTCTTCCTTGCCCTCTGGTTTAGTTTCTAGGGCTCTGGTTTTGTTCCTCGGGCTCTGATTTTTTTCCTTGGGCTCTGGTTTTGTTCCTCGGTCTCTGGTTTCTTTCCTCCAGCTCTGGTTTTTTTCCTCGGGCTCTGGTGTAGTTTCTCGGGTCCTTTTTTTCTTCCTCGGGGTCTGTTTTTTTTCCTAGGGCTCTGGTTTTCTTCCTCGAGCTCTGGTTTTGTTCCTCGAGCTCTGGTTTTCTTCTTCGGGCTCTGGTTTTGTTCCTCCAGCTCTGGTTTTGTTCCTCGGGCTCTGGTTTTGTTCCTCGGGCTCTGGTTTTGTTCCTCAAGCTCTGGTTTTGTTCCTCGGGCTCTAGTGTAGTTCCAAGGCCTCTGGTTTTTGTTCCTCGGGCTCTGGTTTTCTTCCTCGGCCTCTGGTTTTAATCCTTGGGCTCTTGTTTTGTTCCTCCAGCTCTGGTTTTATTCCTTGGGCTCTGGTTTTGTTCCTCGGGCTCTGGTTTAGTTACTCAGTCTCCGGTTTTCTTCCTCGGGCTATGGTATCGTTCTGCTGGCTCTGGTTTAATTCCTCGGGTCCTGATTTATTCCCTCGGGCTCTGGGTTTGTTCCTCGGACTCTGGTTTTGTCCCTCGCGCCCTCCTTTTGTTCCTCGGTCTATGGTTTTGTTCCTCAGGCTCTGGTTTTCTTCCTCGGGCTCTGGGTTTGTTCCTTGGGCTCTGGTTTTGTTCCTCGAGCTCTGGTTTTGTTCCTTAGGCTCTGGATTTGTTCCTCGGGCTCTGGTTTAGTTCCTCAGGTACTGGGTTTTTCCCTCAGACTCTGGATTTCTTCCTCGGCCTCTGGTTTTGTTCCTTGAGCTCTGGTTTTGTTCCTTGGGCTCTGGGTTTGTTCCTCGGGCTCTGGTTTTGTTCCTCGGGCTCTGGTTTTGTTCCTCAGGCTCTAGTTTTGTTATCAGGCTCTGGTTTTGTTTCTCTAGCTCTCGTTTTATTCCTCAGGCACTGATTATTTTCCTTGGGCACTGGTTTTGTTCCTCTGGCTCTGGTTTTGTTCCTCGAACTCTGGTTTTGTTCCTCGACACCTGGTTTTATTCCTCGGGCCCTCCTTTTCTTCCTTGAGCTCTGGTTTTGTTCCTTGGGCTCTGGTTTTGTTCCTCGGGTTCTGGTTTTGTTCCTCGGGCTCTGGTTTTGTTCCTCTGGCGCTGATTTGGTTCCTCGGACTTTGGTTTTGTTCCTCCAGCTCTGGTTTTATTCTTCAGGCTCTGGATTTGTTCCTCGGGCTCTGGTTTTTTTCCTCGGGCTCTGGTTTTGTTCATCAGGCACTGGTATAGTGCCTCAGGTACTGGTTTTGTTCCTCAGACTGTGGTTTTGTTCCTCGGTCTCCTGTTTTTTTCCTCGACATCTGGTTTTGTTCCCTGGGCTCTGGTTTTGTTCCTCAGGCTCTGGTTTCCTTCCTTGCCCTCTGGTTTAATTCCTTGGGCTCTGGTTTTGTTCCTCGGGCTCTGGTTTTCTTCCTCGGCATCTGTTTTTTTCCCTTGGGCTGTGGTTTTGTTACTCGGGCTCTGGTTTCTTTCCTCCAGCTCTGGTTTTTTTCCTTGGGCTCTGGTGTAGTTTCTCGGGTCTTTTTTTTCTTCCTCGGCGTCTGTTTTTTTTCCTAATGCTCTGGTTTTCTTCCTCGAGCTCTGGTTATCTTCCTCGGGCTCTGGTTTTGTTCCTCCAGCTCTGGTTTTGTTCCTCGGGCTCTGGTTTTGTTCCTCGGGCTCTGGTTTTGTTCCTCAAGGTCTGGTTTTGTTCCTCGGGCTCTAGTGTAGTTCCAAGGCCTCTTGTTTTGTTCCTCGGGCTCTGGTTTTCTTCCTCGGCCTCTGGTTTTAATCCTTGGGCTCTTGTTTTTTCCTCCAGCTCTGGTTTTATTCCTTGGTCTCTGGTTTTGTTCCTCGGGCTCTGGTTTAGTTACTCAGTCTCCGGTTTTCTTCCTCGGGCTGTGGTATCGTTCTGCTGGCTCTGGTTTAATTCCTCGGGTCCTGATTTATTCCCTCGGGCTCTGGGTTTGTTCCTCGGACTCTGGTTTTGTCCCTCGCGCCCTCCTTTTGTTCCTCGGTCTATGGTTTTGTTCCTCAGGCTCTGGTTTTCTTCCTCGGGCTCTGGGTTTTTTCCTTGGGCTCTGGTTTTGTTCCTCGAGCTCTGGTTTTGTTCCTTAAGCTCTGGATTTGTTCCTTGGACTCTGGTTTAGTTCCTCAGGTACTGGGTTTTTCCCTCAGACTCTGGTTTTCTTCCTCGGCCTCTGGTTTTGTTCCTTGGGCTCTGGTTTTGTTCCTCCAGCTCTGGTTTTGTTCCTCCAGCTCTGGTTTTGTTCTTCAGGCTCTAGTTTGGTTATCAGGCTCTGGTTTTGTTTCTCTAGCTCTCGTTTTATTCCTCGGGCACTGATTATTTTCCTCGGGCACTGGTTTTATTCCTCGGGCCCTCCTTTTGTTCCTCGGTCTGTGGTTTTGTTCCTCGACATCTGGTTTTGTTCCTCATCCTCTGGTTTTGTTCCTCGGGCTCTGGTTTTCTCCCTCAGCTTCTGGTTCAATTCCTTGGGCTCTGGTTTTGTTCCTCTAAGTCTGGTTTTATTACTTGGGCTCTGTTTTTGTTCCTCGGGCTCTGGTTTTGTTCCTCCAGCTCTGGTTTTATTTCTTGGGCTCTGGTTTTCTTCCTCTGGTGCTGGTTTGGTTCCTCGGACTCTGTTTTTTTTCCTCGGGCTCTGGATTTGTTCCTTGGGCTCTGGATTTGTTCCTCGGGCTCTGGTTTTGTTCCTCGGTCTCTCGTTTTTTTCCTCGACATCTGGTTTTGTTCCTTGGGCTCTGGTTTTGTTCCTCAGGCTCTGGTTTTCTTCCTTGCCCTCTGGTTTAGTTTCTAGGGCTCTGGTTTTGTTCCTCGGGCTCTGGTTTTCTTCCTCGGCCTCTGTTTTTTTTCCTTGGGCTCTGGTTTTGTTCCTCGGGCTCTGGTTTCTTTCCTCCAGCTCTGGTTTTTTTCCTCGGGCTCTGGTGTAGTTTCTCGGGTCCTTTTTTTCTTCCTCGGGCTCTGTTTTTTTTCCTAGGGCTCTGGTTTTCTTCCTCGAGCTCTGGTTTTGTTCCTCGGGCTCTGGTTTTGTTCCTCGGGCTCTGGTTTTGTTCCTCAAGCTCTGGTTTTTGTTCCTCGGGCTCTAGTGTAGTTCCAAGGCCTCTGGTTTTGTTCCTCGGGCTCTGGTTTTGCTTCTCGGGCTCTGGTTTTATTCCTTGGGCTCTGTTTTTTTTCCTCGGGCTGTGGTTTAATTACTCAGTCTCCGTTTTTTTTCCTCGGGCTGTGGTTTTGTTCCGCTGGCTCTGGTTTAATTCCCCGGGTCCTGATTTATTCCCTCGGGCTCTGGGTTTGTTCCTCGGACTCTGGTTTTGTCCCTCGCGCCCTCCTTTTGTTTCTCGGTCTATGGTTTTGTTCCTCAGGCTCTGGTTTTCTTCCTCGGGCTCTGGGTTTGTTCCTTGGGCTCTGGTTTTGTTCCTCGAGCTCTGGTTTTGTTCCTTAGGCTCTGGATTTGTTCCTCGGGCTCTGGTTTAGTTCCTCAGGTACTGGGTTTTTCCCTCAGACTCTGGATTTCTTCCTCGGCCTCTGGTTTAGTTCCTTGGGCTCTGGTTTTGTTCCTCGGGCTCTGGTTTTGTTCCTCGGGCTCTGGTTTTGTTCCTCAGGCTCTAGTTTTGTTATCAGGCTCTGGTTTTGTTTCTCTAGCTCTCGTTTTATTCCTCAGGCACTGATTATTTTCCTTGGGCACTGGTTTTGTTCCTCTGGCTCTGGTTTTGTTCCTCGAACTCTGGTTTTGTTCCTCATCCTCTGGTTTTGTTCCTCGGGCTCTGGATTTCTCCCTCAGCTTCTGGTTCAATTACTTGGGCTCTGGTTTTGTTCTTCTAACTCTGGTTTTATTACTTGGGCTCTGTTATTGTTCCTCGGGCTCTGTTTTTGTTCCTCCAGCTCTGGTTTTATTTCTTGGGCTCTGGTTTTCTTCCTCTGGCGCTGGTTTGGTTCCTCGGACTCTGTTTTTTTTCCTCGGGCTCTGGATTTGTTCCTTGGGCTCTGGATTTGTTCCTCCAGCTCTGGTTTTGTTCCTCGGTCTCTCGTTTTTTTCCTCGTCATCTGGTTTTGTTCCTTGGGCTCTGGTTTTGTTCCTCAGGCTCTGGTTTTCTTCCTTGCCCTCTGGTTTAGTTTCTAGGGCTCTGGTTTTGTTCCTCGGCCTCTGATTTTTTTCCTTGGGCTCTGGTTTTGTTCCTCGGTCTCTGGTTTCTTTCCTCCAGCTCTGGTTTTTTTCCTCGGGCTCTGGTGTAGTTTCTCGGGTCCTTTTTTTCTTCCTCGGGGTCTGTTTTTTTTCCTAGGGCTCTGGTTTTCTTCCTCGAGCTCTGGTTTTGTTCCTCGGGCTCTGGTTTTGTTCCTCGGGCTCTGGTTTTGTTCCTCCAGCTCTGGTTTTGTTCCTCGGGCTCTGGTTTTGTTCCTCGGGCTCTGGTTTTGTTCCTCAAGCTCTGGTTTTGTTCCTCGGGCTCTAGTGTAGTTCCAAGGCCTCTGGTTTTTGTTCCTCGGGCTCTGGTTTTCTTCCTCGGCCTCTGGTTTTAATCCTTGGGCTCTTGTTTTGTTCCTCCACCTCTGGTTTTATTCCTTGGGCTCTGGTTTTGTTCCTCGGGCTCTGGTTTAGTTACTCAGTCTCCGGTTTTCTTCCTCGGGCTATGGTATCGTTCTGCTGGCTCTGGTTTAATTCCTCGGGTCCTGATTTATTCCCTCGGGCTCTGGGTTTGTTCCTCGGACTCTGGTTTTGTCCCTAGCGCCCTCCTTTTGTTCCTCGGTCTATGGTTTTGTTCCTCAGGCTCTGGTTTTCTTCCTCGGGCTCTGGGTTTGTTCCTTGGGCTCTGGTTTTGTTCCTCGAGCTCTGGTTTTGTTCCTTAGGCTCTGGATTTGTTCCTCGGGCTCTGGTTTAGTTCCTCAGGTACTGGGTTTTTCCCTCAGACTCTGGTTTTCTTCCTCGGCCTCTGGTTTTGTTCGTTGGGCTCTGGTTTTGTTCCTCGAGCTCTGGTTTTGTTCCTTAGGCTCTGGATTTGTTCCTCGGGCTCTGGTTTAGTTCCTCAGGTACTGGGTTTTTCCCTCAGACTCTGGATTTCTTCCTCGGCCTCTGGTTTTGTTCCTTGAGCTCTGGTTTTGTTCCTTGGGCTCTGGTTTTGTTCCTCGGGCTCTGGTTTTGTTCCTCGGGCTCTGGTTTTGTTCCTCAGGCTCTAGTTTTGTTATCAGGCTCTGGTTTTGTTTCTCTAGCTCTCGTTTTATTCCTCAGGCACTGATTATTTTCCTTGGGCACTGGTTTTGTTCCTCTGGCTCTGGTTTTGTTCCTCGAACTCTGGTTTTGTTCCTCGACACCTGGTTTTATTCCTCGGGCCCTCCTTTTGTTCCTTGAGCTCTGGTTTTGTTCCTTGGGCTCTGGTTTTGTTCCTCGGGCTCTGGTTTTGTTCCTCGGGCTCTGGTTTTGTTCCTCCAGCACTGGTTTTGTTCCTCGGGCTCTGGTTTTGTTCCTCTGGCGCTGGTTTGGTTCCTCGGACTCTGGTTTTGTTCCTCCAGCTCTGGTTTTATTCTTCAGGCTCTGGATTTGTTCCTCGGGCTCTGGTTTTGTTCCTCGGGCTCTGGTTTTGTTCATCAGGCACTGGTATAGTGCCTCAGGTACTGGTTTTGTTCCTCAGACTGTGGTTTTGTTCCTCGGTCTCTTGTTTTTTTCCTCGACATCTGGTTTTGTTCCCTGGGTTCTGGTTTTGTTCCTCAGGCTCTGGTTTCCTTCCTTGCCCTCTGGTTTAGTTCCTTGGGCTCTGGTTTTGTTCCTCGGGCTCTGGTTTTCTTCCTCGGCCTCTGTTTTTTTTCCTTGGGCTCTGGTTTTGTTCCTCGGGCTCTGGTTTCTTTCCTGCAGCTCTGGTTTTTTTCCTTGGGCTCTGGTGTAGTTTCTCGGGTCTTTTTTTTCTTCCTCGGGGTCTGTTTTTCTTCCTAGGGCTCTGGTTTTCTTCCTCGAGCTCTGGTTTTCTTCCTCGGGCTCTGGTTTTGTTCCTCGGGCTCTGGTTTTGTTCCTCAAGCTCTGGTTTTGTTCCTCGGGCTCTAGTGTAGTTCCAAGGCCTCTGGTTTTGTTCCTTGGGCTCTGGTTTTCTTCCTCGGCCTCTGGTTTTAATCCTTGGGCTCTTGTTTTGTTCCTCCAGCTCTGGTTTTATTCCTTGGGCTCTGGTTTTGTTCCTCGGGCTCTGGTTTAGTTACTCAGTCTCCGGTTTTCTTCCTCGGGCTGTGGTATCGCTCTGCTGGCTCTGGTTTAATTCCTCGGGTCCTGATTTATTCCCTCGGGCTCTGGTTTTCTTCCTCGGCCTCTGGTTTTGTTCCTTGGGCTCTGGTTTTGTTCCTCCAGCTCTGGTTTTGTTCCTCCAGCTCTGGTTTTGTTCTTCAGGCTCTAGTTTGGTTATCAGGCTCTGGTTTTGTTTCTCTAGCTCTCTTTTTATTCCTCGGGCCCTCCTTTTGTTCCTCGGTCTGTGGTTTTGTTCCTCGACATCTGGTTTTGTTCCTCATCCTCTGGTTTTGTTCCTCGGGCTCTGGATTTCTCCCTCAGCTTCTGGTTCAATTCCTTGGGCTCTCGTTTTGTTCCTCTAAGTCTGGTTTTATTACTTGGGCTCTGTTTTTGTTCCTCGGGCTCTGTTTTTGTTCCTCCAGCTCTGGTTTTATTTCTTGGGCTCTGGTTTTCTTCCTCTGGCGCTGGTTTGTTTCCTCGGACTCTGGTTTTTTTCCTCGGGCTCTGGATTTGTTCCTTGGGCTCTGGATTTGTTCCTCGGGCTCTGGTTTTGTTCCTCGGTCTCTCGTTTTTTTCCTCGACATATGGTTTTGTTCCTTGGGCTCTGGTTTTGTTCCTCAGGCTCTGGTTTTCTTCCTTGCCCTCTGGTTTAGTTTCTAGGGCTCTGGTTTTGTTCCTCGGGCTCTGGTTTTCTTCCTCGGCCTCTGTTTTTTTTCCTTGGGCTCTGGTTTTGTTCCTCGGGCTCTGGTTTCTTTCCTCCAGCTCTGTTTTTTTTCCTTGGGCTCTGGTGTAGTTTCTCGGGTCCTTTGTTTCTTCCTCGGGGTCTGTTTTTTTTCCTAGGGCTCTGGTTTTCTTCCTCGAGCTCTGGTTTTGTTCCTCGGGCTCTGGTTTTGTTCCTCGGGCTCTGGTTTTGTTCCTCAAGCTCTGGTTTTGTTCCTCGGGCTCTAGTGTAGTTCCAAGGCCTCTGGTTTTGTTCCTCGGGCTCTGGTTTTCTTCCTCGGCCTCTGGTTTTAATCCTTGGGCTCTTGTTTTGTTCCTCGGGCTGTGGTTTAATTACTCAGTCTCCGGTTTTCTTCCTCGGGCTGTGGTTTTGTTCCGCTGGCTCTGGTTTAATTCCTCATGTCCTGATTTATTCCCTCAGGCTCTGGGTTTGTTCCTCGGACTCTGGTTTTGTCCCTCGCGCCCTCCTTTTGTTTCTCGGTCTATGGTTTTGTTCCTCAGGCTCTGGTTTTCTTCCTCGGGCTCTGGGTTTGTTCCTTGGGCTCTGGTTTTGTTCCTCGAGCTCTGGTTTTGTTCCTTAGGCTCTGGATTTGTTCCCCGGGCTCTGGTTTAGTTCCTCAGGTACTGGGTTTTTCCCTCAGACTCTGGATTTCTTCCTCGGCCTCTGGTTTTGTTCCTTGAGCTCTGGTTTTGTTCCTTGGGCTCTGGTTTTGTTCCTCGGGCTCTGGTTTTGTTCCTCGGGCTCTGGTTTTGTTCCTCAGGCTCTAGTTTTGTTATCAGGCTCTGGTTTTGTTTCTCTAGCTCTCGTTTTATTCCTCTGGCACTGATTATTTTCCTTGGGCACTGGTTTTCTTCCTCTGGCTCTGGTTTTGTTCCTCGAACTCTGGTTTTGTTCCTCGACACCTGGTTTTATTCCTCGGGCCCTCCTTTTGTTCCTCTGTCTCTGGTTTTGTTACTCGACATCTGGTTTTGTTACTCATCCTCTGGTTTTTTTCGTCGGGCTCTGGTTTTCTCCCTCAGCTTCTGGTTTAATTCCTTGGGCTCTGGTTTTGTTCCTCTGGCGCTGGTTTGGTTCCTCGGACTCTGGTTTTGTTCCTCGGGCTCTGGTTTTATTCTTCAGGCTCTGGATTTGTTCCTCGGGCTCTGGTTTTGTTCCTCTGGCTCTGGTTTTGTTCCTCAGGCACTGGTTTAGTGCCTCAGGTACTGGTTTTGTTCCTCAGACTGTGGTTTTGTTCCTTGGTCTCTCGTTTTTTTCCTCGACATCTGGTTTTGTTCCTCGGGCCCTGGTTTTCTTCCTTGCCCTCTGGTTTAGTTCCTTGGGCTCTGGTTGTGTTCCTCGGGCTCTGGTTTTCTTCCTCGGCCTGTGTTTTTTTTCCTTGGGCTCTGGTTTTGTTCCTCGGGCTCTGGTTTCTTTCCTCCAGCTCTGTTTTTTTCCTTGGGCTCTGGTGTAGTTTCTCGGGTCCTTTTTTTCTTCCTCGGGGTCTGTTTTTTTTCCTAGGGCTCTGGTTTTCTTCCTCGAGCTCTGGTTTTGTTCCTCGGGCTCTGGTTTTGTTCCTCCAGCTCTGGTTTTGTTCCTCGGGCTCTGGTTTTGTTCCTCGGTCTCTGGTTTTGTTCCTCGGGCTCTAGTGTAGTTCCAAGGCCTCTGGTTTTGTTCCTCGGGCTCTGGTTTTCTTCCTCGGCCTCTGGTTTTAATCCTTGGGCTCTTGTTTTCTTCCTCGGGCTGTGGTTTTGTTCCGCTGCTCTGGTTTAATTCCTCATGTCCTGATTTATTCCCTCAGGCTCTGGGTTTGTTCCTCGGACTCTAGTGTAGTTCCACGGACTCTGGTTTTGTTCCTCGGGCTCTTGTTTTGTTCCTCAGTCTCTGGTTTTGTTCCTTGAGCTCTGGTTTTGTTCCTCGATATCTGGTTTTATTCCTTGGGCTCTGTTTTTTTTCCTTGGACTCTGGTTTTGTTCCTCGACTCCTGGTTTTATTCCTCGGGCCCTCCTCTAGTTCCTCGGTCTCTGGTTTTGATCCCCAGGCTGTGGATTTCTTCCTCGGGCTCTGGTTTTGTTCCTCAGGCACTGGTTTAGTGCCTCAGGTACTGGTTTTGTTCCTCAGACTGTGGTTTTGTTTCTCAGGCTCTGGTTTTATTCATCGGGCTCTAGTGTAGTTACAAGGCCTCTGGTTTTCTTCCTCGGCCTCTGGTTTAGTTCATTGGGTTCTGGTTTTGTTCCTCGGGCTCTGGTTTTCTTCCTCTGTCTGTGTTTTTTTTCCTTGGGCTCTGGTTTTGTTCCTCGGGCACTGGTTTCTTTCCTCCAGCTCTGGTTTTTTTCCTTGGGCTCTGGTGTAGTTTTTCGGGTCCTTTTTTTCTTCCTCGGGGTCTGGTTTTTTTCCTAGGGCTCTGGTTTTCTTCCTCGAGCTCTGGTTTTGTTCCTCGGGCTCTTATTTTGTTCCTACAGCTCTGGTTTTGTTCCTCGGGCTCTAGTGTAGTTCCACGGACTCTGGTTTTGTTCCTCGGGCTCTTGTTTTGTTCCTCAGTCTCTGGTTTTTTTCCTTGAGCTCTGGTTTTGTTCCTCGACATCTGCTTTTATTCCTTGGGCTCTGGCTTTTTTCCTCGGGCTCTGGTTTTGTTCCTCGGCCTCTAGTTTTGTTCCTCGGCCTCTGGTTTTGTTCCTCGACATCTGGTTTTATTCCTCGGGCTCTGGTTTTTTTCCTTGGACTCTGGTTTTGTTCCTCGACTCCTGCTTTTATTCCTCGGGCCCTCCTTTTGTTCCTCGGTCTCTGGTTTTGATCCTCAGGCTCTGGTTTTCTTCCTCGGGCTCTGGTTTTGTTCCTCCAGCTCTGGTTTTGTTCCTCAAGCTCTGGTTTTGTTCCTCGGGCTCTAGTGTAGTTCCAAGGCCTCTGGTTTTGTTCCTCGGGCTCTGGTTTTAATTCTTGGGCTCTTGTTTTGTTCCTCCAACTCTGTTTTTTTTCCTCGGGCTCTGGGTTTAGTCCTCCAGCTCTGGTTTTATTCCTTGGGCTCTGGTTTTGTTCCTCGGGCTCTGGTTTAATTACTCAGTCTCCGGTTTTCTTCCTCGGGCTGTGGTTTTGTTCCTCTGGCTCTGGTTTAATTCCTCGGGTCCTGATTTATTCCCTCGGCCTCTGGGTTTGTTCCTCGGACTCTGGTTTTGTTCCTTGGGCCCTCCTTTTGTTCCTCTGTCTATGGTTTTGTTCCTCAGGCTCTGGTTTTCTTCCTCGGGCTCTGGGTTTGTTCCTTGGGCTCTGGTTTTGTTCCTCGAGCTCTGGTTTTGTTCCTTAGGCTCTGGATTTGTTCCTCGGGCTCTGCTTTAGTTCCTCAGGTACTGGGTTTTTCCCTCAGACTCTGGATTTCTTCCTCGGCCTCTGGTTTTGTTTCTTGAGCTCTGGTTTTGTTCCTTGGGCTCTGGTTTTGTTCCTCGGTCTCTGGTTTTGTTCCTCGGGCTCTGGTTTTGTTCCTCAGGCTCTAGTTTTGTTATCAGGCTCTGGTTTTGTTTCTCTAGGTCTCGTTTTATTCCTCAGGCACTGATTATTTTCCTTGGGCACTGGTTTTGTTCCTCTGGCTCTGGTTTTGTTCCTCGAACTCTGGTTTTGTTCCTCGACACCTGGTTTTATTCCTCGGGCCCTCCTTTTGTTCCTCTGTCTCTGGTTTTGTTACTCGACATCTGGTTTTGTTACTCATCCTCTGGTTTTGTTCGTCGGGCTCTGGTTTTCTCCCTCAGCTTCTGGTTTAATTCCTTGGGCTCTGGTTTTGTTCCTCTGGCGCTGGTTTGGTTCCTCGGACTCTGGTTTTGTTCCTCGGGCTCTGGTTTTATTCTTCAGGCTCTGGATTTGTTCCTCGGGCTCTGGTTTTGTTCCTCGGGCTCTGGTTTTGTTCCTCAGGCACTGGTTTAGTGCCTCAGGTACTACTTTTGTTCCTCAGACTGTGGTTTTGTTCCTCGGTCTCTCGTTTTTTTCCTCGACATCTGGTTTTGTTCCTCGGGCTCTCGTTTTCTTCCTCGGCCTGTGTTTTTTTTCCTTGGGCTCTGGTTTTGTTCCTCGGGCTCTGGTTTCTTTCCTCCAGCTCTGGTATTTTCCTCAGGCTCTGGTGTAGTTTCTCGGGTCTTTTTTTTCTTCCTCGGGGTCTTTTTTTTTTCCTAGGGCTCTGGTTTTCTTCCTCGAGCTCTGGTTTTGTTCCTCTGGCTCTGGTTTTGTTCCTCCAGCTCTGGTTTTGTTCCTCGGGCTCTGGTTGTTCCTCGGGCTCTGGTTTTGTTCCTCAAGCTCTGGTTTTGTTCCTCGGGCTCTAGTGTAGTTCCAAGGCCTCTGGTTTTGTTCCTCGGGCTCTGGTTTTCTTCCTCGGCCTCTGGTTTTAATCCTTGGGCTCTTGTTTTGTTCCTCCAGCTCTGGTTTTATTCCTTGGGCTCTGGTTTTTTTCCTCGGGCTCTGGTTTAGTTACTCAGACTCTGGTTTTCTTCCTCAGGCTGTAGTATTGTTCTGCTGGCTCTTGTTTAATTCCTCGGGTCCTGATTTATTCCCTCGGGCTCTGGGTTTGTTCCTCGGACTCTGGTTTTGTCCCTCGTGCCCTCCTTTTCTTCCTCGGTCTATGGCTTTGTTCCTCAGGCTCTGGTTTTCTTCCTCGGGCTCTGGGTTTGTTACTTGTCCTCTGGTTTTGTTCCTCGAGCTCTGGTTTTGTTCCTTAAGCTCTGGATTTGTTCCTTGGACTCTGATTTAGTTCCTCAGGTACTGGGTTTTTCAGTCAGAGTCTGGATTTCTTCCTCGGCCTCTGGTTTTGTTCCTTGAGCTCTGGTTTTGTTCCTTGGGCTCTGGTTTTGTTCCTCCAGCTCTGGTTTTGTTCCTCGGCCTCTAGTGTAGTTCCACGGACTCTGGTTTTGTTCCTCGGGCTCTTGTTTTGTTCCTCAGTCTCTGGTTTTTTTCCTTGAGATCTGGTTTTTTTCCTTGACATCTGGTTTTATTCCTTGGGCTCTCGTTTTTTTCCTCGGACTCTGGTTTTGTTCCTCGACTCCTGGTTTTATTCCTCGGGCCCTCCTTTAGTTCCTCGGTCTCTGGTTTTGATCCCCAGGCTCTGGCTTTCTTCCTCGGGCTCTGGTTTTGTTCCTCCAGGTCTGGTTTTGTTCCTCGGCTTCTGGTTTTGTTCCTCCGGCTCTGGTTTTGTTCCTCGGGCTCTAGTGTAGTTCCAAGGCCTCTGATTTTCTTCCTCGGCCTCTGGTTTTAATCCTTGGGCTCTTGTTTTGTTCCTCCAGCTCTGGTTTTGATCCTCAGGCTCTGGTTTTGTTCCTTTGGCTCTGGTTTTGTTCCTCAAGCTCTGGTTTTGTTCCTCGGGCTCTAGTGTAGTTCCAAGGCCTCTGGTTTTGTTCCTCGGGCTCTGGTTTTGTTTCTCTAGCTCTCGTTTCATTCCTCGGGCACTCATTATTTTCTTCAGGCACTGATTTTGTTCCTCTGGCTCTGGTTTTGTTCCTCGGACTCTGGTTTTGTTCCTCCACACTTGGTTGTATTCCTCGGGCCCTCCTTTTGTTCCTCTGTCTCTGGTTTTGTTCCTCGACATCTGGTTTTGTTACTCATCCTCTGATTTTGTTCCTCGAGCTCTGGTTTTATTCTTCAGGCTCTGGATTTGTTCCTCGGGCTCTGGTTTTGTTCCTCGGGCTCTGGTTTTCTTCCTCGGCCTCTGGTTTTAATCCTTGGGCTCTTGTTTTGTTTCTCCACCTCTGGTTTTATTCCTTGGGCTCTGATTTTGTTCCTCGGGCTCTGGTTTAGTTACTAAGTCTCCGGTTTTCTTCCTCGGGCTGTGGTTTTGTTCCTCTGGCTCTGGTTTAATTCCTCGGGTCCTGATTTATTCCCTCGGGCTCTGGGTTTGTTCCTCGGACTCTGGTTTTGTCCCTCGCGCCCTCCTTTTGTTCCTCGGTCTATGGTTTTGTTCCTCAGGCTCTGGTTTTCTTCCTCGGGCTCTGGGTTTGTTCCTTGGGCTCTGGTTTTGTTCCTCGAGCTCTGGTTTTGTTCCTTAGGCTCTGGATTTGTTCCTCGGGCTCTGGTTTAGTTCCTCAGGTACTGGGTTTTTCCCTCAGACCCTGGTTTTCTTCCTCGGCCTCTGGTTTTGTTCCTTGAGCTCTGGTTTCGTTCCTTGGGCTCTGGTTTTGTTCCTCGGGCTCTGGTTTTGTTCCTCGGGCGCTGGTTTTGTTCCTCAGGCTGTAGTTTTGTTCCTCGGGCTCTGGTTTTGTTCCTCGGGCTCTGGTTTTGTTCCTCAGGCACTGGTTTAGTGCCTCAGGTACCGGTTTTGTTCCTCAGACTCTGGTTTTGTTCCTCGGTCTCTCGTTTTTTTCCTCCAGCTCTGCTTTTGTTCCTTGGGCTCTGGTTTTGTTCCTCAGGCTCTGGTTTTCTTCCTTGCCCTCTGGTTTAGTTCCTTGGGCTCTGGTATTGTTCCTCGGGCTCTGGTTTTCTTCCTCGGCCTCTGTTTTTTTCTCTTGGGCTCTGGTTTTTTTCCTCGGGCTCTGGTTTCTTTCCTCCAGCTCTGTTTTTTTTCCTTGGGCTCTGGTGTAGTTTCTCGGGTCCTTTCTTTCTTCCTCGGGGTCTGTTTTTTTTCCTAGGGCTCTGGTTTTCTTCCTCGAGCTCTGGTTTTGATCCTCGGGCTCTTATTTTGTTCCTCCAGCTCTGGTTTTGTTCCTCGGCCTCTAGTGTAGTTCCACGGACTCTGGTTTTGTTCCTCGGGCTCTTGTTTTTTTCCTCAGTCTCTGGTTTTGTTCCTTGAGCTCTGGTTTTGTTCCTCGACATCTGGTTTTATTCCTTGGGCTCTGGTTTTTTTCCTCGGACTCTGGTTTTGTTCCTCGACTCCTGGTTTTATTCCTCGGGCCCTCCTTTTGTTCCTCGGTCTCTGGTTTGGATCCTCAGGCTCTGGTTTTCTTCCTCGGGCTCTGGGTTTGTTCCTCCAGCTCTGTTTTTTTTCCTTGGGCTCTGGTTTTGTTCCTCGGGCTCTGGTTTCTTTCCTCCAGCTCTGGTATTTTCCTCGGGCTCTGGTGTAGTTTCTCAGGTCCTTTTTTAATTCCTCGCGGTCTGGTTTTTTTCCTAGGGCTCTGGTTTTCTTCCTCGAGCTCTGGTTTTGTTCCTCGGGCTCTGATTTTGTTCCTCCAGCTCTGGTTTTGTTCCTCGGCCTCTAGAGTAGGTCCACGGAGTCTGGTTTTGTTCCTCATGCTCTTGTTTTGTTCCTCAGTCTCTGGTTTTGTTCCTTGAGCTCTGGTTTTGTTCCTCGGACTCTGGTTTTGTTCCTCGAGCTCTGGTTTTGTTCCTCGGGCTCTGGTTTTGTTCCTCGGGCTCTGGTTTTGTTCCTCAAGCTCTGGTTTTGTTCCTCGGGCTCTGGTTTTCTTCCTCGGCCTCTGGTTTTAATCCTTGGGCTCTTGTTTTGTTCCTCCAGCTCTGGTTTTATTCCTTGGGCTCTGGTTTTGTTCCTCGGGCTCTGGTTTATTTACTCAGTCTCCAGTTTTCTTCCTCGGGCTGTGGTTTTGTTCTGCTGGCTCTGGTTTAATTCCTCGGGTCCTGATTTATTCCCTCGGGCTCTGGGTTTGTTCCTCGGACTCTGGTTTTGTCCCTCGCGCCCTCCTTTTGTTTCTCGGTCTATGGTTTTGTTCCTCAGGCTCTGGTTTTCTTCCTCGGGCTCTGGGTTTGTTCCTTGGGCTCTGGTTTTGTTCCTCGAGCTCTGGTTTTGTTCCTTAGGCTCTGGATTTGTTCCTCGGGCTCTGGTTTATTTCCTCAGGTACTGGGTTTTTCCCTCAGACCCTGGTTTTCTTCCTCGGCCTTTGGTTTTGTTCCTTGAGCTCTGGTTTTGTTCCTTGGGCTCTGGTTTTGTTCCTCGGGCTCTGGTTTTGTTCCTCGGGCGCTGGTTTTGTTCCTCAGGCTCTAGTTTTGTTCCTCGGGCTCTGGTTTTGTTCCTCGGGCTCTGGTTTTGTTCCTCAGGCACTGGTATAGTGCCTCAGGTACTGGTTTTGTTCCTCAGACTGTGGTTTTGTTCCTCGGTCTCTTGTTTTTTTCCTCGACATCTGGTTTTTTTCCTTGGGCTCTGGTTTTGTTCCTCGGGCTCTGGTTTCTTTCCTCCAGCTCTGTTTTTTTTCCTTGGGCTCTGGTGTAGTTTCTCGGGTCCTTTTTTTCTTCCTCGGGGTCTGTTTTTTTCCTAGGGCTCTGGTTTTCTTCCTCGGGCTCTGGTTTTCTTCCTCGGGCTCTGGTTTTCTTCCTCGAGCTCTGGTTTTGTTCCTCCAGCTCTGGTTTTGTTCCCCGGGCTCTGGTTTTGTTCCTCGTGCTCTGGTTTTGTTCCTCAAGCTCTGGTTTTCTTCCTCGGGCTCTAGTGTAGTTCCAAGGCCTCTGGTTTTGTTCCTCGGGCTCTGGTTTTCTTCCTCGGCCTCTGGTTTTAATCCTTGGGCTCTTGTTTTGTTCCTCCAGCTCTGGTTTTATTCCTTGGGCTCTGGTTTTGTTCCTCAGGCTCTGGTTTTCTTCCTTGCCCTCTGGTTTAGTTTCTAGGACTCTGATTTTGTTCCTCGGGCTCTGGTTTTCTTCCTCGGCCTCTGTTTTTTTTCCTTGGGCTCTGGTTTTGTTCCTCGGGCTCTGGTTTCTTTCCTCCAGCTCTGTTTTTTTTCCTCGGGCTCTGGTGTAGTTTCCCGGGTCCTTTTTTTCTTCCTCGGGGTCTGTTTTTTTTCCTAGGGCTCTGGTTTTCTTCCTCGGCCTCTCGTTTTGTTCCTCGGGCTCTGGTTTTGTTCCTCAAGCTCTGGTTTTGTTCCTCGGGCTCTAGTGTAGTTCCAAGGCCTCTGGTTTTGTTCCTCGGGCTCTGGTTTTCTTCCTCGGCCTCTGGTTTTAATCCTTGGGCTCTTGTTTTGTTCCTCCACCTCTGGTTTTATTCCTTGGGCTCTGGTTTTGTTCCTCGGGCTCTGGTTTAGTTACTCAGTCTCCGGTTTTCTTCCTCGGGCTGTGGTATTGTTCTGCTGGCTCTGGTTTAATTCCTCGGGTCCTGATTTATTCCCTCGGTCTCTGGGTTTGTTCCTCGGACTCTGGTTTTGTCCCTCGCGCCCTCCTTTTGTTCCTCGGTCTATGGTTTTGTTCCTCAGGCTCTGGTTTTCTTCCTCGGGCTCTGGGTTTGTTCCTTGGGCTCTGGTTTTGTTCCTCGAGCTCTGGTTTTGTTCCTTAAGCTCTGGATTTGTTCCTTGGACTCTGGTTTAGTTCCTCAGGTACTGGGTTTTTCCCTCAGATTCTGGTTTTCTTCCTCGGCCTCTGGTTTTGTTCCTTGGGCTCTGGTTTTGTTCCTCTAGCTCTGGTTTTGTTCCTCGAGCTCTGGTTTTGTTCTTCAGGCTCTAGTTTAGTTATCAGGCTCTGGTTTTGTTTCTCTAGCTCTCGTTTTATTCCTCGGGCACTGATTATTTTCCTCGGGCACTGGTTTTATTCTTCAGGCCCTCCTTTTGTTCCTCGGTCTGTGGTTTTGTTCCTCGACATCTGGTTTTGTTCCTCATCCTCTGGTTTTTTTCCTCGGGCTCTGGTTTTCTCCCTCAGCTTCTGGTTCAATTCCTTGGGCTCTGGTTTTGTTCCTCTAACTCTGGTTTTATTACTTGGGCTCTGTTTTTGTTCCTCGGGCTCTGTTTTTGTTCCTCCAGCTCTGGTTTTATTTCTTGGGCTCTGGTTTTCTTCCTCTGGCGCTGGTTTGGTTTCTCGGACTCTGGTTTTGTTCCTCGAGCTCTGGTTTTGTTCCTCGGGCTCTGGTTTTGTTCCTCGGGCTCTGGTTTTGTTCCTCAAGCTCTGGTTTTGTTCCTCGGGCTCTGGTTTTCTTCCTCGGCCTCTGGTTTTAATCCTTGGGCTCTTGTTTTGTTCCTCTAGCTCTGGTTTTATTCCTTGGGCTCTGGTTTTGTTCCTCGGGCTCTGGTTTATTTACTCAGTCTCCAGTTTTCTTCCTCGGGCTGTGGTTTTGTTCTGCTGGCTCTGGTTTAATTCCTCGGGTCCTGATTTATTCCCTCGGGCTCTGGGTTTGTTCCTCGGACTCTGGTTTTGTCCCTCGCGCCCTCCTTTTGTTTCTCGGTCTATGGTTTTGTTCCTCAGGCTCTGGTTTTCTTCCTCGGGCTCTGGGTTTGTTCCTTGGGCTCTGGTTTTGTTCCTCGAGCTCTGGTTTTGTTCCTTAGGCTCTGGATTTGTTCCTCGGGCTCTGGTTTAGTTCCTCAGGTACTGGGTTTTTCCCTCAGACCCTGGTTTTCTTCCTCGGCCTTTGGTTTTGTTCCTTGAGCTCTGGTTTTGTTCCTTGGGCTCTGGTTTTGTTCCTCGGGCTCTGGTTTTGTTCCTCGGGCGCTGGTTTTGTTCCTCAGGCTCTAGTTTTGTTCCTCGGGCTCTGGTTTTGTTCCTCGGGCTCTGGTTTTGTTCCTCAGGCACTGGTATAGTGCCTCAGGTACTGGTTTTGTTCCTCAGACTGTGGTTTTGTTCCTCGGTCTCTTGTTTTTTTCCTCGACATCTGGTTTTTTTCCTTGGGCTCTGGTTTTGTTCCTCGGGCTCTGGTTTCTTTCCTCCAGCTCTGTTTTTTTTCCTTGGGCTCTGGTGTAGTTTCTCGGGTCCTTTTTTTCTTCCTCGGGGTCTGTTTTTTTCCTAGGGCTCTGGTTTTCTTCCTCGGGCTCTGGTTTTCTTCCTCGGGCTCTGGTTTTCTTCCTCGAGCTCTGGTTTTGTTCCTCCAGCTCTGGTTTTGTTTCCCGGGCTCTGGTTTTGTTCCTCGTGCTCTGGTTTTGTTCCTCAAGCTCTGGTTTTCTTCCTCGGGCTCTAGTGTAGTTCCAAGGCCTCTGGTTTTGTTCCTCGGGCTCTGGTTTTCTTCCTCGGCCTCTGGTTTTAATCCTTGGGCTCTTGTTTTGTTCCTCCAGCTCTGGTTTTATTCCTTGGGCTCTGGTTTTGTTCCTCAGGCTCTGGTTTTCTTCCTTGCCCTCTGGTTTAGTTTCTAGGACTCTGATTTTGTTCCTCGGGCTCTGGTTTTCTTCCTCGGCCTCTGTTTTTTTTCCTTGGGCTCTGGTTTTGTTCCTCGGGCTCTGGTTTCTTTCCTCCAGCTCTGTTTTTTTTCCTCGGGCTCTGGTGTAGTTTCCCGGGTCCTTTTTTTCTTCCTCGGGGTCTGTTTTTTTTCCTAGGGCTCTGGTTTTCTTCCTCGGCCTCTCGTTTTGTTCCTCGGGCTCTGGTTTTGTTCCTCAAGCTCTGGTTTTGTTCCTCGGGCTCTAGTGTAGTTCCAAGGCCTCTGGTTTTGTTCCTCGGGCTCTGGTTTTCTTCCTCGGCCTCTGGTTTTAATCCTTGGGCTCTTGTTTTGTTCCTCCACCTCTGGTTTTATTCCTTGGGCTCTGGTTTTGTTCCTCGGGCTCTGGTTTAGTTACTCAGTCTCCGGTTTTCTTCCTCGGGCTGTGGTATTGTTCTGCTGGCTCTGGTTTAATTCCTCGGGTCCTGATTTATTCCCTCGGTCTCTGGGTTTGTTCCTCGGACTCTGGTTTTGTCCCTCGCGCCCTCCTTTTTTTCCTCGGTCTATGGTTTTGTTCCTCAGGCTCTGGTTTTCTTCCTCGGGCTCTGGGTTTGTTCCTTGGGCTCTGGTTTTTATTCCTCGAGCTCTGGTTTTGTTCCTTAAGCTCTGGATTTGTTCCTTGGACTCTGGTTTAGTTCCTCAGGTACTGGGTTTTTCCCTCAGATTCTGGTTTTCTTCCTCGGCCTCTGGTTTTGTTCCTTGGGCTCTGGTTTTGTTCCTCTAGCTCTGGTTTTGTTCCTCGAGCTCTGGTTTTGTTCTTCAGGCTCTAGTTTAGTTATCAGGCTCTGGTTTTGTTTCTCTAGCTCTCGTTTTATTCCTCGGGCACTGATTATTTTCCTCGGGCACTGGTTTTATTCCTCAGGCCCTCCTTTTGTTCCTCGGTCTGTGGTTTTGTTCCTCGACATCTGGTTTTGTTCCTCATCCTCTGGTTTTTTTCCTCGGGCTCTGGTTTTCTCCCTCAGCTTCTGGTTCAATTCCTTGGGCTCTGGTTTTGTTCCTCTAACTTTGGTTTTATTACTTGGGCTCTGTTTTTGTTCCTCGGGCTCTGTTTTTGTTCCTCCAGCTCTGGTTTTATTTCTTGGGCTCTGGTTTTCTTCCTCTGGCGCTGGTTTGGTTTCTCGGACTCTGGTTTTTTTCCTCGGGCTCTGGATTTGTTCCTTGGGCTCTGGATTTGTTCCTCGGGCTCTGGTTTTGTTCCTCGGTCTCTCGTTTTTTTCCTCGACATCTGGTTTTGTTCCTTGGGCTCTGGTTTTGTTCCTCAGGCTCTAGTTTTGTTATCTGGCTCTGGTTTTGTTTCTCTAGCTCTCGTTTTATTCCTCAGGCACTGATTATTTTCCTTGGGCACTGGTTTTGTTCCTCTGGCTCTGGTTTTGTTCCTCGAACTCTGGTTTTGTTCCTCGACACCTGGTTTTATTCCTCGGGCCCTCCTTTTGTTCCTCTGTCTCTGGTTTTGTTACTCGACATCTGGTTTTGTTACTCATCCTCTGGTTTTGTTCGTCGGGCTCTGGTTTTCTCCCTCAGCTTCTGGTTTAATTCCTTGGGCTCTGGTTTTGTTCCTCTGGCGCTGGTTTGGTTCCTCGGACTCTGGTTTTGTTCCTCCAGCTCTGGTTTAATTCTTCAGGCTCTGGATTTGTTCCTCGCGCTCTGGTTTTGTTCCTCGGGCTCTGGTTTTGTTCCTCGGGCTCTGGTTTTGTTTATCAGGCACTGGTATAGTGCCTCAGGTACTGGTTTTGTTCCTCAGACTGTGGTTTTGTTCCTCGGTCTCTTGTTTTATTCCTCGACATCTGGTTTTGTTCCTTGGGCTCTGGTTTTGTTCCTCAGGCTCTGGTTTTGTTCCTCAGGCTCTGGTTTTCTTCTTTGCCCTCTGGTTTAGTTCCTCGGCCTCTGTTTTTTTTCCTTGGGCTCTGGTTTTGTTCCTCGGGCTCTGGTTTCTTTCCTCCAGCTCTGGTTTTTTTCCTTGTGCTCTGGTGTAGTTTCTCGGGTCCTTTTTTTCTTCCTCGGGGTCTGTTTTTTCTCCTAGGGCTCTGGTTTTCTTCCTCGGGCTCTGGGTTTGTTCCTTGAGCTCTGGTTTTGTTCCTCGGGCTCTGGTTTTGTTCCTCAAGCTCTGGTTTTGTTCCTCGGGCTCTAGTGTAGTTCCAAGGCCTCTGGTTTTGTTCCTCTGGCTCTGGTTTTCTTCCTCGGCCTCTGGTTTTAATCCTTGGGCTCTTGTTTTGTTCCTCCAACTCTGTTTTTTTTCCTCGGGCTCTGGTTTTGGTCCTCCAGCTCTGGTTTTATTCCTTGGGCTCTGGTTTTGTTCCTCGGGCTGTGGTTTAATTACTCAGTCTCCGGTTTTCTTCCTCGGGCTGTGGTTTTGTTCCGCTGGCTCTGGTTTAATTCCTCGGGTCCTGATTTATTCCCTCAGGCACTGGGTTTGTTCCTCGGACTCTGGTTTTGTCCCTCGCGCCCTCCTTTTGTTTCTCGGTCTATGGTTTTGTTCCTCAGGCTCTGGTTTTCTTCCTCGGGCTCTGGGTTTGTTCCTTGGGCTCTGGTTTTGTTCCTCAAGCTCTGGTTTTGTTCCTTAGGCTCTGGATTTGTTCCTCGGGCTCTGGTTTAGTTCCTCAGGTACTGGGCTTTTCCCTCAGACTCTGAATTTCTTCCTCGGCCTCTGGTTTTGTTCCTTGAGCTCTGGTTTTGTTCCTCGGGCTCTGGTTTTGTTCCTCGGGCTCTGGTTTTGTTCCTCAGGCTCTAGTTTTGTTTTCAGGCTCTGGTTTTGTTTTTCTAGCTCTCGTTTTATTCCTCAGGCACTGATTATTTTCCTTGGGCACTGGTTTTGTTCCTCTGGCTCTGGTTTTGTTCCTCGAACTCTGGTTTTGTTCCTCGACACCTGGTTTTATTCCTCGGGCCCTCCTTTTGTTCCTCTGTCTCTGGTTTTGTTCCTCGACATCTGGTTTTGTTACTCATCCTCTGGTTTTGTTCGTCGGGCTCTGGTTTTCTCCCTCAGCTTCTGGATTAATTCCTTGGGCTCTGGTTTTGTTCCTCTGGCGCTGGTTTGGTTCCTCAGACTCTGGTTTTGTTCCTTGGGCTCTGGTTTTGTTCCTCAGGCTCTGGTTTCCTTCCTTGCTCTCTGGTTTAGTTCCTTGGGCTCTGGTTTTGTTCCTCGGGCTCTGGTTTCTTTCCTCCAGCTCTGTTTTTTTTTCTTGGGCTCTGGTGTAGTTTCTCGGGTCTTTTTTTTCTTCCTCGGGGTCTGTTTTTTTTCCTAGGCCTCTGGTTTTCTTCCTCGAGCTCTGGTTTTGTTCCTCGGGCTCTGGTTTTGTTCCTCGAGCTCTGGTTTTGTTCCTCGGGCTCTGGTTTTGTTCCTCGGGCTCTGGTTTTGTTCCTCAAGCTCTGGTTTTGTTCCTCGGGTTCTAGTGTAGTTCCAAGGCCTCTGGTTTTGTTCCTCGGGCTCTGGTTTTCTTCCTCGGCCTCTGGTTTTAATCCTTGGGCTCTTGTTTTGTTCCTCCAACTCTGTTTTTTTTCCTCGGGCTCTGGTTTTGCTCCTCGGGCTCTGGTTTTATTCCTTGGGCTCTGGTTTTGTTCCTCGGGCTGTGGTTTAATTACTCAGTCTCCGGTTTTCTTCCTCGGGCTCTGGGTTTGTTCCTTGGGCTCTGGTTTTGTTCCTCGAGCTCTGGTTTTGTTCCTTAGGCTCTGGATTTGTTCCTCGGGCTCTGGTTTAGTTCCTCAGGTACTGGGCTTTTCCCTCAGACTCTGGATTTCTTCCTCGGCCTCTGGTTTTGTTCCTTGAGCTCTGGTTTTGTTCCTTGGGCTCTGGTTTTGTTCCTCGGGCTCTGGTTTTGTTCCTCGGGCTCTGGTTTTGTTCCTCAGGCTCTAGTTTTGTTATCAGGCTCTGGTTTTGTTTCTCTACCTCTCGTTTTATTCCTCGGGCACTGATTATTTTCCTTGGGCACTGGTTTTGTTCCTCTGGCTCTGGTTTTGTTCCTCGAACTCTGGTTTTGTTCCTCATCCTCTGGTTTTGTTCCTCGGGCTCTGGTTTTCTCCCTCAGCTTCTGGTTCAATTCCTTGGGCTCTGGTTTTGTTCCTCTAACTCTGGTTTTATTCCTTGGGCTCTGGTTTTGTTCCTCGGGCTCTGTTTTTGTTCCTCCAGCTCTGGTTTTATTTCTTGGGCTCTGGTTTTCTTCCTCTGGCGCTGGTTTGGTTCCTCGGACTCTGGTTTTTTTCCTCGGGCTCTGGATTTGTTACTTGGGCTCTGGATTTGTTCCTCGGGCTCTGGTTTTGTTCCTCGGTCTCTCGTTTTTTTCCTCGACATCTGGTTTTGTTCCTCAGGCTCTGGTTTTCTTCCTTGCCCTCTGGTTTAGTTTCTAGGGCTCTGGTTTTGTTCCTCGGGCTCTGGTTTTCTTCCTCGGCCTCTGTTTTTTTTCCTTGGGCTCTGGTTTTCTTCCTCGGGCTCTGGTTTCTTTCCTCCAGCTCTGTTATTTTTCCTCGGGCTCTGGTGTAGTTTCTCGGGTCCTTTTTTTCTTCTTCGGGGTCTGTTTTTTTTCTAGGGCTCTGGTTTTCTTCCTCGAGCTCTGGTTTTCTTCCTCGGGCTCTGGTTTTGTTCCTCGGGCTCTGGTTTTGTTCCTCCAGCTCTGGTTTTGTTCCTCGGGCTCTGGTTTTGTTCCTCTGGCTCTGGTTTTCTTCCTCAAGCTCTGATTTTGTTCCTCGGGCTCTACTGTAGTTCCAAGGCCTCTGGTTTTTGTTCCTCGGGCTCTGGTTTTCTTCCTCGGCCTCTGGTTTTAATCCTTGGGCTCTTGTTTTGTTCCTCCAGCTCTGGTTTTATTCCTTGGGCTCTGGTTTTGTTCCTCGGGCTCTGGTTTAGTTACTCAGTCTCCGGTTTTCGTCCTCGGGCTATGGTATCGTTCTGCTGGCTCTGGTTTAATTCCTCGGGTCCTGATTTATTCCCTCGGGCTCTGGGTTTGTTCCTCGGACTCTGGTTTTGTCCCTCGCACCCTCCTTTTGTTCCTCGGTCTATGGTTTTGTTCCTCAGGCTCTGGTTTTCTTCCTCGGGCTCTGGGTTTGTTCCTTGGGCTCTGGTTTTGTTCCTCGAGCTCTGTTTTTTTTCCTTAGGCTCTGGATTTGTTCCTTGGGCTCTGGTTTAGTTCCTCAGGTACTGGGTTTTTCCCTCAGACTCTGGTTTTCTTCCTCGGCCTCTGGTTTTGTTTCTTGGGCTCTGTTTTTGTTCCTCGGGCTCTGGTTTTGTTCCTCAGGCTCTAGTTTTGTTATCAGGCTCTGGTTTTGTTTCTCTAGCTCTCGTTTTATTCCTCAGGCACTGATTACTTTCCTTGGGCACTGGTTCTGTTCCTCTTCTCTGGTTTTGTTCCTCGAACTCTGGTTTTGTTCCTCCAGCTCTGGTTTTGTTCCTCGGGCTCTGGTTTTGTTCCTCGGGCTCTGGTTTTGTTCCTCAAGCTCTGGTTTTGTTCCTCGGGCTCTAGTGTAGTTCCAAGGCCTCTGGTTTTGTTCCTCGGGCTCTGGTTTTCTTCCTCGGCCTCTGGTTTTAATCCTTGGGCTCTTGTTTTGTTCCTCCAGCTCTGGTTTTATTCCTTGGGCTCTGGTTTTCTTCCTCGGGCTCTGGTTTAGTTACTCAGTCTCCGGTTTTCTTCCTCGGGCTGTGGTATCGTTCTGCTGGCTCTGGTTTAATTCCTCGGGTCCTGATCTATTCCCTCGGGCTCTGGGTTTGTTCCTCGGACTCTGGTTTTGTCCCTCGCGCCCTCCTTTTGTTCCTCGGTCTATGGTTTTGTTCCTCAGGCTCTGGTTTTCTTCCTCGGGCTCTGGGTTTGTTCCTTGGGCTCTGGTTTTGTTCCTCCAGCTCTGGTTTTGTTCCTCCAGCTCTGGTTTTGTTCTTCAGGCTCTAGTTTGGTTATCAGGCTCTGGTTTTGTTTTTCTAGCTCTCGTTTTATACCTTTGGCAGTGATTATTTTCCTCGGGCACTGGTTTTATTCCTCGGGCCCTCCTTTTGTTCCTCGGTCTGTGGTTTTGTTCCTCGACATCTGGTTTTGTTCCTCATCCTCTGGTTTTGTTCCTCGGGCTCTGGTTTTCTCCCTCAGCTTCTGGTTCAATTCCTTGGGCTCTGGTTTTGTTCCTCTAAGTCTGGTTTTATTACTTGGGCTCTGTTTTTGTTCCTCGGGCTCTGTTTTTGTTCCTCCAGCTCTGGTTTTATTTCTTGGGCTCTGGTTTTCTTCCTCTGGCGCTGGTTTGTTTCCTCGGACTCTGGTTTTTTTCCTCGGGCTCTGGATTTGTTTCTTGGGCTCTGGATTTGTTCCTCGGGCTCTGGTTTTGTTCCTCGGTCTCTCGTTTTTTTCCTCGACATCTGGTTTTGTTCCTTGGGCTCTGGTTTTGTTCCTCAGGCTCTGGTTTTCTTCCTTGCCCTCTGGTTTAGTTTCTAGGGCTCTGGTTTTGTTCCTCGGGCTCTGGTTTTCTTCCTCGGCCTCTGTTTTTTTTCCTTGGGCTCTGGTTTTGTTCCTCGGGCTCTGGTTTCTTTCCTCCAGCTCTGGTTTTTTTCCTCGGGCTCTGGTGTAGTTTCTCGGGTCCTTTATTTCTTCCTCGGGGTATGTTTTTTTTCCTAGGGCTCTGGTTTTCTTCCTCGAGCTCTGGTTTTGTTCCTCGGGCTCTGGTTTTGTTCCTCGGGCTCTGGTTTTGTTCCTCAAGCTCTGGTTTTGTTCCTCGGGCTCTAGTGTAGTTCCAAGGCCTCTGGTTTTGTTCCTCGGTCTCTGGTTTTCTTCCTCGGCCTCTGGTTTTAATCCTTGGGCTCTTGTTTTGTTCCTCCAACTCTGTTTTTTTCCCTCGGGCTCTGGTTTTGCTCCTCGGGCTCTGGTTTTGTTCCTCGGGCTGTGGTTTAATTACTCAGTCTCCGGTTTTCTTCCTCGGGCTGTGGTTTTGTTCCACTGGCTCTGGTTTAATTCCTCGGGTCCTGATTTATTCCCTCGGGCTCTGGGTTTGTTCCTCGGACTCTGGTTTTATCCCTCGCGCCCTCCTTTTGTTTCTCGGTCTATGGTTTTGTTCCTCAGGCTCTGGTTTTCTTCCTCGGGCTCTGGGTTTGTTCCTTGGGCTCTGGTTTTGTTCCTCGAGCTCTGGTTTTGATCCTTAGGCTCTGGATTTGTTCCTCGGGCTCGGGTTTAGTTCCTCAGGTACTGGGTTTTTCCCTCAGACTCTGGATTTCTTCCTCGGCCTCTGGTTTTGTTCCTTGAGCTCTGGTTTTGTTCCTTGGGCTCTGGTTTTGTTCCTCGGGCTCTGGTTTTGTTCCTCGGGCTCTGGTTTTTTTCCTCAGGCTCTAGTTTTGTTATCAGGCTCTGGTTTTGTTTCTCTAGCTCTCGTTTTATTCCTCAGGCACTGATTATTTTCCTTGGGCATTGGTTTTGTTCCTCTGGCTCTGGTTTTGTTCCTCGAACTCTGGTTTTGTTCCTCGACACCTGGTTTTATTCCTCGTCCCTCCTTTTGTTCCTCTGTCTCTGGTTTTGTTACTCGACATCTGGTTTTGTTACTCATCCTCTGGTTTTGTTCGTCGGGCCCTGGTTTTCTCCCTCAGCTTCTGGTTTAATTCCTTGGGCTCTGGTTTTGTTCCTCTGGCGCTGGTTTTGTTCCTCGGGCTCTGGTTTTGTTCCTCGGGCTCTGGTTTTGTTTATCAGGCACTGGTATAGTGCCTCAGGTACTGGTTTTGTTCCTCAGACTGTGGTTTTGTTCCTCGGTCTCTTGTTTTTTTCCTCGACATCTGGTTTTGTTCCTTGGGCTCTGGTTTTGTTCCTCAGGCTCTGGTTTTGTTCCTCAGGCTCTGGTTTTCTTCTTTGCCCTCTGGTTTAGTTCCTCGGCCTCTGTTTTTTTTCCTTGGGCTCTGGTTTTGTTCGTCGGGCTCTGGTTTCTTTCCTCCAGCTCTGGTTTTTTTCCTTGGGCTCTGGTGTAGTTTCTCAGGTCCTTTTTTTCTTCCTCGGGGTCTGTTTTTTTTCCTAGGGCTCTGGTTTTCTTCCTCGAGCTCTGGTTTTGTTCCTCGGGCTCTGGTTTTGTTCCTCAAGCTCTGGTTTTGTTCCTCGGGCTCTAGTGTAGTTCCAAGGCCTCTGGTTTTGTTCCTCGGGCTCTGGTTTTCTTCCTCGGCCTCTGGTTTTAATCCTTGGGCTCTTGTTTTGTTCCTCCAACTCTGTTTTTTTTCCTCGGCCTCTGGTTTTGCTCCTCGGGCTCTGGTTTTATTCCTTGGGCTCTGGTTTTGTTCCTCGGGCTGTGGTTTAATTACTCAGTCTCCGGTTTTCTTCCTCGGGCTGTGGTTTTGTTCCTCTGGCTCTGGTTTAACTCCTCGGGTACTGATTTATTCCCTCAGGCTCTGGGTTTGTTCCTCGGACTCTGGTTTTGTCCCTCGCGCCCTCCTTTTGTTTCTCGGTCTATGGTTTTTTTCCTCAGGCTCTGGTTTTCTTCCTCGGGCTCTGGGTTTGTTCCTTGGGCTCTGGTTTTGTTCCTCGAGCTCTGGTTTTGTTCCTTAGGCTCTGGATTTGTTCCTCGGGCTCGGGTTTAGTTCCTCAGGTACTGGGTTTTTCCCTCAGACTCTGGATTTCTTCCTCGGCCTCTGGTTTTGTTCCTTGAGCTCTGGTTTTGTTCCTTGGGCTCTGGTTTTGTTCCTCGGGCTCTGGTTTTGTTCCTCGGGCTCTGGTTTTTTTCCTCAGGCTCTAGTTTTGTTATCAGGCTCTGGTTTTGTTTCTCTAGCTCTCGTTTTATTCCTCAGGCACTGATTATTTTCCTTGGGCATTGGTTTTGTTCCTCTGGCTCTGGTTTTGTTCCTCGAACTCTGGTTTTGTTCCTCGACACCTGGTTTTATTCCTCGTCCCTCCTTTTGTTCCTCTGTCTCTGGTTTTGTTACTCGACATCTGGTTTTGTTACTCATCCTCTGGTTTTGTTCGTCGGGCTCTGGTTTTCTCCCTCAGCTTCTGGATAAATTCCTTGGGCTCTGGTTTTGTTCCTCTGGCGCTGGTTTGGTTCCTCGGACTCTGGTTTTGTTCCTCGGGCTCTGGTTTTATTCTTCAGGCTCTGGATTTGTTCCTCGGGCTCTGGTTTTGTTCCTCGGGCTCTGGTTTTGTTCATCAGGCACTGGTATAGTGTCGCAGGTACTGGTTTTGTTCCTCAGAGTGTGGTTTTGTTCCTCGGTCTCTTGTTTTTTTCCTCGACATCTGGTTTTGTTCCGTGGGCTCTGGTTTTGTTCCTCAGGCTCTGGTTTCCTTCCTTGCCCTCTGGTTTAGTTCCTTGGGCTCTGGTTTAGTTCCTCGGCCTCTGTTTTTTTTCCTTGGGCTCTGGTTTTTTTTCCTCGGGCTCTGGTTTCTTTCCTCCAGCTCTGTTTTTTTTTCTTGGGCTCTGGTGTAGTTTCTCGGGTCTTTTTTTTCTTCCTCGGCGTCTGTTTTTTTTCCTAGGGCTCTGGTTTTGTTCCTCGGGCTCTGGTTTTGTTCCTCGGGCTCTGGTTTTGTTCCTCGGGCTCTGGTTTTGTTCCTCCAGCTCTGGTTTTGTTCCTCGGGCTCTGGTTTTGTTCCTCGGGCTCTGGTTTTGTTCCTGAAGCTCTGGTTTTGTTCCTCGGGCTCTACTGTACTTCCAAGGCCTCTGGTTTTTGTTCCTCGGGCTCTGGTTTTCTTCCTCGGCCTCTGGTTTTATTCCTTGGGCTCTGGTTTTGTTCCTCGGGCTCTGGTTTAGTTACTCAGTCTCCGGTTTTCTTCCTCGGGCTGTGGTATCGTTCTGCTGGCTCTGGTTTAATTCCTCGGGTCCTGATTTATTCCCTCGGCCTCTGGGTTTTTTCCTCGGACTCTGGTTTTGTCCCTCGCGCCCTCCTTTTGTTCCTCAGTCTATGGTTTTGTTCCTCAGGCTCTGGTTTTCTTCCTCGGGCTCTGGGTTTGTTCCTTGGGCTCTGGTTTTGTTCCTCGAGCTCTGGTTTTTTTCCTTAGGCTCTGGATTTGTTCCTCGGGCTCTGGTGTAGTTCCTCAGGTACTGGGTTTTTCCCTCAGACTCTGGATTTCTTCCTCGGCATCTGGTTTTGTTCCTTGAGCTCTGGTTTTGTTCCTTGGGCTCTGGGTTTGTTCCTCGGGCTCTGGTTTTGTTCCTCGGGCTCTGGTTTTGTTCCTCAGGCTCTAGTTTTGTTATCAGGCTCTGGTTTTGTTTCTCTAGCTCTCGTTTTATTCCTCAGGCAATGATTATTTTCCTTGGGCTCTGGTTTTGTTCCTCTGGCTCTGGTTTTGTTCCTCAAACTCTGGTTTTGTTCCTCGACACCTGGTTTTATTCCTCGGGCCCTCCTTTTGTTCCTCTGTCTCTGGTTTTGATCCTCAGGCTCTGGTTTTCTTCCTCAGGCTCTGGTTTTCTTCCTCGGGCTCTGGTTTTGTTCCTCCAGCTCTGGTTTTGTTCCTCGGGCTCTGGTTTTGTTCCTCTGGCGCTGGTTTGGTTCCTCGGACTCTGGTTTTGTTCCTGCAGCTCTGGTTTTATTCTTCAGGCTCTGGATTTGTTCCTCGGGCTCTGGTTTTGTTCCTCGGGCTCTGGTTTTGTTCATCAGGCACTGGTATAGTGCCTCAGGTACTGGTTTTGTTCCTCAGACTGTGGTTTTGTTCCTCGGTCTCCTGTTTTTTTCCTCGACATATGGTTTTGTTCCCTGGGCTCTGGTTTTGTTCCTCAGGCTCTGGTTTCCTTCCTTGCCCTCTGGTTTAGTTCCTTGGGCTCTGGTTTTGTTCCTCGGGCTCTGGTTTTCTTCCTCGGCCTCTGTTTTTTTTCCTTGGGCTCTGGTTTTGTTCCTCGGGCTCTGGTTTCTTTCCTCCAGCTCTGGTTTTTTTCCTTGGGCTCTGGTGTAGTTTCTCGGGTCTTTTTTTTCTTCCTCGGGGTCTGTTTTTCTTCCTCGGGCTCTGGTTTTGTTCCTCGGGCTCTGGTTTTGTTCCTCCAGCTCTGGTTTTGTTCCTCGGGCTCTGGTTTTGTTCCTCGGGCTCTGGTTTTCTTCCTCAAGCTCTGATTTTGTTCCTCGGGCTCTAGTGTAGTTCCAAGGCCTCTGGTTTTTGTTCCTCGGGCTCTGGTTTTCTTCCTCGGCCTCTGGTTTTAATCCTTGGGCTCTTGTTTTGTTCCTCCAGCTCTGGTTTTATTCCTTGGGCTCTGGTTTTGTTCCTCGGGCTCTGGTTTAGTTACTCAGTCTCCGGTTTTCGTCCTCGGGCTATGGTATCGTTCTGCTGGCTCTGGTTTAATTCCTCGGGTCCTGATTTATTCCCTCGGGCTCTGGGTTTGTTCCTCGGACTCTGGTTTTGTCCCTCGCGCCCTCCTTTTGTTCCTCGGTCTATGGTTTTGTTCCTCAGGCTCTGGTTTTCTTCCTCGGGCTCTGGGTTTGTTCCTTGGGCTCTGGTTTTGTTCCTCGAGCTCTGTTTTTTTTCCTTAGGCTCTGGATTTGTTCCTTGGACTCTGGTTTAGTTCCTCAGGTACTGGGTTTTTCCCTCAGACTCTGGTTTTCTTCCTCGGCCTCTGGTTTTGTTCCTTGGGCTCTGTTTTTGTTCCTCGGGCTCTGGTTTTGTTCCTCAGGCTCTAGTTTTGTTATCAGGCTCTGGTTTTGTTTCTCTAGCTCTCGTTTTATTCCTCAGGCACTGATTATTTTCCTTGGGCACTGGTTCTGTTCCTCTTCTCTGGTTTTGTTCCTCGAACTCTGGCTTTGTTCCTCCAGCTCTGGTTTTGTTCCTCGGGCTCTGGTTTTGTTCCTCGGGCTCTGGTTTTGTTCCTCAAGCTCTGGTTTTGTTCCTCGGGCTCTAGTGTAGTTCCAAGGCCTCTGGTTTTGTTCCTCGGGCTCTGGTTTTCTTCCTCGGCCTCTGGTTTTAATCCTTGGGCTCTTGTTTTGTTCCTCCAGCTCTGGTTTTATTCCTTGGGCTCTGGTTTTGTTCCTCGGGCTCTGGTTTAGTTACTCAGTCTCCGGTTTTCTTCCTCGGGCTGTGGTATCGTTCTGCTGGCTCTGGTTTAATTCCTCGGGTCCTGATCTATTCCCTCGGGCTCTGGGTTTGTTCCTCGGACTCTGGTTTTGTCCCTCGCGCCCTCCTTTTGTTCCTCGGTCTATGGTTTTGTTCCTCAGGCTCTGGTTTTCTTCCTCGGGCTCTGGGTTTGTTCCTTGGGCTCTGGTTTTGTTCCTCCAGCTCTGGTTTTGTTCCTCCAGCTCTGGTTTTGTTCTTCAGGCTCTAGTTTGGTTATCAGGCTCTGGTTTTGTTTCTCTAGCTCTCGTTTTATTCCTTCGGCAGTGATTATTTTCCTCGGGCACTGGTTTTATTCCTCGGGCCCTCCTTTTGTTCCTCGGTCTGTGGTTTTGTTCCTCGACATCTGGTTTTGTTCCTCATCCTCTGGTTTTGTTCCTCGGGCTCTGGTTTTCTCCCTCAGCTTCTGGTTCAATTCCTTGGGCTCTGGTTTTGTTCCTCTAAGTCTGGTTTTATTACTTGGGCTCTGTTTTTGTTCCTCGGGCTCTGTTTTTGTTCCTCCAGCTCTGGTTTTATTTCTTGGGCTCTGGTTTTCTTCCTCTGGCGCTGGTTTGTTTCCTCGGACTCTGGTTTTTTTCCTCGGGCTCTGGATTTGTTTCTTGGGCTCTGGATTTGTTCCTCGGGCTCTGGTTTTGTTCCTCGGTCTCTCGTTTTTTTCCTCGACATCTGGTTTTGTTCCTTGGGCTCTGGTTTTGTTCCTCAGGCTCTGGTTTTCTTCCTTGCCCTCTGGTTTAGTTTCTAGGGCTCTGGTTTTGTTCCTCGGGCTCTGGTTTTCTTCCTCGGCCTCTGTTTTTTTTCCTTGGGCTCTGGTTTTGTTCCTCGGGCTCTGGTTTCTTTCCTCCAGCTCTGGTTTTTTTCCTCGGGCTCTGGTGTAGTTTCTCGGGTCCTTTATTTCTTCCTCGGGGTATGTTTTTTTTCCTAGGGCTCTGGTTTTCTTCCTCGAGCTCTGGTTTTGTTCCTCGGGCTCTGGTTTTGTTCCTCGGGCTCTGGTTTTGTTCCTCAAGCTCTGGTTTTGTTCCTCGGGCTCTAGTGTAGTTCCAAGGCCTCTGGTTTTGTTCCTCGGTCTCTGGTTTTCTTCCTCGGCCTCTGGTTTTAATCCTTGGGCTCTGGTTTTGTTCCTCCAACTCTGTTTTTTTCCCTTGGGCTCTGGTTTTGCTCCTCGGGCTCTGGTTTTATTCCTTGGGCTCTGGTTTTGTTCCTCGGGCTGTGGTTTAATTACTCAGTCTCCGGTTTTCTTCCTCGGGCTGTGGTTTTGTTCCACTGGCTCTGGTTTAATTCCTCGGGTCCTGATTTATTCCCTCAGGCTCTGGGTTTGTTCCTCGGACTCTGGTTTTATCCCTCGCGCCCTCCTTTTGTTTCTCGGTCTATGGTTTTGTTCCTCAGGCTCTGGTTTTCTTCCTCGGGCTCTGGGTTTGTTCCTTGGGCTCTGGTTTTGTTCCTCGAGCTCTGGTTTTGATCCTTAGGCTCTGGATTTGTTCCTCGGGCTCGGGTTTAGTTCCTCAGGTACTGGGTTTTTCCCTCAGACTCTGGATTTCTTCCTCGGCCTCTGGTTTTGTTCCTTGAGCTCTGGTTTTGTTCCTTGGGCTCTGGGTTTGTTCCTCGGGCTCTGGTTTTGTTCCTCGGGCTCTGGTTTTTTTCCTCAGGCTCTAGTTTTGTTATCAGGCTCTGGTTTTGTTTCTCTAGCTCTCGTTTTATTCCTCAGGCACTGATTATTTTCCTTGGGCATTGGTTTTGTTCCTCTGGCTCTGGTTTTGTTCCTCGAACTCTGGTTTTGTTCCTCGACACCTGGTTTTATTCCTCGTCCCTCCTTTTGTTCCTCTGTCTCTGGTTTTGTTACTCGACATCTGGTTTTGTTACTCATCCTCTGGTTTTGTTCGTCGGGCCCTGGTTTTCTCCCTCAGCTTCTGGTTTAATTCCTTGGGCTCTGGTTTTGTTCCTCTGGCGCTGGTTTTGTTCCTCGGGCTCTGGTTTTGTTCCTCGGGCTCTGGTTTTGTTTATCAGGCACTGGTATAGTGCCTCAGGTACTGGTTTTGTTCCGCAGACTGTGGTTTTCTTCCTCGGTCTCTTGTTTTTTTCCTCGACATCTGGTTTTGTTCCTTGGGCTCTGGTTTTGTTCCTCAGGCTCTGGTTTTGTTCCTCAGGCTCTGTTTTTTTTTCCTTGGGCTCTGGTTTTGTTCGTCGGGCTCTGGTTTCTTTCCTCCAGCTCTGGTTTTTTTCCTTGGGCTCTGGTGTAGTTTCTCGGGTCCTTTTTTTCTTCCTCGGGGTCTGTTTTTTTTCCTAGGGCTCTGGTTTTCTTCCTCGAGCTCTGGTTTTGTTCCTCGGGCTCTGGTTTTGTTCCTCAAGCTCTGGTTTTGTTCCTCGGGCTCTAGTGTAGTTCCAAGGCCTCTGGTTTTGTTCCTCGGGCTCTGGTTTTCTTCCTCGGCCTCTGGTTTTAATCCTTGGGCTCTTGTTTTGTTCCTCCAACTCTGTTTTTTTTCCTCGGCCTCTGGTTTTGCTCCTCGGGCTCTGGTTTTATTCCTTGGGCTCTGGTTTTGTTCCTCGGGCTGTGGTTTAATTTCTCAGTCTCCGGTTTTCTTCCTCGGGCTGTGGTTTTGTTCCGCTGGCTCTGGTTTAATTCCTCAGGTCCTGATTTATTCCCTCAGGCTCTGGGTTTGTTCCTCGGACTCTGGTTTTGTCCCTCGCGCCCTCCTTTTGTTCCTCGGTCTATGGTTTTGTTCCTCAGGCTCTGGTTTTCTTCCTCGGGCTCTGGGTTTGTTCCTTGGGCTCTGGTTTTGTTCCTCGAGCTCTGGTTTTGTTCCTTAGGCTCTGGATTTGTTCCTCGGGCTCCGCTTTAGTTCCTCAGGTACTGGGTTTTTCCCTCAGAATCTGGTTTTCTTCCTCGGCCTCTGGTTTTGTTCCTTGGGCTCTGTTTTTGTTCCTCGGGCTCTGGTTTTGTTCCTCAGGCTCTAGTTTTGTTATCAGGCTCTGGTTTTGTTTCTCTAGCTCTCGTTTTATTCCTCAGGCACTGATTATTTTCCATGGGCACTGGTTCTGTTCCTCTTCTCTGTTTTTGTTCCTCGAACTCTGGTTTTGTTCCTCCAGCTCTGGTTTTGTTCCTCGGGCTCTGGTTTTGTTCCTCGGGCTCTGGTTTTGTTCCTCAAGCTCTGGTTTTGTTCCTCGGGCTCTAGTGTAGTTCCAAGGCCTCTGATTTTGTTCCTCGGGCTCTGGTTTTCTTCCTCGGCCTCTGGTTTTAATCCTTGGGCTCTTGTTTTGTTCCTCCAGCTCTGGTTTTATTCCTTGGGCTCTGGTTTTGTTCCTCGGGCTCTGGTTTAGTTACTCAGTCTCCGGTTTTCTTCCTCGGGCTGTGGTATCGTTCTGCTGGCTCTGGTTTAATTCCTCGGGTCCTGATCTATTCCCTCGGGCTCTGGGTTTGTTCCTCGGACTCTGGTTTTGTCCCTCGCGCCCTCCTTTTGTTCCTCGGTCTATGGTTTTGTTCCTCAGGCTCTGGTTTTCTTCCTCGGGCTCTGGGTTTGTTCCTTGGGCTCTGGTTTTGTTCCTCCAGCTCTGGTTTTGTTCCTCCAGCTCTGGTTTTGTTCTTCAGGCTCTAGTTTGGTTATCAGGCTCTGGTTTTGTTTCTCTAGCTCTCGTTTTATTCCTTCGGCAGTGATTATTTTCCTCGGGCACTGGTTTTATTCCTCGGGCCCTCCTTTTGTTCCTCGGTCTGTGGTTTTGTTCCTCGACATCTGGTTTTGTTCCTCATCCTCTGGTTTTGTTCCTCGGGCTCTGGTTTTCTCCCTCAGCTTCTGGTTCAATTCCTTGGGCTCTGGTTTTGTTCCTCTAAGTCTGGTTTTATTACTTGGGCTCTGTTTTTGTTCCTCGGGCTCTGTTTTTGTTCCTCCAGCTCTGGTTTTATTTCTTGGGCTCTGGTTTTCTTCCTCTGGCGCTGGTTTGTTTCCTCGGACTCTGGTTTTTTTCCTCGGGCTCTGGATTTGTTTCTTGGGCTCTGGATTTGTTCCTCGGGCTCTGGTTTTGTTCCTCGGTCTCTCGTTTTTTTCCTCGACATCTGGTTTTGTTCCTTGGGCTCTGGTTTTGTTCCTCAGGCTCTGGTTTTCTTCCTTGCCCTCTGGTTTAGTTTCTAGGGCTCTGGTTTTGTTCCTCGGGCTCTGGTTTTCTTCCTCGGCCTCTGTTTTTTTTCCTTGGGCTCTGGTTTTGTTCCTCGGGCTCTGGTTTCTTTCCTCCAGCTCTGGTTTTTTTCCTCGGGCTCTGGTGTAGTTTCTCGGGTCCTTTATTTCTTCCTCGGGGTCTGTTTTTTTTCCTAGGGCTCTGGTTTTCTTCCTCGAGCTCTGGTTTTGTTCCTCGGGCTCTGGTTTTGTTCCTCGGGCTCTGGTTTTGTTCCTCAAGCTCTGGTTTTGTTCCTCGGGCTCTAGTGTAGTTCCAAGGCCTCTGGTTTTGTTCCTCGAGCTCTGGTTTTTTTCCTTAGGCTCTGGATTTGTTCCTCGGGCTCTGCTTTAGTTCCTCAGGTACTGGGTTTTTCCCTCAGACTCTGGATTTCTTCCTCGGCCTCTGGTTTTGTTCCTTGAGCTCTGGTTTTGTTCCTTGGGCTCTGGGTTTGTTCCTCGGGCTCTGGTTTTGTTCCTCGGGCTCTGGTTTTTTTCCTCAGGCTCTAGTTTTGTTATCAGGCTCTGGTTTTGTTTCTCTAGCTCTCGTTTTATTCCTCAGGCACTGATTATTTTCCTTGGGCATTGGTTTTGTTCCTCTGGCTCTGGTTTTGTTCCTCGAACTCTGGTTTTGTTCCTCGACACCTGGTTTTATTCCTCGTCCCTCCTTTTGTTCCTCTGTCTCTGGTTTTGTTACTCGACATCTGGTTTTGTTACTCAACCTCTGGTTTTGTTCGTCGGGCCCTGGTTTTCTCCCTCAGCTTCTGGTTTAATTCCTTGGGCTCTGGTTTTGTTCCTCTGGCGCTGGTTTTGTTCCTCGGGCTCTGGTTTTGTTCCTCGGGCTCTGGTTTTGTTTATCAGGCACTGGTATAGTGCCTCAGGTACTGGTTTTGTTCCGCAGACTGTGGTTTTGTTCCTCGGTCTCTTGTTTTTTTCCTCGACATCTGGTTTTGTTCCTTGGGCTCTGGTTTTGTTCCTCAGGCTCTGGTTTTGTTCCTCAGGCTCTGGTTTCCTTCCTTGCCCTCTGGTTTAGTTCCTTGGGCTCTGGTTTAGTTCCTCGGCCTCTGTTTTTTTTCCTTGGGCTCTGGTTTTTTTTCCTCGGGCTCTGGTTTCTTTCCTCCAGCTCTGTTTTTTTTTCTTGGGCTCTGGTGTAGTTTCTCGGGTCTTTTTTTTCTTCCTCGGCGTCTGTTTTTTTTCCTAGGGCTCTGGTTTTCTTCCTCGAGCTCTGGTTTTGTTCCTCGGGCTCTGGTTTTGTTCCTCGGGCTCTGGTTTTGTTCCTCCAGCTCTGGTTTTGTTCCTCGGGCTCTGGTTTTGTTCCTCGGGCTCTGGTTTTGTTCCTCAAGCTCTGGTTTTGTTCCTCGGGCTCTACTGTACTTCCAAGGCCTCCGGTTTTTGTTCCTCGGGCTCTGGTTTTCTTCCTCGGCCTCTGGTTTTATTCCTTGGGCTCTGGTTTTGTTCCTCGGGCTCTGGTTTAGTTACTCAGTCTCCGGTTTTCTTCCTCGGGCTGTGGTATCGTTCTGCTGGCTCTGGTTTAATTCCTCGGGTCCTGATTTATTCCCTCGGCCTCTGGGTTTTTTCCTCGGACTCTGGTTTTGTCCCTCGCGCCCTCCTTTTGTTCCTCAGTCTATGGTTTTGTTCCTCAGGCTCTGGTTTTCTTCCTCGGGCTCTGGGTTTGTTCCTTGGGCTCTGGTTTTGTTCCTCGAGCTCTGGTTTTTTTCCTTAGGCTCTGGATTTGTTCCTCGGGCTCTGGTTTAGTTCCTCAGGTACTGGGTTTTTCCCTCAGACTCTGGATTTCTTCCTCGGCCTCTGGTTTTGTTCCTTGAGCTCTGGTTTTGTTCCTTGGGCTCTGGTTTTGTTCCTCGGGCTCTGGTTTTGTTCCTCGGGCTCTGGTTTTGTTCCTCAGGCTCTAGTTTTGTTATCAGGCCCTGGTTTTGTTTCTCTAGCTCTCGTTTTATTCCTCAGGCACTGATTATTTTCCTTGGGCTCTGGTTTTGTTCCTCTGGCTCTGGTTTTGTTCCTCGAACTCTGGTTTTGTTCCTCGACACCTGGTTTTATTCCTCGGGCCCTCCTTTTGTTCCTCTGTCTCTGGTTTTGATCCTCAGTCTCTGGTTTTCTTCCTCAGGCTCTGGTTTTCTTCCTCGGGCTCTGGTTTTGTTCCTCCAGCTCTGGTTTTGTTCCTCGGGTCTGGTTTTGTTCCTCTGGCGCTGGTTTGGTTCCTCGGACTCTGGTTTTGTTCCTCCAGCTCTGGTTTTATTCTTCAGGCTCTGGATTTGTTCCTCGGGCTCTGGTTTTGTTCCTCGGGCTCTGGTTTTGTTCATCAGGCACTGGTATAGTGCCTCAGGTACTGGTTTTGTTCCTCAGACTGTGGTTTTGTTCCTCGGTCTCCTGTTTTTTTCCTCGACATATGGTTTTGTTCCCTGGGTTCTGGTTTTGTTCCTCAGGCTCTGGTTTCCTTCCTTGCCCTCTGGTTTAGTTCCTTGGGCTCTGGTTTTGTTCCTCGGGCTCTGGTTTTCTTCCTCGGCCTCTGTTTTTTTTCCTTGGGCTCTGGTTTTGTTCCTCGGGCTCTGGTTTCTTTCCTCCAGCTCTGGTTTTTTTCCTTGGGCTCTGGTGTAGTTTCTCGGGTCTTTTTTTTCTTCCTCGGGGTCTGTTTTTTTTCCTAGGGCTCTGGTTTTCTTCCTCGGGCTCTGGTTTTGTTCCTCGGGCTCTGGTTTTGTTCCTCAAGCTCTGGTTTTGTTCCTCGGGCTCTAGTGTAGTTCCAAGGCCTCTGGTTTTGTTCCTCGGGCTCTGGTTTTCTTCCTCGGCCTCTGGTTTTAATCCTTGGGCTCTTGTTTTGTTCCTCCAGGTCTGGTTTTATTCCTTGGGCTCTGGTTTTGTTCCTCGGGCTCTGGTTTAGTTACTCAGTCTCCGGTTTTCTTCCTCGGGCTGTGGTATCGTTCTGCTGGCTCTGGTTTAATTCCTCGGGTCCTGATTTATTCCCTCGGGCTCTGGGTTTGTTCCTCGGACTCTGGTTTTGTCCCTCGCGCCCTCCTTTTGTTCCTCGGTCTATGGTTTTGTTCCTCAGGCTCTGGTTTTCTTCCTCGGGCTCTGGGTTTGTTCCTTGGGCTCTGGTTTTGTTCCTCGAGCTCTGGTTTTGTTCCTTAAGCTCTGGATTTGTTCCTTGGACTCTGGTTTAGTTCCTCAGCTACTGGGTTTTTCCCTCAGACTCTGGTTTTCTTCCTCGGCCTCTGGTTTTGTTCCTTGGGCTCTGGTTTTGTTCCTCCAGCTCTGGTTTTGTTCCTCCAGCTCTGGTTTTGTTCTTCAGGCTCTAGTTTGGTTATCAGGCTCTGGTTTTGTTTCTCTAGCTCTCGTTTTATTCCTCGGGCACTGATTATTTTCCTCGGGCACTGGTTTTATTCCTCGGGCCCTCCTTTTGTTCCTCGGTCTGTGGTTTTGTTCCTCGACATCTGGTTTTGTTCCTCATCCTCTGGTCTTGTTCCTCGGGCTCTGGTTTTCTCCCTCAGCTTCTGGTTCAATTCCTTGGCCTCTGGTTTTGTTCCTCTAACTCTGGTTTTATTACTTGGGCTCTGTTTTTGTTCCTCGGGCTCTGTTTTTGTTCCTCCAGCTCTGGTTTTATTTCTTGGGCTCTGGTTTTCTTCCTCTGGCGCTGGTTTGTTTCCTCGGACGCTGGTTTTTTTCCTCGGGCTCTGGATTTGTTCCTTGGGCTCTGGATTTTTTCCTCGGGCTCTGGTTTTTTTCCTCGGTCTCTCGTTTTTTTCCTCGACATCTGGTTTTGTTCCTTGGGCTCTGGTTTTGTTCCTCAGGCTCTGGTTTTCTTCCTTGCCCTCTGGTTTAGTTTCTAGGGCTCTGGTTTTGTTCCTCGGGCTCTGGTTTTCTTCCTCGGCCTCTGTTTTTTTTCCTTGGGCTCTGGTTTTGTTCCTCGGGCTCTGGTTTCTTTCCTCCAGCTCTGGTTTTTTTCCTCGGGCTCTGGTGTAGTTTCTCGGGTCCTTTTTTTCTTCCTCGGGCTCTGTTTTTTTTCCTAGGGCTCTGGTTTTCTTCCTCGAGCTCTGGTTTTGTTCCTCGGGCTCTGGTTTTGTTCCTCGGGCTCTGGTTTTGTTCCTCAAGCTCTGGTTTTGTTCCTCGGGCTCTAGTGTAGTTCCAAGGCCTCTGGTTTTGTTCCTCGGGCTCTGGTTTTGCTCCTCGGGCTCTGGTTTTATTCCTTGGGCTCTGGTTTTGTTCCTCGGGCTCTGGTTTAATTACTCAGTCTCCGGTTTTCTTCCTCGGGCTGTGGTTTTGTTCCGCTGGCTCTGGTTTAATTCCCCGGGTCCTGATTTATTCCCTCAGGCTCTGGGTTTGTTCCTCGGACTCTGGTTTTGTCCCTCGCGCCCTCCTTTTGTTCCTCGGTCTATGGTTTTGTTCCTCAGGCTCTGGTTTTCTTCCTCGGGCTCTGGGTTTGTTCCTTGGGCTCTGGTTTTGTTCCTCGAGCTCTGGTTTTGTTCCTTAGGCTCTGGATTTGTTCCTCGGGCTCTGGTTTAGTTCCTCAGGTACTGGGTTTTTCGCTCAGACTCTGGATTTCTTCCTCGGCCTCTGGTTTTGTTCCTTGAGCTCTGGTTTTGTTCCTTGGGCTCTGGTTTTGTTCCTCGGGCTCTGGTTTTGTTCCTCGGGCTCTGGTTTTGTTCCTCAGGCTCTAGTTTTGTTATCAGGCTCTGGTTTTGTTTCTCTAGCTCTCGTTTTATTCCTCAGGCACTGATTATTTTCCTTGGGCTCTGGTTTTGTTCCTCGGGCTCTGGTTTTGTTCCTCGAACTCTGGTTTTGTTCCTCGACACCTGGTTTTATTCCTCGGGCCCTCCTTTTGTTCCTCTGTCTCTGGTTTTGTTACTCGACATCTGGTTTTGTTACTCATCCTCTGGTTTTGTTCGTCGGGCTCTGGTTTTATTCTTCAGGCTCTGGATTTGTTCCTCGCGCTCTGGTTTTGTTCCTCGGGCTCTGGTTTTGTTCATCAGGCACTGGTATAGTGCCTCAGGTACTGGTTTTGTTCCTCAGACTGTGGTATTTTTCCTCGGTCTCTTGTTTTTTTACTCGACATCTGGTTTTGTTCCTTGGGCTCTGGTTTTGTTCCTCAGGCTCTGGTTTCCTTCCTTGCCCTCTGGTTTAGTTCCTTGGGCTCTGGTTTTGTTCCTCGGGCTCTGGTTTTCTTCCTCGGCCTCTGTTTTTTTTCCTTGGGCTCTGGTTTTTTTTCCTCGCGCTCTGGTTTCTTTCCTCCAGCTCTGTTTTTTTTTCTTGGGCTCTGGTGTAGTTTCTCGGGTCTTTTTTTTCTTCCTCGGGGTCTGTTTTTTTTCCTAGGGCTCTGGTTTTCTTCCTCGAGCTCTGGTTTTGTTCCTCGGGCTCTGGTTTTGTTTCTCGAGCTCTTGTTTTGTTCCTCGGGCTCTGGTTTTATTCTTCAGGCTCTGGATTTGTTCCTCGGGCTGTGGTTTTGTTCCTCGGGTTCTGGTTTTGTTCGTCAGCCACTGGTTTAGTGCCTCCGGTACTGGTTTTGTTCCTCAGACTCTGGTTTTGTTCCTCGGTCTCTCTTTTTTTTCCTCGACATCTGGTTCTGTTCCTTGGGCTCTGGTTTTGTTCCTTGGGCTCTGGTTTTCTTCCTGTGTCTGTGTTTTTTTTCCTTGGGCTCTGGTTTTGTTGCTCGGGCACTGGTTTCTTTACTCCAGCTCTGTTTTTTTTCCTTGGGCTCTGGTGTAGTTTCTCGGGTCCTTTTTTTCTTCCTCGGGGTCTGTTTTTTTTCCTAGGGCTCTGGTTTTCTTCCTCGAGCTCTGGTTTTGTTCCTCGGGCTCTTATTTTGTTCCTCCAGCTCTGGTTTTGTTCCTCAATCTCTGGTTTTGTTCCTTGAGCTGTGGTTTTGTTCCTCGACATCTGGTTTTATTCCTTGGGCTCTGGTTTCTTTCCTCGGACTCTGGTTTTGTTCCTCGACTCCTGCTTTTATTCCTCGGGCCCTCCTTTTGTTCCTCGGTCTCTGGTTTTGATCCTCAGGCTCTGGTTTTCTTCCTCGGGCTCTGGTTTTGTTCCTCCAGCTCTGGTTTTGTTCCTCAAGCTCTGGTTTTGTTCCTCGGGCTCTGGTTTTCTTCCTCGGCCTCTGGTTTTAATCCTTGGGCTCTTGTTTTGTTCCTCCAACTCTATTTTTTTTCCTCGGGCTCTGGTTTTGGTCCTCCAGCTCTGGTTTTATTCCTTGGGCTCTGGTTTTGTTCCTCGGGCTATGGTTTAATTACTCAGTCTCCGGTTTTCTTCCTTGGGCTGTGGTTTTGTTCCTCGGGCTCTGGTTTAATTCCTCGGGTCCTGATTTATTCCCTCGGCCTCTGGGTTTGTTCCTCGGACTCTGGTTTTGTTCCTTGGGCCCTCCTTTTGTTCCTCGGTCTATGGTTTTGTTCCTCAGACTCTGTTTTTTTTCCTCGGGCTCTGGGTTTGTTCCTTGGGCTCTGGTTTTGTTCCTCGAGCTCTGGTTTTGTTCCTTAGGCTCTGGATTTGTTCCCCGGGCTCTGGTTTAGTTCCTCAGGTACTGGGTTTTTCCCTCAGACTCTGGATTTCTTCCTCGGCCCCTGGTTTTGTTCCTTGAGCTCTGGTTTTGTTCCTTGGGCTCTGGTTTTGTTCCTCGGGCTCTGGTTTTGTTCCTCCAGCTCTGGTTTTGTTCCTCAGGCTCTAGTTTTGTTATCAGGCTCTGGTGTTGTTTCTCTAGCTCTCGTTTTATTCCTCTGGCACTGATTATTTTCCTTCAGCACTGGTTTTCTTCCTCTGGCTCTGGTTTTGTTCCTCGAACTCTGGTTTTGTTCCTCGACACCTGGTTTTATTCCTCGGGCCCTCCTTTTGTTCCTCTGTCTCTGGTTTTGTTACTCGACATCTGGTTTTGTTACTCATCCTCTGGTTTTTTTCGTCGGGCTCTGGTTTTCTCCCTCAGCTTCTGGTTTAATTCCTTGGGCTCTGGTTTTGTTCCTCTGGCGCTGGTTTGGTTCCTCGGACTCTGGTTTTGTTCCTCGGGCTCTGGTTTTATTCTTCAGGCTCTGGATTTGTTCCTCGCGCTCTGGTTTTGTTCCTCTGGCTCTGGATTTGTTCCTCAGGCACTGGTTTAGTGCCTCAGGTACTGGTTTTGTTCCTCAGACTGTGGTTTTGTTCCTTGGTCTCTCGTTTTTTTCCTCGACATCTGGTTTTGTTCCTCGGGCCCTGGTTTTCTTCCTTGCCCTCTGGTTTAGTTCCTTGGGCTCTGGTTTTGTTCCTCGGGCTCTGGTTTTCTTCTTCTGCCTGTGTTTTTTTTCCTTCGGCTCTGGTTTTGTTCCTCGGGCTCTGGTTTCTTTCCTCCAGCTCTGTTTTTTTCCTTGGGCTCTGGTGTAGTTTCTCGGGTCCTTTTTTTCTTCCTCGGGGTCTGTTTTTTTTCCTAGGGCTCTGTTTTTCTTCCTCGAGCTCTGGTTTTCTTCCTCGGGCTCTGGTTTTGTTCCTCCAGCTCTGGTTTTGTTCCTCGGGCTCTGGTTTTGTTCCTCGGGCTCTGGTTTTGTTCCTCAAACTCTGGTTTTGTTCCTCGGGCTCTAGTGTAGTTCCAAGGCCTCTGGTTTTGTTCCTCGGGTTCTGGTTTTCTTCCTCGGCCTCTGGTTTTAATCCTTGGGCTCTTGTTTTGTTCCTCGGGCTGTGGTTTAATTACTCAGTCTCCGGTTTTCTTCCTCGGGCTGTGGTTTTGTTCCGCTGGCTCTGGTTTAATTCCTCATGTCCTGATTTATTCCCTCAGGCTCTGGGTTTGTTCCTCGGACTCTAGTGTAGTTCCACGGACTCTGGTTTTGTTCCTCGGGCTCTGGTTTTGTTCCTCAGTCTCTGTTTTTTTTCCTTGAGCTCTGGTTTTTTTCCTCGATATCTGGTTTTATTCCTTGGGCTCTGTTTTTTTTCCTCGGACTCTGGTTTTGTTCCTCGACTCCTGGTTTTATTCCTCGGGCCCTCCTCTAGTTCCTCGGTCTCTGGTTTTGATCCCCAGGCTCTGGATTTCTTCCTCGGGCTCTGGTTTTGTTCCTTAGGCACTGGTTTAGTTCCTCAGGTACTGGTTTTGTTCCTCAGACTGTGGTTTTGTTTCTCAGGCTCTGGTTTTGTTCCTCGGGCTCTAGTGTAGTTCCAAGGCCTCTGGTTTTCTTCCTCGGCCTCTGGTTTAGTTCATTGGGCTCTGGTTTTGTTCCTCGGGCTCTGGTTTTCTTCCTCTGTCTGTGTTTTTTTTCCTTGGGCTCTGGTTTTGTTCCTCGGGCACTGGTTTCTTTCCTCCAGCTCTGGTTTTTTTCCTTGGGCTCTGGTGTAGTTTCTCGGGTCCTTTTTTTCTTCCTCGGGGTCTGTTTTTTTTCCTAGGGCTCTGGTTTTCTTCCTCGAGCTCTGGTTTTGTTCCTCGGGCTCTTATTTTGTTCCTACAGCTCTGGTTTTGTTCCTCGGCCTCTAGTGTAGTTCCACGGACTCTGGTTTTGTTCCTCGGGCTCTTGTTTTGTTCCTCAGTCTCTGGTTTTTTTCCTTGAGCTCTGGTTTTGTTCCTCGACATCTGGTTTTATTTCTTGGGCTCTGGCTTTTTTCCTCGGGCTCTGGTTTTGTTCCTCGGCCTCTAGTTTTGTTCCTCGGCCTCTGGTTTTGTTCCTCGACATCTGGTTTTATTCCTCGGGCTCTGGTTTTTTTCCTCGGACTCTGGTTTTTTTCCTCGACTCCTGCTTTTATTCCTCGGGCCCTCCTTTTGTTCCTCGGTCTCTGGTTTTGATCCTCAGGCTCTGGTTTTCTTCCTCGGGCTCTGGTTTTGTTCCTCCAGCTCTGGTTTTGTTCCTCAAGCTCTGGTTTTGTTCCTCGGGCTCTAGTGTAGTTCCAAGGCCTCTGGTTTTGTTCCTCGGGCTCTGGTTTTAATTCTTGGGCTCTTGTTTTGTTCCTCCAACTCTGTTTTTTTTCCTCGGGCTCTGGTTTTAGTCCTCCAGCTCTGGTTTTATTCCTTGGGCTCTGGTTTTGTTCCTCGGGCTCTGGTTTAATTACTCAGTCTCCGGTTTTCTTCCTCGGGCTGTGGTTTTGTTCCTCTGGCTCTGGTTTAATTCCTCGGGTCCTGATTTATTCCCTCGGCCTCTGGGTTTGTTCCTCGGACTCTGGTTTTGTTCCTTGGGCCCTCCTTTTGTTCCTCTGTCTATGGTTTTGTTCCTCAGGCTCTGGTTTTCTTCCTCGGGCTCTGGGTTTGTTCCTTGGGCTCTGGTTTTGTTCCTCGAGCTCTGGTTTTGTTCCTTAGGCTCTGGATTTGTTCCTCGGGCTCTGCTTTAGTTCCTCAGGTACTGGGTTTTTCCCTCAGACTCTGGATTTCTTCCTCGGCCTCTGGTTTTGTTTCTTGAGCTCTGGTTTTGTTCCTTGGGCTCTGGTTTTGTTCCTCGGTCTCTGGTTTTGTTCCTCGGGCTCTGGTTTTGTTCCTCAGGCTCTAGTTCTGTTATCAGGCTCTAGTTTTGTTTCTCTAGCTCTCGTTTTATTCCTCGGGCACTGATTATTTTCCTTGGGCACTGGTTTTCTTCCTCTGGCTCTGGTTTTGTTCCTCGAACTCTGGTTTTGTTCCTCGACACCTGGTTTTATTCCTCGGGCCCTCCTTTTGTTCCTCTGTCTCTGGTTTTGTTACTCGACATCTGGTTTTGTTACTCATCCTCTGGTTTTGTTCGTCGGGCTCTGGTTTTCTCCCTCCGCTTCTGGTTTAATTCCTTGGGCTCTGGTTTTGTTCCTCTGGCGCTGGTTTGGTTCCTCGGACTCTGGTTTTGTTCCTCGGGCTCTGGTTTTATTCTTCAGGCTCTGGATTTGTTCCTCGGGCTCTGGTTTTGTTCCTCGGGCTCTGGTTTTGTTCCTCAGGCACTGGTTTAGTGCCTCAGGTACTACTTTTGTTCCTCAGGCTGTGGTTTTGTTCCTCGGTCTCTCGTTTTTTTCCTCAACATCTGGTTTTGTTCCTCGGGCTCTGGTTTTCTTCCTCGGCCTGTGTTTTTTTTCCTTGGGCTCTGGTTTTTTTCCTCGGGCTCTGGTTTCTTTCCTCCAGCTCTGTTTTTTTTCCTTGGGCTCTGGTGTAATTTCGCGGGTCCTTTTTTTCTTCCTCGGGGTCTCTTTTTTTTCCTAGGCCTCTGGTTTTCTTCCTCGAGCTCTGGTTTTGTTCCTTGGGCTCTGGTTTAGTTCCTCCAGCTCTGGTTTTGTTCCTCGGCCTCTAGTTTAGTTCCACGGACTCTGGTTTTGTTCCTCGGGCTCTTGTTTTGTTCCTCAGTCTCCCGTTTTGTTCCTCGACATCTGGTTTTATTCCTTGGGCTCTGGTTTTTTTCCTCGGACTCTGGTTTTGTTCCTCGACTCCTGGTTTTATTCCTCGGGCCCTCCTTTTGTTCCTCGGTCTCTGGTTTGGATCGTCAGGCTCTGGTTTTGTTCCTCGGGCTCTGGGTTTGTTCCTCCAGCTCTGGTTTTGTTCCTTGGGCTCTGGTTTTGTTCCTCAGGCTCTGGTTTTCTTCCTTGCCCTCTGGTTTAGTTCCTTGGGCTCTGGTTTTGTTCCTCGGGCTCTGGTTTTCTTCCTCGGCCTCTGGTTTTAATCCTTGGGCTCTTGTTTTGTTCCTCCACCTCTGGTTTTATTCCTTGGGCTCTGGTTTTGTTCCCCGGGCTCTGGTTTATTTACTCAGTCTCCTGTTTTCTTCCTCGGGCTATGGTATCGTTCTGCTGGCTCTGGTTTAATTCCTCGGGTCCTGATTTATTCCCTCGGGCTCTGGGTTTGTTCCTCGGACTCTGGTTTTGTCCCTCGCGCCCTCCTTTTGTTCCTCGGTCTATGGTTTTGTTCCTCAGGCTCTGGTTTTCTTCCTCGGGCTCTGGGTTTGTTCCTTGGGCTCTGGTTTTGTTCCTCGAGCTCTGGTTTTGTTCCTTAGGCTCTGGATTTGTTCCTCGGGCTCTGCTTTAGTTCCTCAGGTACTGGGTTTTTCCCTCAGACCCTGGTTTTCTTCCTCGGCCTCTGGTTTTGTTCCTTGAGCTCTGGTTTTGTTCCTTGGGCTCTGGTTTTGTTCCTCGGGCTCTGGTTTTGTTCCTCGGGCGCTGGTTTTGTTCCTCAGGCTCTAGTTTTCTTCCTCGGGCTCTGGTTTTGTTCCTCGGGCTCTGGTTTTCTTCCTCAGGCACCGGTTTAGTGCCTCAGGTACTGGTTTTGTTCCTCAGACTCTGGTTTTGTTCCTCGGTCTCTCGTTTTTTTCCTCCAGCTCTGGTTTTGTTCCTTGGGCTCTGGTTTTGTTCCTCAGGCTCCGGTTTTCTTCCTTGCCCTCTGGTTTAGTTCCTTGGGCTCTGGTATTGTTCCTCGGGCTCTGGTTTTCTTCCTCGGCCTCTGTTTTTTTCCCTTCGCTCTGGTTTTTTTCCTCGGGCTCTGGTTTCTTTCCTCCAGCTCTGTTTTTTTTCCTTGGGCTCTGGTGTAGTTTCTCGGGTCCTTTGTTTCTTCCTCTGGGTCTGTTTTTTTTCCTACGGCTCTGGTTTTCTTCCTCGAGCTCTGGTTTTGTTCCTCGGGCTCTAGTGTAGTTCCACGGACTCTGGTTTGGTTCCTCGGGCTCTTGTTTTGTTCCTCAGTCTCTGGTTTTGTTCCTTGAGCTCTGGTTTTGTTCCTCGACATCTGGTTTTATTCCTTGGGCTCTGTTTTTTTTCCTCGGACTCTGGTTTTGTTCCTCGCCTCCTGGTTTTATTCCTCGGGCCCTCCTTTTGTTCCTCGGTCTCTGGTTTGGATCATCAGTCTCTGGTTTTCTTCCTCGGGCTCTGGGTTTGTTCCTCCAGCTCTGGTTTTGTTCCTTGGGCTCTGTTTTTGTTCCTTGGGCTCTGGTTTTCTTCCTCGGCATCTGTTTTTTTTCCTTGGGCTCTGGTTTTGTTCCTCGGGCTCCGGTTTCTTTCCTCCACCTCTGGTATTTTCCTCGGGCTCTGGTGTAGTTTCTCAGGTCCTTTTTTAATTCCTCGGGGTCTGTTTTTTTTCCTAGGGTTCTAGTTTTCTTCCTCGAGCTCTGGTTTTGTTCCTCGGGCTCTGATTTTGTTTTTCCAGCTCTGGTTTTGTTCCTCGGCCTCTAGAGTAGGTCCACGGAGTCTGGTTTTGTTCCTCGGGCTCTTGTTTTATTCCTCAGTCTCTGGTTTTGTTCCTTGAGCTCTGGTTTTGTTCCTCGGGCTCTGGTTTTGTTCCTCGGACTCTGGTTTTGTTCCTCGACATCTGGTTTTATTCCTCGGGCTCTGTTTTTTTTCCTCGGACTCTGGTTTTGTTCCTCGGTGTCTGGTTTTGATCCTCAGGCTCTGGCTTTCTTCCTTGGGCTCTGGTTTTGTTCCTTGGGCTCTGGTTTTGTTCCTCCAGCTCTGGTTTTGTTCCTCGGGCTCTGGTTTTGTTTCTCGGGCTCTGGTTTTGTTCCTCAAGCTCTGGTTTTGTTCCTCGGGCTCTGGTTTTCTTCCTCGGCCTCTGGTTTTAATCCTTGGGCTCTTGTTTTGTTCCTCCACCTCTGGTTTTATTCCTTGGGCTCTGGTTTTGTTCCTCGGGCTCTGGTTTGTTTACTCAGTCTCCAGTTTTCTTCCTCGGGCTGTGGTTTTGTTCTGCTGGCTCTGGTTTAATTCCTCGGGTCCTGATTTATTCCCTCGGGCTCTGGGTTTGTTCCTCGGACTCTGGTTTTGTCCCTCGCGCCCTCCTTTTGTTCCTCGGTCTATGGTTTTGTTCCTCAGGCTCTGGTTTTCTTCCTCGGGCTCTGGGTTTGTTCCTTGGGCTCTGGTTTTGTTCCTCGAGCTCTGGTTTTGTTCCTTAGGCTCTGGATTTGTTCCTCGGCCTCTGGTTTAGTTCCTCAGGTACTGGGTTTTTCCCTCAGACCCTGGTTTTCTTCCTCGGCCTCTGGTTTTGTTCCTTGAGGCTGGTTTTGTTCCTTGGGCTCTGGTTTTGTTCCTCGGGCTCTGGTTTTGTTCCTCAGGCACTGTTTTAGTGCCTCAGGTACTGGTTTTGTTCCTCAGACTCTGGTTTTGTTCCTCGGTCTCTCGTTTTTTTCCTCGACATCTGGTTTAGTTCCTCGGGCTCTGGTTTTGTTCCTCAGGCTCTGGTTTTCTTCCTTGCCCTCTGGTTTAGTTCCTTGGGCTCTGGTATTGTTCCTCGGGCTCTGGTTTTCTTCCTCGGCCTCTGTTTTTTTCCCTTGGGCTCTGGTTTTGTTCCTCGGGCTCTGGTTTCTTTCCTCCAGCTCTGTTTTTTTTCCTTGGGCTCTGGTGTAGTTTCTCGGGTCCTTTGTTTCTTCCTCTGGGTCTGTTTTTTTTCCTAGGGCTCTGGTTTTCTTCCTCGAGCTCTGGTTTTGTTCCTCGGGCTCTTATTTTGTTCCTCCAGCTCTGGTTTTGTTCCTCGGCCTCTAGTGTAGTTCCACGGACTCTGGTTTTGTTCCTCGGGCTCTTGTTTTGTTCCTCAGTCTCTGGTTTTGTTCCTTGAGCTCTGGTTTTGTTCCTCGACATCTGGATTTATTCCTTGGGCTCTGGTTTTTTTCCTCGGACTCTGGTTTTGTTCCTCGACTCCTGGTTTTATTCCTCGGGCCCTCCTTTTGTTCCTCGGTCTCTGGTTTGGATCCTCAGGCTCTGGTTTTCTTCCTCGGGCTCTGGGTTTGTTCCTCCAGCTCTGGTTTTGTTCCTTGGGCTCTGGTTTTGTTCCTCGGGCTCTGGTTTTCTTCCTCGGCCTCTGTTTTTTTTCCTTGGGCTCTGGTTTTGTTCCTTGGGCTCTGGTTTCTTTCCTCCAGCTCTGGTATTTTCCTCGGGCTCTGGTGTAGTTTCTCAGGTCCTTTTTTAATTCCTCGGGGTCTGTTTTTTTTCCTAGGGCTCTGGTTTTCTTCCTCGAGCTCTGGTTTTGTTTCTCGGGCTCTGATTTTGATCCTCCAGCTCTGGTTTTGTTCCTCGGCCTCTAGAGTAGGTCCACGGAGTCTGGTTTTGTTCCTCGGGCTCTTGTTTTGTTCCTCAGTCTCTGGTTTTGTTCCTTGAGCTCTGGTTTTGTTCCTCGGGCTCTGGTTTTGTTCCTCGGACTCTGGTTTTGTTCCTCGACATCTGGTTTTATTCCTCGGGCTCTGTTTTTTTTCCTCGGACTCTGGTTTTGTTCCTCGACTCCTGGTTTTATTCCTCGGGCCCTCCTTTTGTTCCTCGGTCTCTGGTTTTTATCCTCAGGCACTGGCTTTCTTCCTCGGGCTCTGGTTTTGTTCCTCCAGCTCTGGTTTTGTTCCTCGGGCTCTGGTTTTGTTCCTCGGGCTCTGGTTTTGTTCCTCAAGCTCTGGTTTTGTTCCTCGGGCTCTGGTTTTCTTCCTCGGCCTCTGGTTTTAATCCTTGGGCTCTTGTTTTGTTCCTCCACCTCTGGTTTTGTTCCTCGGGCTCTGGTTTTCTTCCTCGGCCTCTGTTTTTTTCCCTTGGGCTCTGGTTTTTTTCCTCGGGCTCTGGTTTCTTTCCTCCAGCTCTGTTTTTTTTCCTTGGGCTCTGGTGTAGTTTCTCGGGTCCTTTGTTTCTTCCTCGGGGTCTCTTTTTTTTCCTACGGCTCTGGTTTTCTTCCTCGAGCTCTGGTTTTGTTCCTCGGGCTCTTATTTTGTTCCTCCAGCTCTGGTTTTGTTCCTCGGCCTCTAGTGTAGTTCCACGGAGTCTGGTTTTGTTCCTCGGGCTCTTGTTTTCTTCCTCAGTCTCTGGTTTTGTTCCTTGAGCTCTGGTTTTGTTCCTCGACATCTGGATTTATTCCTTGGGCTCTGGTTTTTTTCCTCGGACTCTGGTTTTGTTCCTCGACTCCTGGTTTTATTCCTCGGGCCCTCCTTTTGTTCCTCGGGCTCTTGTTTTGTTCCTCAGTCTCTGGTTTTGTTCCTTGAGCTCTGGTTTTGTTCCTCGACATCTGGTTTTATTCCTTGGGCTCTGGTTTTTTTCCTCGGACTCTGGTTTTGTTCCTCGACTCCTGGTTTTATTCCTCGGGCCCTCCTTTTGTTCCTCGGTCTCTGGTTTGGATCCTCAGGCTCTGGTTTTCTTCCTCGGGCTCTGGGTTTGTTCCTCCAGCTCTGGTTTTGTTCCTTGGGCTCTGGTTTTGTTCCTCAGGCTCTGGTTTTCTTCCTTGCCCTCTGGTTTAGTTCCTTGGGCTCTGGTTTTGTTCCTCGGGCTCTGGTTTTGTTCCTCAGGCACTGGTTTAGTGCCTCAGGTTCTGGTTTTGTTCCTCAGACTCTGGTTTTGTTCCTCGGTCTCTCGTTTTTTTCCTCGACATCTGGTTTAGTTCCTTGGGCTCTGGTTTTGTTCCTCAGGCTCTGGTTTTCTTCCTTGCCCTCTGGTTTAGTTCCTTGGGCTCTGGTATTGTTCCTCGGGCTCTGGTTTTCTTCCTCGGCCTCTGTTTTTTTCCCTTGGGCTCTGGTTTTGTTCCTCGGGCTCCGGTTTCTTTCTTCCAGCTCTGTTTTTTTTCCTTGGGCTCTGGTGTAGTTTCTCGGGTCCTTTCTTTCTTCCTCTGGGTCTGTTTTTTTTCCTAGGGCTCTGGTTTTCTTCCTCGAGCTCTGGTTTTGTTCCTCGGGCTCTTATTTTGTTCCTCCAGCTCTGGTTTTGTTCCTCGGCCTCTAGTTTAGTTCCACGGACTCTGGTTTTGTTCCTCGGGCTCTTGTTTTGTTCCTCAGTCTCTGGTTTTGTTCCTCGACATCTGGTTTTATTCCTTGGGCTCTGGTTTTTTTCCTCGGACTCTGGTTTTGTTCCTCGACTCCTGGTTTTATTCCTCGGGCCCTCCTTTTGTTCCTCGGTCTCTGGTTTGGATCCTCAGGCTCTGGTTTTCTTCCTCGGGCTCTGGTTTTGTTCCTCCAGCTCTGGTTTTGTTCCTTGGGCTCTGGTTTTGTTCCTCAGGCTCTGGTTTTCTTCCTTGCCCTCTGGTTTAGTTCCTTGGGCTCTGGTTTTGTTCCTCGGGCTCTGGTTTTCTTCCTCGGCCTCTGGTTTTAATCCTTGGGCTCTTGTTTTGTTCCTCCACCTCTGGTTTTATTCCTTGGGCTCTGGTTTTGTTCCCCGGGCTCTGGTTTATTTACTCAGTCTCCTGTTTTCTTCCTCGGGCTATGGTATCGTTCTGCTGGCTCTGGTTTAATTCCTCGGGTCCTGATTTATTCCCTCGGGCTCTGGGTTTGTTCCTCGGACTCTGGTTTTGTCCCTCGCGCCCTCCTTTTGTTCCTCGGTCTATGGTTTTGTTCCTCAGGCTCTGGTTTTCTTCCTCGGGCTCTGGGTTTGTTCCTTGGGCTCTGGTTTTGTTCCTCGAGCTCTGGTTTTGTTCCTTAGGCTCTGGATTTGTTCCTCGGGCTCTGGTTTAGTTCCTCAGGTACTGGGTTTTTCCCTCAGACCCTGGTTTTCTTCCTCGGCCTCTGGTTTTGTTCCTTGAGCTCTGGTTTTGTTCCTTGGGCTCTGGTTTTGTTCCTCGGGCTCTGGTTTTGTTCCTCGGGCGCTGGTTTTGTTCCTCAGGCTCTAGTTTTCTTCCTCGGGCTCTGGTTTTGTTCCTCGGGCTCTGGTTTTCTTCCTCAGGCACCGGTTTAGTGCCTCAGGTACTGGTTTTGTTCCTCAGACTCTGGTTTTGTTCCTCGGTCTCTCGTTTTTTTCCTCCAGCTCTGGTTTTGTTCCTTGGGCTCTGGTTTTGTTCCTCAGGCTCCGGTTTTCTTCCTTGCCCTCTGGTTTAGTTCCTTGGGCTCTGGTATTGTTCCTCGGGCTCTGGTTTTCTTCCTCGGCCTCTGTTTTTTTCCCTTCGCTCTGGTTTTTTTCCTCGGGCTCTGGTTTCTTTCCTCCAGCTCTGTTTTTTTTCCTTGGGCTCTGGTGTAGTTTCTCGGGTCCTTTGTTTCTTCCTCTGGGTCTGTTTTTTTTCCTACGGCTCTGGTTTTCTTCCTCGAGCTCTGGTTTTGTTCCTCGGGCTCTAGTGTAGTTCCACGGACTCTGGTTTGGTTCCTCGGGCTCTTGTTTTGTTCCTCAGTCTCTGGTTTTGTTCCTTGAGCTCTGGTTTTGTTCCTCGAGATCTGGTTTTATTCCTTGGGCTCTGTTTTTTTTCCTCGGACTCTGGTTTTGTTCCTCGCCTCCTGGTTTTATTCCTCGGGCCCTCCTTTTGTTCCTCGGTCTCTGGTTTGGATCATCAGTCTCTGGTTTTCTTCCTCGGGCTCTGGGTTTGTTCCTCCAGCTCTGGTTTTGTTCCTCGGGCTCTGGTTTTGTTCCTCGGGCTCTGGTTTTCTTCCTCGGCCTCTGTTTTTTTTCCTTGGGCTCTGGTTTTGTTCCTCGGGCTCCGGTTTCTTTCCTCCACCTCTGGTATTTTCCTCGGGCTCTGGTGTAGTTTCTCAGGTCCTTTTTTAATTCCTCGGGGTCTGTTTTTTTTCCTAGGGTTCTAGTTTTCTTCCTCGAGCTCTGGTTTTGTTCCTCGGGCTCTGATTTTGTTCCTCCAGCTCTGGTTTTGTTCCTCGGCCTCTAGAGTAGGTCCACGGAGTCTGGTTTTGTTCCTCGGGCTCTTGTTTTATTCCTCAGTCTCTGGTTTTGTTCCTTGAGCTCTGGTTTTGTTCCTCGGGCTCTGGTTTTGTTCCTCGGACTCTGGTTTTGTTCCTCGACATCTGGTTTTATTCCTCGGGCTCTGTTTTTTTTCCTCGGACTCTGGTTTTGTTCCTCGGTCTCTGGTTTTGATCCTCAGGCTCTGGATTTCTTCCTTGGGCTCTGGTTTTGTTCCTCCAGCTCTGGTTTTGTTCCTCGGGCTCTGGTTTTTTTTCTCGGGCTCTGGTTTTGTTCCTCAAGCTCTGGTTTTGTTCCTCGGGCTCTGGTTTTCTTCCTCGGCCTCTGGTTTTAATCCTTGGGCTCTTGTTTTGTTCCTCCACCTCTGGTTTTATTCCTTGGGCTCTGGTTTTGTTCCTCGGGCTCTGGTTTATTTACTCAGTCTCCAGTTTTCTTCCTCGGGCTGTGGTTTTGTTCCTCAGGCTCTGGTTTAATTCCTCGGGTCCTGATTTATTCCCTCGGGCTCTGGGTTTGTTCCTCGGACTCTGGTTTTGTCCCTCGCGCCCTCCTTTTGTTCCTCGGTCTATGGTTTTGTTCCTCAGGCTCTGGTTTTCTTCCTCGGGCTCTGGGTTTGTTCCTTGGGCTCTGGTTTTGTTCCTCGAGCTCTGGTTTTGTTCCTTAGGCTCTGGATTTGTTCCTCGGGCTCTGGTTTAGTTCCTCAGGTACTGGGTTTTTCCCTCAGACCCTGGTTTTCTTCCTTGGGCTCTGGTTTTGTTCCTTGAGCTCTGGTTTTGTTCCTTGGGCTCTGGTTTTGTTCCTCGGGCTCTGGTTTTGTTCCTCAGGCACTGGTTTAGTGCCTCAGGTACTGGTTTTGTTCCTCAGACTCTGGTTTTGTTCCTCGGTCTCTCGTTTTTTTCCTCGACATCTGGTTTAGTTCCTCGGGCTCTGGTTTTGTTCCTCAGGCTCTGGTTTAGTTCCTTGGGCTCTGCTTTTGTTCCTCGGGCTCTGGTTTTCTTCCTCGGCCTCTGTTTTTTTCCCTTGGGCTCTGGTTTTGTTCCTCGGGCTCTGGTTTCTTTCCTCCAGCTCTGTTTTTTTTCCTTGGGCTCTGGTGTAGTTTCTCGGGTCCTTTGTTTCTTCCTCTGTGTCTGTTTTTTTTCCTAGGGCTCTGGTTTTCTTCCTCGAGCTCTGGTTTTGTTCCTCGGGCTCTTATTTTGTTCCTCCAGCTCTGGTTTTGTTCCTCAGCCTCTAGTGTAGTTCCACGGACTCTGGTTTTGTTCCTCGGGCTCTTGTTTTGTTCCTCAGTCTCTGGTTTTGTTCCTCGACTCCTGGTTTTATTCCTCGGGCCCTCCTTTTGTTCCTCGGTCTCTGGTTTGGATCCTCAGGCTCTGGTTTTCTTCCTCGGGCTCTGGGTTTGTTCCTCCAGCTCTGGTTTTGTTCCTTGGGCTCTGGTTTTGTTCCTCAGGCTCTGGTTTTCTTCCTTGCCCTCTGGTTTAGTTCCTTGGGCTCTGGTTTTGTTCCTCGGGCTCTGGTTTTCTTCCTCGGCCTCTGGTTTTAATCCTTGGGCTCTTGTTTTGTTCCTCCACCTCTGGTTTTATTCCTTGGGCTCTGGTTTTGTTCCTCGGGCTCTGGTTTTGTCCCTCGCGCCCTCCTTTTGTTCCTCGGTCTATGGTTTTGTTCCTCAGGCTCTGGTTTTCTTCCTCGGGCTCTGGGTTTGTTTCTTGGGCTCTGGTTTTGTTCCTCGAGCTCTGGTTTTGTTCCTTAGGCTCTGGATTTGTTCCTCGGGCTCTGGTTTAGTTCCTCAGGTACTGGGTTTTTCCCTCAGACCCTGGTTTTCTTCCTCGGCCTCTGGTTTTGTTCCTTGAGCTCTGGTTTTGTTCCTTGGGCTCTGGTTTTGTTCCTCGGGCGCTGGTTTTGTTCCTCAGGCTCTAGTTTTGTTCCTCGGGCTCTTGTTTTGTTCCTCGGACTCTGGTTTTGTTCCTCAGGCACTGGTTTAGTGCCTCAGGTACTGGTTTTGTTCCTCAGACTCTGGTTTTGTTCCTCGGTCTCTCGTTTTTTTCCTCCAGCTCTGGTTTTGTTCTTTGGGCTCTGGTTTTGTTCCTCAGGCTCTGGTTTTCTTCCTTGCCCTCTGGTTTAATTCCTTGGGCTCTGGTATTGTTCCTCGGGCTCTGGTTTTCTTCCTCGGCCTCTGTTTTTTTCCCTTGGGCTCTGGTTTTTTTCCTCGGGCTCTGGTTTCTTTCCTCCAGCTCTGTTTTTTTTCCTTTGGCTCTGGTGTAGTTTCTCGGGTGCTTTGTTTCTTCCTCTGGGTCTCTTTTTTTTCCTAGGGCTCTGGTTTTCTTCCTCGAGCTCTGGTTTTGTTCCTCGGGCTCTTATTTTGTTCCTCCAGCTCTGGTTTTGTTCCTCGGCCTCTAGTGTAGTTCCAAGGCCTCTGGTTTTGTTCCTCGGGCTCTTTTTTTATTCCTCAGTCTCTGGTTTTGTTCCTTGAGCTCTGGTTTTGTTCCTCGACATCTGGTTTTATGCCTTGGGCTCTGGTTTTTTTCCTCGGACTCTGGTTTTGTTCCTCGACTCCTGGTTTTATTCCTCGGGCCCTCCTTTTGTTCCTCGGTCTCTGGTTTGGATCCTCAGGCTCTGGTTTTCTTCCTCGGGCTCTGGTTTTGTTCCTCCAGCTCTGGTTTTGTTCCTTGGGCTCTGGTTTTGTTCCTCAGGCTCTGGTTTTCTTCCTTGCCCTCTGGTTTAGTTCCTTGGGCTCTGGTTTTGTTCCTCGGGCTCTGGTTTTCTTCCTCGGCCTCTGTTTTTTTCCCTTGGGCTCTGGTTTTGTTCCTCGGGCTCTGGTTTCTTTCCTCCAGCTCTGTTTTTTTTCCTCCGGCTCTGGTGTAGTTTCTCAGGTCCTTTGTTTCTTCCTCTGGGTCTGTTTTTTTTCCTAGGGCTCTGGTTTTCTTCCTCGAGCTCTGGTTTTGTTCCTCGGGCTCTGATTTTGTTCCTCCAGCTCTGGTTTTGTTCCTCGGACTCTACAGTAGGTCGACGGAGTATGGTTTTGTTCCTCGGGCTCTTGTTTTGTTCCTCAGTCTCTGGTTTTGTTCCTTGAGCTCTGGTTTTGTTCCTTGGGCTCTGGTTTTGTTCCTCGGACTCTGGTTTTGTTCCTCGACATCTGGTTTTATTCCTCGGGCTCTGTTTTTTTTCCTCGGACTCTGGTTTTGTTCCTCGACTCCTGGTTTTATTCCTCGGGCCCTCCTTTTGTTCCTCGGTCTCTGGTTTTGATCCTCAGGCTCTGGCTTTCTTCCTCGGGCTCTGGTTTTGTTCCTCCAGCTCTGGTTTTGTTCCTCGGGCTCTGGTTTTGTTCCTCGGGCTCTGGTTTAGTTCCTTGGGCTCTGGTTTTGTTCCTCGGGCTCTGGTTTCCTTCCTCGGCCTCTGGTTTTAATCCTTGGTCTCTTGTTTTGTTCCTCCACCTCTGGTTTTATTCCTTGGGCTCTGGTTTTGTTCCTCGGGCTCTGGTTTATTTACTCAGTCTCCTGTTTTCTTCCTCGGGCTATGGTATCGTTCTGCTGGCTCTGGTTTAATTCCTCGGGTCCTGATTTATTCCCTCGGGCTCTGGGTTTGTTCCTCGGACTCTGGTTTTGTCCCTCGCGCCCTCCTTTTGTTCCTCGGTCTATGGTTTTGTTCCTCAGGCTCTGGTTTTCTTCCTCGGGCTCTGGGTTTGTTCCTTGGGCTCTGGTTTTGTTCCTCGAGCTCTGGTTTTGTTCCTTAGACTCTGGATTTGTTCCTCGGGCTCTGGTTTAGTTCCTCAGGTACTGGGTTTTTCCCTCAGACCCTGGTTTTCTTCCTCGGCCTCTGGTTTTGTTCCGTGAGCTCTGGTTTTGTTCCTTGGGCTCTGGTTTTGTTCCTCGGGCTCTGGTTTTGTTCCTCGGGCGCTGGTTTTGTTCCTCAGGCTCTAGTTTTCTTCCTCGGGCTCTGGTTTTGTTCCTCGGGCTCTGGTTTTCTTCCTCAGGCACCGGTTTAGTGCCTCAGGTACTGGTTTTGTTCCTCAGACTCTGGTTTTGTTCCTCGGTCTCTCGTTTTTTTCCTCCAGCTCTGGTTTTGTTCCTTGGGCTCTGGTTTTGTTCCTCAGGCTCTGGTTTTCTTCCTTGCCCTCTGGTTTAGTTCCTTGGGCTCTGGTATTGTTCCTCGGGCTCTGGTTTTCTTCCTCGGCCTCTGTTTTTTTCCCTTCGCTCTGGTTTTTTTCCTCGGGCTCTGGTTTCTTTCCTCCAGCTCTGGTTTTTTTCCTTGGGCTCTGGTGTAGTTTCTCGGGTCCTTTGTTTCTTCCTCTGGGTCTGTTTTTTTTCCTACGGCTCTGGTTTTCTTCCTCGAGCTCTGGTTTTGTTCCTCGGGCTCTTATTTTGTTCCTCCAGCTCTGGTTTTGTTCCTCGGCCTCTAGTGTAGTTCCACGGACTCTGGTTTTGTTCCTCGGGCTCTTCTTTTGTTCCTCAGTCTCTGGTTTTGTTCCTTGAGCTCTGGTTTTGTTCCTCGACATCTGGTTTTATTCCTTGGGCTCTGTTTTTTTTCCTCGGACTCTGGTTTTTTTCCTCGCCTCCTGGTTTTATTCCTCGGGCCCTCCTTTTGTTCCTCGGTCTCTGGTTTTGATCCTCAGGCTCTGGCTTTCTTCCTTGGGCTCTGGTTTTGTTCCTCGAGCTCTGGTTTTGTTCCTCAGGTACTGGGTTTTTCCCTCAGACCCTGGTTTTCTTCCTCGGCCTCTGGTTTTGTTCCTTGAGACTGGTTTTGTTCCTTGGGCTCTGGTTTTGTTCCTCGGGCTCTGGTTTTGTTCCTCAGGCACTGGTTTAGTGCCTCAGGTACTGGTTTTGTTCCTCAGACTCTGGTTTTGTTCCTCGGTCTCTCGTTTTTTTCCTCGACATCTGGTTTAGTTCCTTGGGCTCTGGTTTTGTTCCTCAGGCTCTGGTTTTCTTCCTTGCCCTCTGGTTTAGTTCCTTGGGCTCTGGTATTGTTCCTCGGGCTCTGGTTTTCTTCCTCGGCCTCTGTTTTTTTCCCTTGGGCTCTGGTTCTGTTCCTCGGGCTCTGGTTTCTTTCCTCCAGCTCTGTTTTTTTTCCTTGGGCTCTGATGTAGTTTCTCGGGTCCTTTGTTTCTTCCTCTGGGTCTGTTTTTTTTCCTAGGGCTCTGGTTTTCTTCCTCGAGCTCTGGTTTTGTTCCTCGGGCTCTTATTTTGTTCCTCCAGCTCTGGTTTTGTTCCTCGGCCTCTAGTGTAGTTCCACGGACTCTGGTTTTGTTCCTTGGGCTCTTGTTTTGTTCCTCAGTCTCTGGTTTTGTTCCTCGACTCCTGGTTTTATTCCTCGGGCCCTCCTTTTGTTCCTCGGTCTCTGGTTTGGATCCTCAGGCTCTGGTTTTCTTCCTCGGGCTCTGGGTTTGTTCCTCCAGCTCTGGTTTTGTTCCTTGGGCTCTGGTTTTGTTCCTCAGGCTCTGGTTTTGTTCCTTGGGCTCTGGTTTTGTTTCTCGGGCTCTGGTTTTGTTCCTCAAGCTCTGGTTTTGTTCCTCGGGCTCTGGTTTTCTTCCTCGGCCTCTGGTTTTAATCCTTGGGCTCTTGTTTTGTTCCTCCACCTCTGGTTTTATTCCTTGGGCTCTGGTTTTGTTCCTCGGGCTCTGGTTTATTTACTCAGTCTCCGGTTTTCTTCCTCGGGCTGTGGTTTTGTTCTGCTAGCTCTGGTTTAATTCCTCGGGTCCTGATTTATTCCCTCGGGCTCTGGGTTTGTTCCTCGGACTCTGGTTTTGTCCCTCGCGCCCTCCTTTTGTTCCTCGGTCTATGGTTTTGTTCCTCAGACTCTGGTTTTGTTCCTCGGTCTCTCGTTTTTTTCCTCCAGCTCTGGTTTTGTTCTTTGGGCTCTGGTTTTGTTCCTCAGGCTCTGGTTTTCTTCCTTGCCCTCTGGTTTAATTCCTTGGGCTCTGGTATTGTTCCTCGGGCTCTGGTTTTCTTCCTCGGCCTCTGTTTTTTTCCCTTGGGCTCTGGTTTTTTTCCTCGGGCTCTGGTTTCTTTCCTCCAGCTCTGTTTTTTTTCCTTTGGCTCTGGTGTAGTTTCTCGGGTGCTTTGTTTCTTCCTCTGGGTCTCTTTTTTTTCCTAGGGCTCTGGTTTTCTTCCTCGAGCTCTGGTTTTGTTCCTCGGGCTCTTATTTTGTTCCTCCAGCTCTGGTTTTGTTCCTCGGCCTCTAGTGTAGTTCCAAGGCCTCTGGTTTTGTTCCTCGGGCTCTTTTTTTATTCCTCAGTCTCTGGTTTTGTTCCTTGAGCTCTGGTTTTGTTCCTCGACATCTGGTTTTATGCCTTGGGCTCTGGTTTTTTTCCTCGGACTCTGGTTTTGTTCCTCGACTCCTGGTTTTATTCCTCGGGCCCTCCTTTTGTTCCTCGGTCTCTGGTTTGGATCCTCAGGCTCTGGTTTTCTTCCTCGGGCTCTGGTTTTGTTCCTCCAGCTCTGGTTTTGTTCCTTGGGCTCTGGTTTTGTTCCTCAGGCTCTGGTTTTCTTCCTTGCCCTCTGGTTTAGTTCCTTGGGCTCTGGTTTTGTTCCTCGGGCTCTGGTTTTCTTCCTCGGCCTCTGTTTTTTTCCCTTGGGCTCTGGTTTTGTTCCTCGGGCTCTGGTTTCTTTCCTCCAGCTCTGTTTTTTTTCCTCCGGCTCTGGTGTAGTTTCTCAGGTCCTTTGTTTCTTCCTCTGGGTCTGTTTTTTTTCCTAGGGCTCTGGTTTTCTTCCTCGAGCTCTGGTTTTGTTCCTCGGGCTCTGATTTTGTTCCTCCAGCTCTGGTTTTGTTCCTCGGACTCTACAGTAGGTCGACGGAGTATGGTTTTGTTCCTCGGGCTCTTGTTTTGTTCCTCAGTCTCTGGTTTTGTTCCTTGAGCTCTGGTTTTGTTCCTTGGGCTCTGGTTTTGTTCCTCGGACTCTGGTTTTGTTCCTCGACATCTGGTTTTATTCCTCGGGCTCTGTTTTTTTTCCTCGGACTCTGGTTTTGTTCCTCGACTCCTGGTTTTATTCCTCGGGCCCTCCTTTTGTTCCTCGGTCTCTGGTTTTGATCCTCAGGCTCTGGCTTTCTTCCTCGGGCTCTGGTTTTGTTCCTCCAGCTCTGGTTTTGTTCCTCGGGCTCTGGTTTTGTTCCTCGGGCTCTGGTTTAGTTCCTTGGGCTCTGGTTTTGTTCCTCGGGCTCTGGTTTCCTTCCTCGGCCTCTGGTTTTAATCCTTGGTCTCTTGTTTTGTTCCTCCACCTCTGGTTTTATTCCTTGGGCTCTGGTTTTGTTCCTCGGGCTCTGGTTTATTTACTCAGTCTCCTGTTTTCTTCCTCGGGCTATGGTATCGTTCTGCTGGCTCTGGTTTAATTCCTCGGGTCCTGATTTATTCCCTCGGGCTCTGGGTTTGTTCCTCGGACTCTGGTTTTGTCCCTCGCGCCCTCCTTTTGTTCCTCGGTCTATGGTTTTGTTCCTCAGGCTCTGGTTTTCTTCCTCGGGCTCTGGGTTTGTTCCTTGGGCTCTGGTTTTGTTCCTCGAGCTCTGGTTTTGTTCCTTAGGCTCTGGATTTGTTCCTCGGGCTCTGGTTTAGTTCCTCAGGTACTGGGTTTTTCCCTCAGACCCTGGTTTTCTTCCTCGGCCTCTGGTTTTGTTCCGTGAGCTCTGGTTTTGTTCCTTGGGCTCTGGTTTTGTTCCTCGGGCTCTGGTTTTGTTCCTCGGGCGCTGGTTTTGTTCCTCAGGCTCTAGTTTTCTTCCTCGGGCTCTGGTTTTGTTCCTCGGGCTCTGGTTTTCTTCCTCAGGCACCGGTTTAGTGCCTCAGGTACTGGTTTTGTTCCTCAGACTCTGGTTTTGTTCCTCGGTCTCTCGTTTTTTTCCTCCAGCTCTGGTTTTGTTCCTTGGGCTCTGGTTTTGTTCCTCAGGCTCTGGTTTTCTTCCTTGCCCTCTGGTTTAGTTCCTTGGGCTCTGGTATTGTTCCTCGGGCTCTGGTTTTCTTCCTCGGCCTCTGTTTTTTTCCCTTCGCTCTGGTTTTTTTCCTCGGGCTCTGGTTTCTTTCCTCCAGCTCTGGTTTTTTTCCTTGGGCTCTGGTGTAGTTTCTCGGGTCCTTTGTTTCTTCCTCTGGGTCTGTTTTTTTTCCTACGGCTCTGGTTTTCTTCCTCGAGCTCTGGTTTTGTTCCTCGGGCTCTTATTTTGTTCCTCCAGCTCTGGTTTTGTTCCTCGGCCTCTAGTGTAGTTCCACGGACTCTGGTTTTGTTCCTCGGGCTCTTCTTTTGTTCCTCAGTCTCTGGTTTTGTTCCTTGAGCTCTGGTTTTGTTCCTCGACATCTGGTTTTATTCCTTGGGCTCTGTTTTTTTTCCTCGGACTCTGGTTTTTTTCCTCGCCTCCTGGTTTTATTCCTCGGGCCCTCCTTTTGTTCCTCGGTCTCTGGTTTTGATCCTCAGGCTCTGGCTTTCTTCCTTGGGCTCTGGTTTTGTTCCTCGAGCTCTGGTTTTGTTCCTCAGGTACTGGGTTTTTCCCTCAGACCCTGGTTTTCTTCCTCGGCCTCTGGTTTTGTTCCTTGAGACTGGTTTTGTTCCTTGGGCTCTGGTTTTGTTCCTCGGGCTCTGGTTTTGTTCCTCAGGCACTGGTTTAGTGCCTCAGGTACTGGTTTTGTTCCTCAGACTCTGGTTTTGTTCCTCGGTCTCTCGTTTTTTTCCTCGACATCTGGTTTAGTTCCTTGGGCTCTGGTTTTGTTCCTCAGGCTCTGGTTTTCTTCCTTGCCCTCTGGTTTAGTTCCTTGGGCTCTGGTATTGTTCCTCGGGCTCTGGTTTTCTTCCTCGGCCTCTGTTTTTTTCCCTTGGGCTCTGGTTCTGTTCCTCGGGCTCTGGTTTCTTTCCTCCAGCTCTGTTTTTTTTCCTTGGGCTCTGATGTAGTTTCTCGGGTCCTTTGTTTCTTCCTCTGGGTCTGTTTTTTTTCCTAGGGCTCTGGTTTTCTTCCTCGAGCTCTGGTTTTGTTCCTCGGGCTCTTATTTTGTTCCTCCAGCTCTGGTTTTGTTCCTCGGCCTCTAGTGTAGTTCCACGGACTCTGGTTTTGTTCCTTGGGCTCTTGTTTTGTTCCTCAGTCTCTGGTTTTGTTCCTCGACTCCTGGTTTTATTCCTCGGGCCCTCCTTTTGTTCCTCGGTCTCTGGTTTGGATCCTCAGGCTCTGGTTTTCTTCCTCGGGCTCTGGGTTTGTTCCTCCAGCTCTGGTTTTGTTCCTTGGGCTCTGGTTTTGTTCCTCAGGCTCTGGTTTTGTTCCTTGGGCTCTGGTTTTGTTTCTCGGGCTCTGGTTTTGTTCCTCAAGCTCTGGTTTTGTTCCTCGGGCTCTGGTTTTCTTCCTCGGCCTCTGGTTTTAATCCTTGGTCTCTTGTTTTGTTCCTCCACCTCTGGTTTTATTCCTTGGGCTCTGGTTTTGTTCCTCGGGCTCTGGTTTATTTACTCAGTCTCCTGTTTTCTTCCTCGGGCTATGGTATCGTTCTGCTGGCTCTGGTTTAATTCCTCGGGTCCTGATTTATTCCCTCGGGCTCTGGGTTTGTTCCTCGGACTCTGGTTTTGTCCCTCGCGCCCTCCTTTTGTTCCTCGGTCTATGGTTTTGTTCCTCAGGCTCTGGTTTTCTTCCTCGGGCTCTGGGTTTGTTCCTTGGGCTCTGGTTTTGTTCCTCGAGCTCTGGTTTTGTTCCTTAGGCTCTGGATTTGTTCCTCGGGCTCTGGTTTAGTTCCTCAGGTACTGGGTTTTTCCCTCAGACCCTGGTTTTCTTCCTCGGCCTCTGGTTTTGTTCCGTGAGCTCTGGTTTTGTTCCTTGGCCTCTGGTTTTGTTCCTCGGGCTCTGGTTTTGTTCCTCGGGCGCTGGTTTTGTTCCTCAGGCTCTAGTTTTCTTCCTCGGGCTCTGGTTTTGTTCCTCGGGCTCTGGTTTTCTTCCTCAGGCACCGGTTTAGTGCCTCAGGTACTGGTTTTGTTCCTCAGACTCTGGTTTTGTTCCTCGGTCTCTCGTTTTTTTCCTCCAGCTCTGGTTTTGTTCCTTGGGCTCTGGTTTTGTTCCTCAGGCTCTGGTTTTCTTCCTTGCCCTCTGGTTTAGTTCCTTGGGCTCTGGTATTGTTCCTCGGGCTCTGGTTTTCTTCCTCGGCCTCTGTTTTTTTCCCTTCGCTCTGGTTTTTTTCCTCGGGCTCTGGTTTCTTTCCTCCAGCTCTGGTTTTTTTCCTTGGGCTCTGGTGTAGTTTCTCGGGTCCTTTGTTTCTTCCTCTGGGTCTGTTTTTTTTCCTACGGCTCTGGTTTTCTTCCTCGAGCTCTGGTTTTGTTCCTCGGGCTCTTATTTTGTTCCTCCAGCTCTGGTTTTGTTCCTCGGCCTCTAGTGTAGTTCCACGGACTCTGGTTTTGTTCCTCGGGCTCTTCTTTTGTTCCTCAGTCTCTGGTTTTGTTCCTTGAGCTCTGGTTTTGTTCCTCGACATCTGGTTTTATTCCTTGGGCTCTGTTTTTTTTCCTCGGACTCTGGTTTTTTTCCTCGCCTCCTGGTTTTATTCCTCGGGCCCTCCTTTTGTTCCTCGGTCTCTGGTTTTGATCCTCAGGCTCTGGCTTTCTTCCTTGGGCTCTGGTTTTGTTCCTCGAGCTCTGGTTTTGTTCCTCAGGTACTGGGTTTTTCCCTCAGACCCTGGTTTTCTTCCTCGGCCTCTGGTTTTGTTCCTTGAGACTGGTTTTGTTCCTTGGGCTCTGGTTTTGTTCCTCGGGCTCTGGTTTTGTTCCTCAGGCACTGGTTTAGTGCCTCAGGTACTGGTTTTGTTCCTCAGACTCTGGTTTTGTTCCTCGGTCTCTCGTTTTTTTCCTCGACATCTGGTTTAGTTCCTTGGGCTCTGGTTTTGTTCCTCAGGCTCTGGTTTTCTTCCTTGCCCTCTGGTTTAGTTCCTTGGGCTCTGGTATTGTTCCTCGGGCTCTGGTTTTCTTCCTCGGCCTCTGTTTTTTTCCCTTGGGCTCTGGTTCTGTTCCTCGGGCTCTGGTTTCTTTCCTCCAGCTCTGTTTTTTTTCCTTGGGCTCTGATGTAGTTTCTCGGGTCCTTTGTTTCTTCCTCTGGGTCTGTTTTTTTTCCTAGGGCTCTGGTTTTCTTCCTCGAGCTCTGGTTTTGTTCCTCGGGCTCTTATTTTGTTCCTCCAGCTCTGGTTTTGTTCCTCGGCCTCTAGTGTAGTTCCACGGACTCTGGTTTTGTTCCTTGGGCTCTTGTTTTGTTCCTCAGTCTCTGGTTTTGTTCCTCGACTCCTGGTTTTATTCCTCGGGCCCTCCTTTTGTTCCTCGGTCTCTGGTTTGGATCCTCAGGCTCTGGTTTTCTTCCTCGGGCTCTGGGTTTGTTCCTCCAGCTCTGGTTTTGTTCCTTGGGCTCTGGTTTTGTTCCTCAGGCTCTGGTTTTGTTCCTTGGGCTCTGGTTTTGTTTCTCGGGCTCTGGTTTTGTTCCTCAAGCTCTGGTTTTGTTCCTCGGGCTCTGGTTTTCTTCCTCGGCCTCTGGTTTTAATCCTTGGTCTCTTGTTTTGTTCCTCCACCTCTGGTTTTATTCCTTGGGCTCTGGTTTTGTTCCTCGGGCTCTGGTTTATTTACTCAGTCTCCGGTTTTCTTCCTCGGGCTGTGGTTTTGTTCTGCTAGCTCTGGTTTAATTCCTCGGGTCCTGATTTATTCCCTCGGGCTCTGGGTTTGTTCCTCGGACTCTGGTTTTGTCCCTCGCGCCCTCCTTTTGTTCCTCGGTCTATGGTTTTGTTCCTCAGGCTCTGGTTTTCTTCCTCGGGCTCTGGGTTTGTTCCTTGGGCTCTGGTTTTGTTCCTCGAGCTCTGGTTTTGTTCCTTAGGCTCTGGATTTGTTCCTCGGGCTCTGGTTTAGTTCCTCAGGTACTGGGTTTTTCCCTCAGACCCTGGTTTTCTTCCTCGGCCTCTGGTTTTGTTCCTTGAGACTGGTTTTGTTCCTTGGGCTCTGGTTTTGTTCCTCGGGCTCTGGTTTTGTTCCTCAGGCACTGGTTTAGTGCCTCAGGTACTGGTTTTGTTCCTCAGACTCTGGTTTTGTTCCTCGGTCTCTCGTTTTTTTCCTCGACATCTGGTTTAGTTCCTTGGGCTCTGGTTTTGTTCCTCAGGCTCTGGTTTTCTTCCTTGCCCTCTGGTTTAGTTCCTTGGGCTCTGGTATTGTTCCTCGGGCTCTGGTTTTCTTCCTCGGTCTCTGTTTTTTTCCCTTGGGCTCTGGTGTAGTTTCTCGGGTCCTTTCTTTCTTCCTCGGGGTCTGTTTTTTTTCCTAGGGCTCTGGTTTTCTTCCTCGAGCTCTGGTTTTGTTCCTCGGGCTCTTATTTTGTTCCTCCAGCTCTGGTTTTGTTCCTCGGCCTCTAGTGTAGTTCCACGGACTCTGGATTTGTTCCTCGGGCTCTTGTTTTGTTCCTTGAGCTCTGGTTTTGTTCCTCGACATCTGGTTTTATTCCTTGGGCTCTGGTTTTTTTCCTCGGACTCTGGTTTTGTTCCTCGACTCCTGGTTTTATTCCTCGGGCCCTCCTTTTGTTCCTCGGTCTCTGGTTTGGATCCTCAGGCTCTGGTTTTCTTCCTCGGCCTCTGGGTTTGTTCCTCCAGCTCTGGTTTTGTTCCTTGGGCTCTGGTTTTGTTCCTCAGGCTCTGGTTTTCTTCCTTGCCCTCTGGTTTAGTTCCTTGGGCTCTGGTTTTGTTCCTCGGGCTCTGGTTTTCTTCCTCGGCCTCTGGTTTTAATCCTTGGGCTCTTGTTTTGTTCCTCCACCTCTGGTTTTATTCCTTGGGCTCTGGTTTTATTCCTCGGGCTCTGGTTTATTTACTCAGTCTCCAGTTTTCTTCCTCGGGCTGTGGTTTTGTTCTGCTGGCTCTGGTTTAATTCCTCGGGTCCTGATTTATTCCCTCGGGCTCTGGGTTTGTTCCTCGGACTCTGGTTTTGTCCCTCGCGCCCTCCTTTTGTTCCTCGGTCTATGGTTTTGTTCCTCAGGCTCTGGTTTTCTTCCTCGGGCTCTGGGTTTGTTTCTTGGGCTCTGGTTTTGTTCCTCGAGCTCTGGTTTTGTTCCTTAGGCTCTGGATTTGTTCCTCGGGCTCTGGTTTAGTTCCTCAGGTACTGGGTTTTTCCCTCAGACCCTGGTTTTCTTCCTCGGCCTCTGGTTTTGTTCCTTGAGCTCTGGTTTTGTTCCTTGGGCTCTGGTTTTGTTCCTCGGGCGCTGGTTTTGTTCCTCAGGCTCTAGTTTTGTTCCTCGGGCTATGGTTTTGTTCCTCGGGCTCTGGTTTTGTTCCTCAGGCACTGGTTTAGTGCCTCAGGTACTGGTTTTGTTCCTCAGACTCTGGTTTTGTTCCTCGGTCTCTCGTTTTTTTCCTCCAGCTCTGGTTTTGTTCTTTGGGCTCTGGTTTTGTTCCTCAGGCTCTGGTTTTCTTCCTTGCCCTCTGGTTTAATTCCTTGGGCTCTGGTATTGTTCCTCGGGCTCTGGTTTTCTTCCTCGGCCTCTGTTTTTTTCCCTTGGGCTCTGGTTTTTTTCCTCGGGCTCTGGTTTCTTTCCTCCAGCTCTGTTTTTTTTCCTTGGGCTCTGGTGTAGTTTCTCGGGTGCTTTGTTTCTTCCTCTGGGTCTCTTTTTTTTCCTAGGGCTCTGGTTTTCTTCCTCGAGCTCTGGTTTTGTTCCTCGGGCTCTTATTTTGTTCCTCCAGCTCTGGTTTTGTTCCTCGGCCTCTAGTGTAGTTCCAAGGCCTCTGGTTTTGTTCCTCGGGCTCTTTTTTTATTCCTCAGTCTCTGGTTTTGTTCCTTGAGCTCTGGTTTTGTTCCTCGACATCTGGTTTTATTCCTTGGGCTCTGTTTTTTTTCCTCGGACTCTGGTTTTGTTCCTCGACTCCTGGTTTTATTCCTCGGGCCCTCCTTTTGTTCCTCGGTCTCTGGTTTGGATCCTCAGGCTCTGGTTTTCTTCCTTGGGCTCTGGTTTTGTTCCTCCAGCTCTGGTTTTGTTCCTTGGGCTCTGGTTTTGTTCCTCAGGCTCTGGTTTTCTTCCTTGCCCTCTGGTTTAGTTCCTTGGGCTCTGGTTTTGTTCCTCGGGCTCTGGTTTTCTTCCTCGGCCTCTGTTTTTTTCCCTTGGGCTCTGGTTTTGTTCCTCGGGCTCTGGTTTCTTTCCTCCAGCTTGTTTTTTTTCCTCCGGCTCTGGTGTAGTTTCTCAGGTCCTTTGTTTCTTCCTCTGGGTCTGTTTTTTTTCCTAGGGCTCTGGTTTTCTTCCTCGAGCTCTGGTTTTGTTCCTCGGGCTCTGATTTTGTTCCTCCAGCTCTGGTTTTGTTCCTCGGCCTCTACAGTAGGTCGACGGAGTATGGTTTTGTTCCTCGGGCTCTTGTTTTGTTCCTCAGTCTCTGGTTTTGTTCCTTGAGCTCTGGTTTTGTTCCTTGGGCTCTAGTTTTGTTCCTCGGACTCTGGTTTTGTTCCTCGACATCTGGTTTTATTCCTCGGGCTCTGTTTTTTTTCCTCGGGCTCTGGTTTTGTTCCTCGACTCCTGGTTTTATTCCTCGGGCCCTCCTTTTGTTCCTCGGTCTCTGGTTTTGATCCTCAGGCTCTGGCTTTCTTCCTCGGGCTCTGCTTTTGTTCCTCCAGCTCTGGTTTTGTTCCTCGGGCTCTGGTTTTGTTCCTCGGGCTCTGGTTTAGTTCCTTGGGCTCTGGTTTTGTTCCTCGGGCTCTGGTTTTCTTCCTCGGCCTCTGGTTTTAATCCTTGGGCTCTTGTTTTGTTCCTCCACCTCTGGTTTTATTCCTTGGGCTCTGGTTTTGTTCCTCGGGCTCTGGTTTATTTACTCAGTCTCCTGTTTTCTTCCTCGGGCTATGGTATCGTTCTGCTGGCTCTGGTTTAATTCCTCGGGTCCTGATTTATTCCCTCGGGCTCTGGGTTTGTTCCTCGGACTCTGGTTTTGTCCCTCGCGCCCTCCTTTTGTTCCTCGGTCTATGGTTTTGTTCCTCAGGCTCTGGTTTTCTTCCTCGGGCTCTGGGTTTGTTCCTTGGGCTCTGGTTTTGTTCCTCGAGCTCTGGTTTTGTTCCTTAGGCTCTGGATTTGTTCCTCGGGCTCTGGTTTAGTTCCTCAGGTACTGGGTTTTTCCCTCAGACCCTGGTTTTCTTCCTCGGCCTCTGGTTTTGTTCCTTGAGCTCTGGTTTTGTTCCTTGGGCTCTGGTTTTGTTCCTCGGGCTCTGGTTTTGTTCCTCGGGCGCTGGTTTTGTTCCTCAGGCTCTAGTTTTGTTCCTCGGGCTCTGGTTTTGTTCCTCGGGCTCTGGTTTTCTTCCTCAGGCACCGGTTTAGTGCCTCAGGTACTGGTTTTGTTACTCAGACTCTGGTTTTGTTCCTCGGTCTCTCGTTTTTTTCCTCCAGCTCTGGTTTTGTTCCTCGGACTCTGGTTTTGTTCCTCAGGCTCTGGTTTTCTTCCTTGCCCTCTGGTTTAGTTCCTTGGGCTCTGGTATTGTTCCTCGGGCTCTGGTTTTCTTCCTCGGCCTCTGTTTTTTTCCCTTCGCTCTGGTTTTTTTCCTCGGGCTCTGGTTTCTTTCCTCCAGCTCTGTTTTTTTTCCTTGGGCTCTGGTGTAGTTTCTCGGGTCCTTTGTTTCTTCCTCTGGGTCTGTTTTTTTTCCTACGGCTCTGGTTTTCTTCCTCGAGCTCTGGTTTTGTTCCTCGGGCTCTTATTTTGTTCCTCCAGCTCTGGTTTTGTTCCTCGGCCTCTAGTGTAGTTCCACGGACTCTGGTTTTGTTCCTCGGGCTCTTGTTTTGTTCCTCAGTCTCTGGTTTTGTTCCTTGAGCTCTGGTTTTGTTCCTCGACATCTGGTTTTATTCCTAGGGCTCTGTTTTTTTTCCTCGGACTCTGGTTTTTTTCCTCGCCTCCTGGTTTTATTCCTCGGGCCCTCCTTTTGTTCCTCGGTCTCTGGTTTTGATCCTCAGGCTCTGGCTTTCTTCCTTGGGCTCTGGTTTTGTTCCTCCAGCTCTGGTTTTGTTCCTCGGGCTCTGGTTTTGTTTCTCGGGCTCTGGTTTTGTTCCTCAAGCTCTGGTTTTGTTCCTCGGGCTCTGGTTTTCTTCCTCGGCCTCTGGTTTTAATCCTTGGGCTCTTGTTTTGTTCCTCCACCTCTGGTTTTATTCCTTGGGCTCTGGTTTTGTTCCTCGGGCTCTGGTTTAGTTACTCAGTCTCCAGTTTTCTTCCTCGGGCTGTGGTTTTGTTCCGCTGGCTCTGGTTTAATTCCTCGGGTCCTGATTTATTCCCTCGGGCTCTGGGTTTGTTCCTCGGACTCTGGTTTTGTCCCTCGCGCCCTCCTTTTGTTCCTCGGTCTATGGTTTTGTTCCTCAGGCTCTGGTTTTCTTCCTCGGGCTCTGGGTTTGTTCCTTGGGCTCTGGTTTTGTTCCTCGAGCTCTGGTTTTGTTCCTCAGGTACTGGGTTTTTCCCTCAGACCCTGGTTTTCTTCCTCGGCCTCTGGTTTTGTTCCTTGAGACTGGTTTTGTTCCTTGGGCTCTGGTTTTGTTCCTCGGGCTCTGGTTTTGTTCCTCAGGCACTGGTTTAGTGCCTCAGGTACTGGTTTTGTTCCTCAGACTCTGGTTTTGTTCCTCGGTCTCTCGTTTTTTTCCTCGACATCTGGTTTAGTTCCTTGGGCTCTGGTTTTGTTCCTCAGGCTCTGGTTTTCTTCCTTGCCCTCTGGTTTAGTTCCTTGGGCTCTGGTATTGTTCCTCGGGCTCTGGTTTTCTTCCTCGGCCTCTGTTTTTTTCCCTTGGGCTCTGGTGTAGTTTCTCGGGTCCTTTCTTTCTTCCTCGGGGTCTGTTTTTTTTCCTAGGGCTCTGGTTTTCTTCCTCGAGCTCTGGTTTTGTTCCTCGGGCTCTTATTTTGTTCCTCCAGCTCTGGTTTTGTTCCTCGGCCTCTAGTGTAGTTCCACGGACTCTGGATTTGTTCCTCGGGCTCTTGTTTTGTTCCTCAGTCTCTGGTTTTGTTCCTCGACATCTGGTTTTATTCCTTGGGCTCTGGTTTTTTTCCTCGGACTCTGGTTTTGTTCCTCGACTCCTGGTTTTATTCCTCGGGCCCTCCTTTTGTTCCTCGGTCTCTGGTTTGGATCCTCAGGCTCTGGTTTTCTTCCTCGGGCTCTGGTTTTGTTCCTCCAGCTCTGGTTTTGTTCCTTGGGCTCTGGTTTTGTTCCTCAGGCTCTGGTTTTCTTCCTTGCCCTCTGGTTTAGTTCCTTGGGCTCTGGTTTTGTTCCTCGGGCTCTGGTTTTCTTCCTCGGCCTCTGGTTTTAATCCTTGGGCTCTTGTTTTGTTCCTCCACCTCTGGTTTTATTCCTTGGGCTCTGGTTTTATTCCTCGGGCTCTGGTTTATTTACTCAGTCTCCAGTTTTCTTCCTCGGGCTGTGGTTTTGTTCTGCTGGCTCTGGTTTAATTCCTCGGGTCCTGATTTATTCCCTCGGGCTCTGGGTTTGTTCCTCGGACTCTGGTTTTGTCCCTCGCGCCCTCCTTTTGTTCCTCGGTCTATGGTTTTGTTCCTCAGGCTCTGGTTTTCTTCCTCGGGCTCTGGGTTTGTTTCTTGGGCTCTGGTTTTGTTCCTCGAGCTCTGGTTTTGTTCCTTAGGCTCTGGATTTGTTCCTCGGGCTCTGGTTTAGTTCCTCAGGTACTGGGTTTTTCCCTCAGACCCTGGTTTTCTTCCTCGGCCTCTGGTTTTGTTCCTTGAGCTCTGGTTTTGTTCCTTGGGCTCTGGTTTTGTTCCTCGGGCGCTGGTTTTGTTCCTCAGGCTCTAGTTTTGTTCCTCGGGCTCTGGTTTTGTTCCTCGGGCTCTGGTTTTGTTCCTCAGGCACTGGTTTAGTGCCTCAGGTACTGGTTTTGTTCCTCAGACTCTGGTTTTGTTCCTCGGTCTCTCGTTTTTTTCCTCCAGCTCTGGTTTTGTTCTTTGGGCTCTGGTTTTGTTCCTCAGGCTCTGGTTTTCTTCCTTGCCCTCTGGTTTAATTCCTTGGGCTCTGGTATTGTTCCTCGGGCTCTGGTTTTCTTCCTCGGCCTCTGTTTTTTTTCCCTTGGGCTCTGGTTTTTTTCCTCGGGCTCTGGTTTCTTTCCTCCAGCTCTGTTTTTTTTCCTTGGGCTCTGGTGTAGTTTCTCGGGTGCTTTGTTTCTTCCTCTGGGTCTCTTTTTTTTCCTAGGGCTCTGGTTTTCTTCCTCGAGCTCTGGTTTTGTTCCTCGGGCTCTTATTTTGTTCCTCCAGCTCTGGTTTTGTTCCTCGGCCTCTAGTGTAGTTCCAAGGCCTCTGGTTTTGTTCCTCGGGCTCTTGTTTTGTTCCTCAGTCTCTGGTTTTGTTCCTTGAGCTCTGGTTTTGTTCCTCGACATCTGGTTTTATTCCTTGGGCTCTGTTTTTTTTCCTCGGACTCTGGTTTTGTTCCTCGACTCCTGGTTTTATTCCTCGGGCCCTCCTTTTGTTCCTCGGTCTCTGGTTTGGATCCTCAGGCTCTGGTTTTCTTCCTCGGGCTCTGGTTTTGTTCCTCCAGCTCTGGTTTTGTTCCTTGGGCTCTGGTTTTGTTCCTCAGGCTCTGGTTTTCTTCCTTGCCCTCTGGTTTAGTTCCTTGGGCTCTGGTTTTGTTCCTCGGGCTCTGGTTTTCTTCCTCGGCCTCTGTTTTTTTCCCTTGGGCTCTGGTTTTGTTCCTCGGGCTCTGGTTTCTTTCCTCCAGCTCTGTTTTTTTTCCTCCGGCTCTGGTGTAGTTTCTCAGGTCCTTTGTTTCTTCCTCTGGGTCTGTTTTTTTTCCTAGGGCTCTGGTTTTCTTCCTCGAGCTCTGGTTTTGTTCCTCGGGCTCTGATTTTGTTCCTCCAGCTCTGGTTTTGTTCCTCGGCCTCTACAGTAGGTCGACGGAGTATGGTTTTGTTCCTCGGGCTCTTGTTTTGTTCCTCAGTCTCTGGTTTTGTTCCTTGAGCTCTGGTTTTGTTCCTTGGGCTCTGGTTTTGTTCCTCGGACTCTGGTTTTGTTCCTCGACATCTGGTTTTATTCCTCGGGCTCTGTTTTTTTTCCTCGGACTCTGGTTTTGTTCCTCGACTCCTGGTTTTATTCCTCGGGCCCTCCTTTTGTTCCTCGGTCTCTGGTTTTGATCCTCAGGCTCTGGCTTTCTTCCTCGGGCTCTGGTTTTGTTCCTCGGGTTCTGGTTTTGTTCCTCGGGCTCTGGTTTTGTTCCTCGGGCTCTGGTTTTGTTCCTCAAGCTCTGGTTTTGTTCCTCGGGCTCTGGTTTTCTTCCTCGGCCTCTGGTTTTAATCCTTGGGCTCTTGTTTTGTTCCTCCACCTCTGGTTTTATTCCTTGGGCTCTGGTTTTGTTCCTCGGGCTCTGGTTTAGTTACTCAGTCTCCAGTTTTCTTCCTCGGGCTGTGGTTTTGTTCTGCTGGCTCTGGTTTAATTCCTCGGGTCCTGATTTATTGCCTCGGGCTCTGGGTTTGTTCCTCGGACTCTGGTTTTGTCCCTCGCGCCCTCCTTTTGTTCCTCGGTCTATGGTTTTGTTCCTCAGGCTCTGGTTTTCTTCCTCGGGCTCTGGGTTTGTTCCTTGGGCTCTGGTTTTGTTCCTCGAGCTCTGGTTTTGTTCCTTAGGCTCTGGATTTGTTCCTCGGGCTCTGGTTTAGTTCCTCAGGTACTGGGTTTTTTCCTCAGACCCTGGTTTTCTTCCTCGGCCTCTTGTTTTGTTCCTTGAGCTCTGGTTTTGTTCCTTGGGCTCTGGTTTTGTTCCTCGGGCTCTGGTTTTGTTCCTCGGGCGCTGGTTTTGTTCCTCAGGCTCTAGTTTTTTTCCTCGGGCTCTGGTTTTGTTCCTCGGGCTCTGGTTTTGTTCCTCAGGCACTGGTTTAGTGCCTCAGGTACTGGTTTTGTTCCTCAGACTCTGGTTTTGTTCCTCGGTCTCTCGTTTTTTTCCTCCAGCTCTGGTTTTGTTCCTTGGGCTCTGGTTTTGTTCCTCAGGCTCTGGTTTTCTTCCTTGCCCTCTGGTTTAGTTCCTTGGGCTCTGGTATTGTTCCTCGGGCTCTGGTTTTCTTCCTCGGCCTCTGTTTTTTTCCCTTCGCTCTGGTTTTTTTCCTCGGGCTCTGGTTTCTTTCCTCCAGCTCTGTTTTTTTTCCTTGGGCTCTGGTGTAGTTTCTCGGGTCCTTTGTTTCTTCCTCTGGGTCTGTTTTTTTTCCTACGGCTCTGGTTTTCTTCCTCGAGCTCTGGTTTTGTTCCTCGGGCTCTTATTTTCTTCCTCCAGCTCTGGTTTTGTTCCTCGGCCTCTAGTGTAGTTCCACGGAGTCTGGTTTTGTTCCTCGGGCTCTTGTTTTGTTCCTCGACTCCTGGTTTTATTCCTCGGGCCCTCCTTTTGTTCCTCGGTCTCTGGTTTGGATCCTCAGGCTCTGGTTTTCTTCCTCGGGCTCTGGGTTTGTTCCTCCAGCTCTGGTTTTGTTCCTTGGGCTCTGGTTTTGTTCCTCGGGCTCTGGTTTTCTTCCTCGGCCTCTGTTTTTTTTCCTTGGGCTCTGGTTTTGTTCCTTGGGCTCTGGTTTCTTTCCTCCAGCTCTGGTATTTTCCTCGGGCTCTGGTGTAGTTTCTCAGGTCCTTTTTTAATTCCTCGGGGTCTGTTTTTTTTCCTAGGGCTCTGGTTTTCTTCCTCGAGCTCTGGTTTTGTTTCTCGGGCTCTGATTTTGATCCTCCAGCTCTGGTTTTGTTCCTCGGCCTCTAGAGTAGGTCCACGGAGTCTGGTTTTGTTCCTCGGGCTCTTGTTTTGTTCCTCAGTCTCTGGTTTTGTTCCTTGAGCTCTGGTTTTGTTCCTCGGGCTCTGATTTTGTTCCTCGGACTCTGGTTTTGTTCCTCGACATCTGGTTTTATTCCTCGGGCTCTGTTTTTTTTCCTCGGACTCTGGTTTTGTTCCTCGACTCCTGGTTTTATTCCTCGGGCCCTCCTTTTGTTCCTCGGTCTCTGGTTTTTATCCTCAGGCACTGGCTTTCTTCCTCGGGCTCTGGTTTTGTTCCTCCAGCTCTGGTTTTGTTCCTCGGGCTCTGGTTTTGTTCCTCGGGCTCTGGTTTTGTTCCTCAAGCTCTGGTTTTCTTCCTCGGCCTCTGGTTTTAATCCTTGGGCTCTTGTTTTGTTCCTCCACCTCTGGTTTTGTTCCTCGGGCTCTGGTTTTGTTCCTCGGCCTCTGTTTTTTTCCCTTGGGCTCTGGTTTTTTTCCTCGGGCTCTGGTTTCTTTCCTCCAGCTCTGTTTTTTTTCCTTGGGCTCTGGTGTAGTTTCTCGGGTCCTTTGTTTCTTCCTCGGGGTCTCTTTTTTTTCCTACGGCTCTGGTTTTCTTCCTCGAGCTCTGGTTTTGTTCCTCGGGCTCTTATTTTGTTCCTCCAGCTCTGGTTTTGTTCCTCGGCCTCTAGTGTAGTTCCACGGAGTCTGGTTTTGTTCCTCGGGCTCTTGTTTTCTTCCTCACTCTCTGGTTTTGTTCCTTGAGCTCTGGTTTTGTTCCTCGACATCTGGATTTATTCCTTGGGCTCTGGTTTTTTTCCTCGGACTCTGGTTTTGTTCCTCGACTCCTGGTTTTATTCCTCGGGCCCTCATTTTGTTCCTCGGGCTCTTGTTTTGTTCCTCAGTCTCTGGTTTTGTTCCTTGAGCTCTGGTTTTGTTCCTCGACATCTGGTTTTATTCCTTGGGCTCTGGTTTTTTTCCTCGGACTCTGGTTTTGTTCCTCGACTCCTGGTTTTATTCCTCGGGCCCTCCTTTTGTTCCTCGGTCTCTGGTTTGGGTCCTCAGGCTCTGGTTTTCTTCCTCGGGCTCTGGTTTTGTTCCTCCAGCTCTGGTTTTGTTCCTTGGGCTCTGGTTTTGTTCCTCAGGCTCTGGTTTTCTTCCTTGCCCTCTGGTTTAGTTCCTTGGGCTCTGGTTTTGTTCCTCGGGCTCTGGTTTTTTTCCTCAGGCACTGGTTTAGTGCCTCAGGTTCTGGTTTTGTTCCTCAGACTCTGGTTTTGTTCCTCGGTCTCTCGTTTTTTTCCTCGACATCTGGTTTAGTTCCTTGGGCTCTGGTTTTGTTCCTCAGGCTCTGGTTTTCTTCCTTGCCCTCTGGTTTAGTTCCTTGGGCTCTGGTATTGTTCCTCGGGCTCTGGTTTTCTTCCTCGGCCTCTGTTTTTTTCCCTTGGGCTCTGGTTTTGTTCCTCGGGCTCTGGTTTCTTTCCTCCAGCTCTGTTTTTTTTCCTTGGGCTCTGGTGTAGTTTCTCGGGTCCTTTGTTTCTTCCTCTGGGTCTGTTTTTTTTCCTAGGGCTCTGGTTTTCTTCCTCGAGCTCTGGTTTTGTTCCTCGGGCTCTTATTTTGTTCCTCCAGCTCTGGTTTTGTTCCTCGGCCTCTAGTTTAGTTCCACGGACTCTGGTTTTGTTCCTCGGGCTCTTGTTTTGTTCCTCAGTCTCTGGTTTTGTTCCTCGACATCTGGTTTTATTCCTTGGGCTCTGGTTTTTTTCCTCGGACTCTGGTTTTGTTCCTCGACTCCTGGTTTTATTCCTCGGGCCCTCCTTTTGTTCCTCGGTCTCTGGTTTGGATCCTCAGGCTCTGGTTTTCTTCCTCGGGCTCTGGGTTTGTTCCTCCAGCTCTGGTTTTGTTCCTTGGGCTCTGGTTTTGTTCCTCAGGCTCTGGTTTTCTTCCTTGCCCTCTGGTTTAGTTCCTTGGGCTCTGGTTTTGTTCCTCGGGCTCTGGTTTTCTTCCTCGGCCTCTGGTTTTAATCCTTGGGCTCTTGTTTTGTTCCTCCACCTCTGGTTTTATTCCTTGGGCTCTGGTTTTGTTCCCCAGGCTCTGGTTTATTTACTCAGTCTCCTGTTTTCTTCCTCGGGCTATGGTATCGTTCTGCTGGCTCTGGTTTAATTCCTCGGGTCCTGATTTATTCCCTCGGGCTCTGGGTTTGTTCCTCGGACTCTGGTTTTGTCCCTCGCGCCCTCCTTTTGTTCCTCGGTCTATGGTTTTGTTCCTCAGGCTCTGGTTTTCTTCCTCGGGCTCTGGGTTTGTTCCTTGGGCTCTGGTTTTGTTCCTCGAGCTCTGGTTTTGTTCCTTAGGCTCTGGATTTGTTCCTCGGGCTCTGGTTTAGTTCCTCAGGTACTGGGTTTTTCCCTCAGACCCTGGTTTTCTTCCTCGGCCTCTGGTTTTGTTCCTTGAGCTCTGGTTTTGTTCCTTGGGCTCTGGTTTTGTTCCTCGGGCTCTGGTTTTGTTCCTCGGGCGCTGGTTTTGTTCCTCAGGCTCTAGTTTTTTTCCTCGGGCTCTGGTTTTGTTCCTCGGGCTCTGGTTTTCTTCCTCAGGCACCGGTTTAGTGCCTCAGGTACTGGTTTTGTTCCTCAGACTCTGGTTTTGTTCCTCGGTCTCTCGTTTTTTTCCTCCAGCTCTGGTTTTGTTCCTTGGGCTCTGGTTTTGTTCCTCAGGCTCCGGTTTTCTTCCTTGCCCTCTGGTTTAGTTCCTTGGGCTCTGGTATTGTTCCTCGGGCTCTGGTTTTCTTCCTCGGCCTCTGTTTTTTTCCCTTCGCTCTGGTTTTTTTCCTCGGGCTCTGGTTTCTTTCCTCCAGCTCTGTTTTTTTTCCTTGGGCTCTGGTGTAGTTTCTCGGGTCCTTTGTTTCTTCCTCTGGGTCTGTTTTTTTTCCTACGGCTCTGGTTTTCTTCCTCGAGCTCTGGTTTTGTTCCTCGGGCTCTTATTTTTTTCCTCCAGCTCTGGTTTTGTTCCTCGGCCTCTAGTGTAGTTCCATGGACTCTGGTTTGGTTCCTCGGGCTCTTGTTTTGTTCCTTGGGCTCTGGTTTTGTTCCTCGGGCTCTGGTTTTCTTCCTCGGCCTCTGTTTTTTTTCCTTGGGCTCTGGTTTTGTTCCTCGGGCTCCGGTTTCTTTCCTCCAGCTCTGGTATTTTCCTCGGGCTCTGGTGTAGTTTCTCAGGTCCTTTTTTAATTCCTCGGGGTCTGTTTTTTTTCCTAGGGTTCTAGTTTTCTTCCTCGAGCTCTGGTTTTGTTCCTCGGGCTCTGATTTTGTTCCTCCAGCTCTGGTTTTGTTCCTCGGCCTCTAGAGTAGTTCCACGGAGTCTGGTTTTGTTCCTCGGGCTCTTGTTTTATTCCTCAGTCTCTGGTTTTGTTCCTTGAGCTCTGGTTTTGTTCCTCGGGCTCTGGTTTTGTTCCTCGGACTCTGGTTTTGTTCCTCGACATCTGGTTTTATTCCTCGGGCTCTGTTTTTTTTCCTCGGACTCTGGTTTTGTTCCTCGGTCTCTGGTTTTGATCCTCAGGCTCTGGCTTTCTTCCTTGGGCTCTGGTTTTGTTCCTCCAGCTCTGGTTTTGTTCCTCGGGCTCTGGTTTTGTTTCTCGGGCTCTGGTTTTGTTCCTCAAGCTCTGGTTTTGTTCCTCGGGCTCTGGTTTTCTTCCTCGGGCTCTGGTTTTGTTCCTCCACCTCTGGTTTTATTCCTTGGGCTCTGGTTTTGTTCCTCGGGCTCTGGTTTTGTTCCTCAGGCACTGGTTTAGTGCCTCAGGTACTGGTTTTGTTCCTCAGACTCTGGTTTTGTTCCTCGGTCTCTCGTTTTTTTCCTCGACATCTGGTTTAGTTTCTTGGGCTCTGGTTTTGTTCCTCAGGCTCTGGTTTTCTTCCTTGCCCTCTGGTTTAGTTCCTTGGGTTCTGGTATTGTTCCTCGGGCTCTGGTTTTCTTCCTCGGCCTCTGTTTTTTTTCCTTGGGCTCTGGTTTTGTTCCTCGGGCTCCGGTTTCTTTCCTCCAGCTCTGGTATTTTCCTCGGGCTCTGGTGTAGTTTCTCAGGTCCTTTTTTAATTCCTCGGGGTCTGTTTTTTTTCCTAGGGTTCTAGTTTTCTTCCTCGAGCTCTGGTTTTGTTCCTCGGGCTCTGATTTTGTTCCTCCAGCTCTGGTTTTGTTCCTCGGCCTCTAGAGTAGGTCCACGGAGTCTGGTTTTGTTCCTCGGGCTCTTGTTTTATTCCTCAGTCTCTGGTTTTGTTCCTTGAGCTCTGGTTTTGTTCCTCGGGCTCTGGTTTTGTTCCTCGGACTCTGGTTTTGTTCCTCGACATCTGGTTTTATTCCTTGGGCTCTGTTTTTTTTCCTCGGACTCTGGTTTTGTTCCTCGCCTCCTGGTTTTATTCCTCGGGCCCTCCTTTTGTTCCTCGGTCTCTGGTTTGGATCATCAGTCTCTGGTTTTCTTCCTCGGGCTCTGGGTTTGTTCCTCCAGCTCTGGTTTTGTTCCTTGGGCTCTGGTTTTGTTCCTCGGGCTCTGGTTTTCTTCCTCGGCCTCTGTTTTTTTTCCTTGGGCTCTGGTTTTGTTCCTCGGGCTCCGGTTTCTTTCCTCCAGCTCTGGTATTTTCCTCGGGCTCTGGTGTAGTTTCTCAGGTCCTTTTTTAATTCCTCGGGGTCTGTTTTTTTTCCTAGGGTTCTAGTTTTCTTCCTCGAGCTCTGGTTTTGTTCCTCGGGCTCTGATTTTGTTCCTCCAGCTCTGGTTTTGTTCCTCGGCCTCTAGAGTAGGTCCACGGAGTCTGGTTTTGTTCCTCGGGCTCTTGTTTTATTCCTCAGTCTCTGGTTTTGTTCCTTGAGCTCTGGTTTTGTTCCTCGGGCTCTGGTTTTGTTCCTCGGACTCTGGTTTTGTTCCTCGACATCTGGTTTTATTCCTCGGGCTCTGTTTTTTTTCCTCGGACTCTGGTTTTGTTCCTCGGTCTCTGGTTTTGATCCTCAGGCTCTGGCTTTCTTCCTTGGGCTCTGGTTTTGTTCCTCCAGCTCTGGTTTTGTTCCTCGGGCTCTGGTTTTGTTTCTCGGGCTCTGGTTTTGTTCCTCAAGCTCTGGTTTTGTTCCTCGGGCTCTGGTTTTCTTCCTCGGGCTCTGGTTTTGTTCCTCCACCTCTGGTTTTATTCCTTGGGCTCTGGTTTTGTTCCTCGGGCTCTGGTTTTGTTCCTCAGGCACTGGTTTAGTGCCTCAGGTACTGGTTTTGTTCCTCAGACTCTGGTTTTGTTCCTCGGTCTCTCGTTTTTTTCCTCGACATCTGGTTTAGTTCCTTGGGCTCTGGTTTTGTTCCTCAGGCTCTGCTTTTCTTCCTTGCCCTCTGGTTTAGTTCCTTGGGTTCTGGTATTGTTCCTCGGGCTCTGGTTTTCTTCCTCGGCCTCTGTTTTTTTTCCTTGGGCTCTGGTTTTGTTCCTCGGGCTCCGGTTTCTTTCCTCCAGCTCTGGTATTTTCCTCGGGCTCTGGTGTAGTTTCTCAGGTCCTTTTTTAATTCCTCGGGGTCTGTTTTTTTTCCTAGGGTTCTAGTTTTCTTCCTCGAGCTCTGGTTTTGTTCCTCGGGCTCTGATTTTGTTCCTCCAGCTCTGGTTTTGTTCCTCGGCCTCTAGAGTAGGTCCACGGAGTCTGGTTTTGTTCCTCGGGCTCTTGTTTTATTCCTCAGTCTCTGGTTTTGTTCCTTGAGCTCTGGTTTTGTTCCTCGGGCTCTGGTTTCGTTCCTCGGACTCTGGTTTTGTTCCTCGACATCTGGTTTTATTCCTCGGGCTCTGTTTTTTTTCCTCGGACTCTGGTTTTGTTCCTCGGTCTCTGGTTTTGATCCTCAGGCTCTGGCTTTCTTCCTTGGGCTCTGGTTTTGTTCCTCCAGCTCTGGTTTTGTTCCTCGGGCTCTGGTTTTGTTTCTCGGGCTCTGGTTTTGTTCCTCAAGCTCTGGTTTTGTTCCTCGGGCTCTGGTTTTCTTCCTCGGGCTCTGGTTTTGTTCCTCCACCTCTGGTTTTATTCCTTGGGCTCTGGTTTTGTTCCTCGGGCTCTGGTTTATTTACTCAGTCTCCAGTTTTCTTCCTCGGGCTGTGGTTTTGTTCTGCTGGCTCTGGTTTAATTCCTCGGGTCCTGATTTATTCCCTCGGGCTCTGGGTTTGTTCCTCGGACTCTGGTTTTGTCCCTCGCGCCCTCCTTTTGTTCCTCGGTCTATGGTTTTGTTCCTCAGGCTCTGGTTTTCTTCCTCGGGCTCTGGGTTTGTTCCTTGGGCTCTGGTTTTGTTCCTCGAGCTCTGGTTTTGTTCCTTAGGCTCTGGATTTGTTCCTCGGGCTCTGGTTTAGTTCCTCAGGTACTGGTTTTGTGCCTCAGGTACTGGTTTTCTTCCTCGGCCTCTGGTTTTGTTCCTTGAGGCTGGTTTTGTTCCTTGGGCTCTGGTTTTGTTCCTCGGGCTCTGGTTTTGTTCCTCAGGCACTGGTTTAGTGCCTCAGGTACTGGTTTTGTTCCTCAGACTCTGGTTTTGTTCCTCGGTCTCTCGTTTTTTTCCTCGACATCTGGTTTAGTTCCTTGGGCTCTGGTTTTGTTCCTCAGGCTCTGGTTTTCTTCCTTGCCCTCTGGTTTAGTTCCTTGGGTTCTGGTATTGTTCCTCGGGCTCTGGTTTTCTTCCTCGGCCTCTGTTTTTTTCCCTTGGGCTCTGGTTTTGTTCCTCGGGCTCTGGTTTCTTTCCTCCAGCTCTGTTTTTTTTCCTTGGGCTCTGGTGTAGTTTCTCGGGTCCTTTGTTTCTTCCTCTGGGTCTGTTTTTTTTCCTAGGGCTCTGGTTTTCTTCCTCGAGCTCTGGTTTTGTTCCTCGGGCTCTTATTTTGTTCCTCCAGCTCTGGTTTTGTTCCTCGGCCTCTAGTGTAGTTCCACGGACTCTGGTTTTGTTCCTCGGGCTCTTGTTTTGTTCCTCAGTCTCTGATTTTGTTCCTCGACTCCTGGTTTTATTCCTCGGGCCCTCCTTTTGTTCCTCGGTCTCTGGTTTGGATCCTCAGGCTCTGGTTTTCTTCCACGGGCTCTGGGTTTGTTCCTCCAGCTCTGGTTTTGTTCCTCGGGCTCTTATTTTGTTCCTCCAGCTCTGGTTTTGTTCCTCGGCCTCTAGTGTAGTTCCACGGACTCTGGTTTTGTTCCTCGGGCTCTTGTTTTGTTCCTCAGTCTCTGGTTTTGTTCCTTGAGCTCTGGTTTTGTTCCTCGACATCTGGATTTATTCCTTGGGCTCTGGTTTTTTTCCTCGGACTCTGGTTTTGTTCCTCGACTCCTGGTTTTATTCCTCGGGCCCTCCTTTTGTTCCTCGGTCTCTGGTTTGGATCCTCAGGCTCTGGTTTTCTTCCTCGGGCTCTGGGTTTGTTCCTCCAGCTCTGGTTTTGTTCCTTGGGCTCTGGTTTTGTTCCTCGGGCTCTGGTTTTCTTCCTCGGCCTCTGTTTTTTTTCCTTGGGCTCTGGTTTTGTTCCTTGGGCTCTGGTTTCTTTCCTCCAGCTCTGGTATTTTCCTCGGGCTCTGGTGTAGTTTCTCAGGTCCTTTTTTAATTCCTCGGGGTCTGTTTTTTTTCCTAGGGCTCTGGTTTTCTTCCTCGAGCTCTGGTTTTGTTTCTCGGGCTCTGATTTTGATCCTCCAGCTCTGGTTTTGTTCCTCGGCCTCTAGAGTAGGTCGACGGACTCTGGTTTTGTTCCTCGGGCTCTTGTTTTGTTCCTCAGTCTCTGGTTTTGTTCCTTGAGCTCTGGTTTTGTTCCTCGGGCTCTGGTTTTGTTCCTCGGACTCTGGTTTTGTTCCTCGACATCTGGTTTTATTCCTCGGGCTCTGTTTTTTTTCCTCGGACTCTGGTTTTGTTCCTCGCCTCCTGGTTTTATTCCTCGGGCCCTCCTTTTGTTCCTCGGTCTCTGGTTTTTATCCTCAGGCACTGGCTTTCTTCCTCGGGCTCTGGTTTTGTTCCTCCAGCTCTGGTTTTGTTCCTCGGGCTCTGGTTTTGTTCCTCGACATCTGGTTTTGTTCCTCAAGCTCTGGTTTTGTTCCTCGGGCTCTGGTTTTCTTCCTCGGCCTCTGGTTTTAATCCTTGGGCTCTTGTTTTGTTCCTCCACCTCTGGTTTTGTTCCTCGGGCTCTGGTTTTGTTCCTCGGCCTCTGTTTTTTTCCCTTGGGCTCTGGTTTTTTTCCTCGGGCTCTGGTTTCTTTCCTCCAGCTCTGTTTTTTTTCCTTGGGCTCTGGTGTAGTTTCTCGGGTCCTTTGTTTCTTCCTCGGGGTCTCTTTTTTTTCCTACGGCTCTGGTTTTCTTCCTCGAGCTCTGGTTTTGTTCCTCGAGCTCTTATTTTGTTCCTCCAGCTCTGGTTTTGTTCCTCGGCCTCTAGTGTAGTTCCACGGAGTCTGGTTTTGTTCCTCGGGCTCTTGTTTTCTTCCTCACTCTCTGGTTTTGTTCCTTGAGCTCTGGTTTTGTTCCTCGACATCTGGATTTATTCCTTGGGCTCTGGTTTTTTTCCTCGGACTCTGGTTTTGTTCCTCGACTCCTGGTTTTATTCCTCGGGCCCTCATTTTGTTCCTCGGGCTCTTGTTTTGTTCCTCAGTCTCTGGTTTTGTTCCTTGAGCTCTGGTTTTGTTCCTCCAGCTCTGGTTTTGTTCCTTGGGCTCTGGTTTTGTTCCTCACGCTCTGGTTTTCTTCCTTGCCCTCTGGTTTAGTTCCTTGGGCTCTGGTTTTGTTCCTCAGGCACTGGTTTAGTGCCTCAGGTTCTGGTTTTGTTCCTCAGACTCTGGTTTTGTTCCTCGGGCGCTGGTTTTGTTCCTCAGGCTCTAGTTTTTTTCCTCGGGCTCTGGTTTTGTTCCTCGGGCTCTGGTTTTCTTCCTCAGGCACCGGTTTAGTGCCTCAGGTACTGGTTTTGTTCCTCAGACTCTGGTTTTGTTCCTCGGTCTCTCGTTTTTTTCCTCCAACTCTGGTTTTGTTCCTTGGGCTCTGGTTTTGTTCCTCACACTCTGGTTTTCTTCCTTGCCCTCTGGTTTAGTTCCTTGGGCTCTGGTATTGTTCCTCGGGCTCTGGTTTTCTTCCTCGGTCTTTTTTTTTTTCCCTTCGCTCTGGTTTTTTTCCTCGGGCTCTGGTTTCTTTCCTCCAGCTCTGTTTTTTTTCCTTGGGCTCTGGTGTAGTTTCTCGGGTCCTTTGTTTCTTCCTCTGGGTCTGTTTTTTTTCCTACGGCTCTGGTTTTCTTCCTCGAGCTCTGGTTTTGTTCCTCGGGCTCTTATTTTGTTCCTCCAGCTCTGGTTTTGTTCCTCGGCCTCTAGTGTAGTTCCACGGACTCTGGTTTGGTTCCTCGGGCTCTTGTTTTGTTCCTCAGTCTCTGGTTTTGTTCCTTGAGCTCTGGTTTTGTTCCTCGACATCTGGTTTTATTCCTTGGGCTCTGTTTTTTTTCCTCGGACTCTGGTTTTGTTCCTCGCCTCCTGGTTTTATTCCTCGGGCCCTCCTTTTGTTCCTCGGTCTCTGGTTTGGATCATCAGTCTCTGGTTTTCTTCCTCGGGCTCTGGGTTTGTTCCTCCAGCTCTGGTTTTGTTCCTTGGGCTCTGGTTTTGTTCCTCGGGCTCTGGTTTTCTTCCTCGGCCTCTGTTTTTTTTCCTTGGGCTCTGGTTTTGTTCCTCGGGCTCCGGTTTCTTTCCTCCACCTCTGGTATTTTCCTCGGGCTCTGGTGTAGTTTCTCAGGTCCTTTTTTAATTCCTCGGGGTCTGTTTTTTTTCCTAGGGTTCTAGTTTTCTTCCTCGAGCTCTGGTTTTGTTCCTCGGGCTCTGATTTTGTTCCTCCAGCTCTGGTTTTGTTCCTCGGCCTCTAGAGTAGGTCCACGGAGTCTGGTTTTGTTCCTCGGGCTCTTGTTTTATTCCTCAGTCTCTGGTTTTGTTCCTTGAGCTCTGGTTTTGTTCCTCGGGCTCTGGTTTTGTTCCTCGGACTCTGGTTTTGTTCCTCGACATCTGGTTTTATTCCTCGGGCTCTGTTTTTTTTCCTCGGACTCTGGTTTTGTTCCTCGGTCTCTGGTTTTGATCCTCAGGCTCTGGCTTTCTTCCTTGGGCTCTGGTTTTGTTCCTCCAGCTCTGGTTTTGTTCCTCGGGCTCTGGTTTTGTTTCTCGGGCTCTGGTTTTGTTTCTCAAGCTCTGGTTTTGTTCCTCGGGCTCTGGTTTTCTTCCTCGGCCTCTGGTTTTAATCCTTGGGCTCTTGTTTTGTTCCTCCACCTCTGGTTTTATTCCTTGGGCTCTGGTTTTGTTCCTCGGGCTCTGGTTTATTTACTCAGTCTCCAGTTTTCTTCCTCGGGCTGTGGTTTTGTTCTGCTGGCTCTGGTTTAATTCCTCGGGTCCTGATTTATTCCCTCGGGCTCTGGGTTTGTTCCTCGGACTCTGGTTTTGTCCCTCGCGCCCTCCTTTTGTTCCTCGGTCTATGGTTTTGTTCCTCAGGCTCTGGTTTTCTTCCTCGGGCTCTAGTTTTGTTCCTTAGGCTCTGGATTTGTTCCTCGGGCTCTGGTTTAGTTCCTCAGGTACTGGGTTTTTCCCTCAGACCCTGGTTTTCTTCCTCGGCCTCTGGTTTTGTTCCTTGAGGCTGGTTTTGTTCCTTGGGCTCTGGTTTTGTTCCTCGGGCTCTGGTTTTGTTCCTCAGGCACTGGTTTAGTGCCTCAGGTACTGGTTTTGTTCCTCAGACTCTGGTTTTGTTCCTCGGTCTCTCGTTTTTTTCCTCGACATCTGGTTTAGTTCCTTGGGCTCTGGTTTTGTTCCTCAGGCTCTGGTTTTCTTCCTTGCCATCTGGTTTAGTTCCTTGGGCTCTGGTATTGTTCCTCGGGCTCTGGTTTCTTTCCTCCAGCTCTGTTTTTTTTCCTTGGGCTCTGGTGTAGTTTCTCGGGTCCTTTGTTTCTTCCTCTGGGTCTGTTTTTTTTCCTAGGGCTCTGGTTTTCTTCCTCGAGCTCTGGTTTTGTTCCTCGGGCTCTTATTTTGTTCCTCCAGCTCTGGTTTTGTTCCTCGGCCTCTAGTGTAGTTCCACGGACTCTGGTTTTGTTCCTCGGGCTCTTGTTTTGTTCCTCAGTCTCTGGTTTTGTTCCTCGACTCCTGGTTTTATTCCTCGGGCCCTCCTTTTGTTCCTCGGTCTCTGGTTTGGATCCTCAGGCTCTGGTTTTCTTCCTCGGGCTCTGGGTTTGTTCCTCCAGCTCTGGTTTTGTTCCTTGGGCTCTGGTTTTGTTCCTCAGGCTCTGGTTTTCTTCCTTGCCCTCTGGTTTAGTTCCTTGGGCTCTGGTTTTGTTCCTCGGGCTCTGGTTTTCTTCCTCGGCCTCTGGTTTTAATCCTTGGGCTCTTGTTTTGTTCCTCCACCTCTGGTTTTATTCCTTGGGCTCTGGTTTTGTTCCTCGGGCTCTGGTTTATTTACTCAGTCTCCAGTTTTCTTCCTCGGGCTCTGGTTTTTGTTCCGCTGGCTCTGGTTTAATTCCTCGGGTCCTGATTTATTCCCTCGGGCTCTGGGTTTGTTCCTCGGACTCTGCTTTTGTCCCTCGCGCCCTCCTTTTGTTCCTCGGTCTATGGTTTTGTTCCTCAGGCTCTGGTTTTCTTCCTCGGGCTCTGGGTTTGTTCCTTGGGCTCTGGTTTTGTTCCTCGAGCTCTGGTTTTGTTCCTTAGGCTCTGGATTTGTTCCTCGGGCTCTGGTTTAGTTCCTCAGGTACTGGGTTTTTCCCTCAGACCCTGGTTTTCTTCCTCGGCCTCTGGTTTTGTTCCTTGAGACTGGTTTTGTTCCTTGGGCTCTGGTTTTGTTCCTCGGGCTCTGGTTTTGTTCCTCAGGCACTGGTTTAGTGCCTCAGGTACTGGTTTTGTTCCTCAGACTCTGGTTTTGTTCCTCGGTCTCTCGTTTTTTTCCTCGACATCTGGTTTAGTTCCTTGGGCTCTGGTTTTGTTCCTCAGGCTCTGGTTTTCTTCCTTGCCCTCTGGTTTAGTTCCTTGGGCTCTGGTATTGTTCCTCGGGCTCTGGTTTTCTTCCTCGGCCTCTGTTTTTTTCCCTTGGGCTCTGCTTCTGTTCCTCGGGCTCTGGTTTCTTTCCTCCAGCTCTGTTTTTTTTCCTTGGGCTCTGGTGTAGTTTCTCGGGTCCTTTGTTTCTTCCTCTGGGTCTGTTTTTTTTCCTAGGGCTCTGGTTTTCTTCCTCGAGCTCTGGTTTTGTTCCTCGGGCTCTTATTTTGTTCCTCCAGCTCTGGTTTTGTTCCTCGGCCTCTAGTGTAGTTCCACGGACTCTGGTTTTGTTCCTCGGGCTCTTGTTTTGTTCCTCAGTCTCTGGTTTTGTTCCTCGACTCCTGGTTTTATTCCTCGGGCCCTCCTTTTGTTCCTCGGTCTCTGGTTTGGATCCTCAGGCTCTGGTTTTCTTCCTCGGGCTCTGGGTTTGTTCCTCCAGCTCTGGTTTTGTTCCTTGGGCTCTGGGTTTGTTCCTACAGCTCTGGTTTTGTTCCTCCAGCTCTGGTTTTGTTCCTTGGACTCTGGTTTTGTTCCTCAAGCTCTGGTTTTGTTCCTCGGGCTCTGGTTTTCTTCCTCGGCCTCTGGTTTTAATCCTTGGGCTCTTGTTTTGTTCCTCCACCTCTGGTTTTATTCCTTGGGCTCTGGTTTTGTTCCTCGGGCTCTGGTTTATTTACTCAGTCTCCAGTTTTCTTCCTCGGGCTCTGGTTTTGTTCTGCTAGCTCTGGTTTAATTCCTCGGGTCCTGATTTATTCCCTCGGGCTCTGGGTTTGTTCCTCGGACTCTGGTTTTGTCCCTCGCGCCCTCCTTTTGTTCCTCGGTCTATGGTTTTGTTCCTCAGGCTCTGGTTTTCTTCCTCGGGCTCTGGGTTTGTTCCTCAGGTACTGGGTTTTTCCCTCAGACCCTGGTTTTCTTCCTCGGCCTCTAGTTTTGTTCCTTGAGACTGGTTTTGTTCCTTGGGCTCTGGTTTTGTTCCTCGGGCTCTGGTTTTGTTCCTCAGGCACTGGTTTAGTGCCTCAGGTACTGGTTTTGTTCCTCAGACTCTGGTTTTGTTCCTCGGTCTCTCGTTTTTTTCCTCGACATCTGGTTTAGTTCCTTGGGCTCTGGTTTTGTTCCTCAGGCTCTGGTTTTCTTCCTTGCCCTCTGGTTTAGTTCCTTGGGCTCTGGTATTGTTCCTCGGGCTCTGGTTTTCTTCCTCGGCCTCTGTTTTTTTCCCTTGGGCTCTGGTTTTGTTCCTCGGGCTCTGGTTTCTTTCCTCCAGCTCTATTTTTTTTCCTTGGGCTCTGGTGTAGTTTCTCGGGTCCTTTGTTTCTTCCTCTGTGTCTGTTTTTTTTCCTAGGGCTCTGGTTTTCTTCCTCGAGCTCTGGTTTTGTTCCTCGGGCTCTTATTTTGTTCCTCCAGCTCTGGTTTTGTTCCTCGGCCTCTAGTGTAGTTCCACGGACTCTGGTTTTGTTCCTCGGGCTCTTGTTTTGTTCCTCAGTCTCTGGTTTTGTTCCTCGACATCTGGTTTTATTCCTTGGGCTCTGGTTTTTTTCCTCGGACTCTGGTTTTGTTCCTCGACTCCTGGTTTTATTCCTCGGGCCCTCCTTTTGTTCCTCGGTCTCTGGTTTGGATCCTCAGGCTCTGGTTTTCTTCCTCGGGCTCTGGGTTTGTTCCTCCAGCTCTGGTTTTGTTCCTTGGGCTCTGGTTTTGTTCCTCAAGCTCTGGTTTTCTTCCTTGCCCTCTGGTTTAGTTCCTTGGGCTCTGGTTTTGTTCCTCGGGCTCTGGTTTTCTTCCTCGGCCTCTGGTTTTAATCCTTGGGCTCTGGTTTTGTTCCTCCACCTCTGGTTTTATTTCTTGGGCTCTGGTTTTGTTCCTCGGGCTCTGGTTTATTTACTCAGTCTCCAGTTTTCTTCCTCGGGCTGTGGTTTTGTTCTGCTGGCTCTGGTTTAATTCCTCGGGTCCTGATTTATTCCCTCGGGCTCTGGGTTTGTTCCTCGGACTCTGGTTTTGTCCCTCGCGCCCTCCTTTTGTTCCTCGGTCTATGGTTTTGTTCCTCAGGCTCTGGTTTTCTTCCTCGGGCTCTGGGTTTGTTTCTTGGGCTCTGGTTTTGTTCCTCGAGCTCTGGTTTTGTTCCTTAGGCTCTGGATTTGTTCCTCGGGCTCTGGTTTAGTTCCTCAGGTACTGGGTTTTTCCCTCAGACCCTGGTTTTCTTCCTCGGCCTCTGGTTTTGTTCCTTGAGCTCTGGTTTTGTTCCTTGGGTTCTGGTTTTGTTCCTCGGGCTCTGGTTTTGTTCCTCGGGCGCTGGTTTTGTTCCTCAGGCTCTAGTTTTCTTCCTCGGGCTCTGGTTTTGTTCCTCGGGCTCTGGTTTTGTTCCTCGGGCTCTGGTTTTATTCCTCAGGCACTGTTTTAGTGCCTCAGGTACTGGTTTTGTTCCTCAGACTCTGGTTTTGTTCCTCGGTCTCTCGTTTTTTTCCTCCAGCTCTGGTTTTGTTCTTTGGGCTCTGGTTTTGTTCCTCAGGCTCTGGTTTTCTTCCTCGGGCTCTGGGTTTGTTCCTCAGGTACTGGGTTTTTCCCTCAGACCCTGGTTTTCTTCCTCGGCCTCTGGTTTTGTTCCTTGAGACTGGTTTTGTTCCTTGGGCTCTGGTTTTGTTCCTCGGGCTCTGGTTTTGTTCCTCAGGCACTGGTTTAGTGCCTCAGGTACTGGTTTTGTTCCTCAGACTCTGGTTTTGTTCCTCGGTCTCTCGTTTTTTTCCTCGACATCTGGTTTAGTTCCTTGGGCTCTGGTTTTGTTCCTCAGGCTCTGGTTTTCTTCCTTGCCCTCTGGTTTAGTTCCTTGGGCTCTGGTATTGTTCCTCGGGCTCTGGTTTTCTTCCTCGGCCTCTGTTTTTTTCCCTTGGGCTCTGGTTTTGTTCCTTGGGCTCTGGTTTCTTTCCTCAGTCTCTGTTTTTTTTCCTTGGGCTCTGGTGTAGTTTCTCGGGTCCTTTGTTTCTTCCTCTGGGTCTGTTTTTTTTCCTAGGGCTCTGGTTTTCTTCCTCGGGCTCTTATTTTGTTCCTCGGGCTCTTATTTTGTTCCTCCAGCTCTGGTTTTGTTCCTCGGCCTCTAGTGTAGTTCCACGGACTCTGGTTTTGTTCCTCGGGCTCTTGTTTTGTTCCTCAGTCTCTGGTTTTGTTCCTCGACATCTGGTTTTATTACTTGGGCTCTGGTTTTTTTCCTCGGACTCTGGTTTTGTTCCTCGACTCCTGGTTTTATTTCTCGGGCCCTCCTTTTGTTCCTCGGTCTCTGGTTTGGATCCTCAGGCTCTGGTTTTCTTCCTCGGGCTCTGGGTTTGTTCCTCCAGCTCTGGTTTTGTTCCTTGGGCTCTGGTTTTGTTCCTCAGGCTCTGGTTTTCTTCCTTGCCCTCTGGTTTAGTTCCTTGGGCTCTGGTTTTGTTCCTCGGGCTCTGGTTTTCTTCCTCGGCCTCTGGTTTTAATCCTTGGGCTCTGGTTTTGTTCCTCCACCTCTGGTTTTATTTCTTGGGCTCTGGTTTTTTTCCTCGGGCTCTGGTTTATTTACTCAGTCTCCAGTTTTCTTCCTCGGGCTGTGGTTTTGTTCTGCTGGCTCTGGTTTAATTCCTCGGGTCCTGATTTATTCCCTCGGGCTCTGGGTTTGTTCCTCGGACTCTGGTTTTGTCCCTCGCGCCCTCCTTTTGTTCCTCGGTCTATGGTTTTGTTCCTCAGGCTCTGGTTTTCTTCCTCGGGCTCTGGGTTTGTTTCTTGGGCTCTGGTTTTGTTCCTCGAGCTCTGGTTTTGTTCCTTAGGCTCTGGATTTGTTCCTCGGGCTCTGGTTTAGTTCCTCAGGTACTGGGTTTTTCCCTCAGACCCTGGTTTTCTTCCTCGGCCTCTGGTTTTGTTCCTTGAGCTCTGGTTTTGTTCCTTGGGCTCTGGTTTTGTTCCTCGGGCTCTGGTTTTGTTCCTCGGGCGCTGGTTTTGTTCCTCAGGCTCTAGTTTTCTTCCTCGGGCTCTGGTTTTGTTCCTCGGGCTCTGGTTTTATTCCTCAGGCACTGTTTTAGTGCCTCAGGTACTGGTTTTGTTCCTCAGACTCTGGTTTTGTTCCTCGGTCTCTCGTTTTTTTCCTCCAGCTCTGGTTTTGTTCTTTGGGCTCTGGTTTTGTTCCTCAGGCTCTGGTTTTCTTCCTTGCCCTCTGGTTTAGTTCCTTGGGCTCTGGTATTGTTCCTCGGGCTCTGGTTTTCTTCCTCGGCCTCTGTTTTTTTCCCTTGGGCTCTGGTTTTGTTCCTCGGGCTCTGGTTTCTTTCCTCCAGCTCTGTTTTTTTTCCTTGGGCTCTGGTGTAGTTTCTCGGGTGCTTTGTTTCTTCCTCTTTGTCTCTTTTTTTTCCTAGGTCTCTGGTGTCCTTCCTCGAGCTCTGGTTTTGTTCCTCGGGCTCTTATTTTGTTCCTCCAGCTCTGGTTTTGTTCCTCGGCCTCTAGTGTAGTTCCAAGGCCTATGGTTTTGTTCCTCGGGCTCTTTTTTTATCCCTCAGTCTCTGTTTTTTTTCCCTTGAGCTCTGGTTTTGTTCCTCGACTCCTGGTTTTATTCCTCGGGCCCTCCTTTTGTTCCTCGGTCTCTGGTTTGGATCCTCAGGCTCTGGTTTTCTTCCTCGGGCTCTGGGTTTGTTCCTCCAGCTCTGGTTTTGTTCCTTGGGCTCTGGTTTTGTTCCTCAGGCTCTGGTTTTCTTCCTTGCCCTCTGGTTTAGTTCCTTGGGCTCTGGTTTTGTTCCTCGGGCACTGGTTTTCTTCCTCGGCCTCTGTTTTTTTTCCTTGGGCTCTGGTTTTGTTCCTCGGGCTCTGGTTTCTTTCCTCCAGCTCTGGTATTTTCCTCGGGCTCTGGTGTAGTTTCTCAGGTCCTTTGTTTCTTCCTCTGGGTCTGTTTTTTTTCCTAGGGCTCTGGTTTTCTTCCTCGAGCTCTGGTTTTGTTCCTCGGGCTCTGATTTTGTTCCTCCAGCTCTGGTTTTGTTCCTCGGCCTCTAGAGTAGGTCGACGGAGTATGGTTTTGTTCCTCGGGCTCTTGTTTTGTTCCTCAGTCTCTGGTTTTGTTCCTTGAGCTCTGGTTTTGTTCCTTGGGCTCTGGTTTTGTTCCTCGGACTCTGGTTTTGTTCCTCGACATCTGGTTTTATTCCTCGGGCTCTGTTTTTTTTCCTCGGACTCTGGTTTTGTTCCTCGACTCCTGGTTTTATTCCTCGGGCCCTCCTTTTGTTCCTCGGTCTCTGGTTTTGATCCTCAGGCTCTGGCTTTCTTCCTCGGGCTCTGGTTTTGTTCCTCCAGCTCTGGTTTTGTTCCTCGGGCTCTGGTTTTGTTCCTCGGGCTCTGGTTTTGTTCCTCAAGCTCTGGTTTTGTTCCTCGGGCTCTGGTTTTTTTCCTCGGCCTCTGGTTTTAATCCTTGGGCTCTTGTTTTGTTCCTCCACCTCTGGTTTTATTCCTTGGGCTCTGGTTTTGTTCCTCGGGCTCTGGTTTATTTACTCAGTCTCCTGTTTTCTTCCTCGGGCTGTGGTTTTGTTCTGCTGGCTCTGGTTTAATTCCTCGGGTCCTGATTTATTCCCTCGGGCTCTGGGTTTGTTCCTCGGACTCTGGTTTTGTCCCTCGCGCCCTCCTTTTGTTCCTCGGTCTATGGTTTTGTTCCTCAGGCTCTGGTTTTCTTCCTCGGGCTCTGGGTTTGTTCCTTGGGCTCTGGTTTTGTTCCTCGAGCTCTGGTTTTGTTCCTTAGGCTCTGGATTTGTTCCTCGGGCTCTGGTTTAGTTCCTCAGGTACTGGGTTTTTCCCTCAGACCCTGGTTTTCTTCCTCGGCCTCTGGTTTTGTTCCTTGAGCTCTGGTTTTGTTCCTTGGGCTCTGGTTTTGTTCCTCGGGCTCTGGTTTTGTTCCTCGGGCGCTGGTTTTGTTCCTCAGGCTCTAGTTTTGTTCCTCGGGCTCTGGTTTTGTTCCTCGGGCTCTGGTTTTCTTCCTCAGGCACCGGTTTAGTGCCTCAGGTACTGGTTTTGTTACTCAGACTCTGGTTTTGTTCCTCGGTCTCTCGTTTTTTTCCTCCAGCTCTGGTTTTGTTCCTTGGGCTCTGGTTTTGTTCCTCGGGCTCTGGTTTTCTTCCTTGCCCTCTGGTTTAGTTCCTTGGGCTCTGGTATTGTTCCTCGGGCTCTGGTTTTCTTCCTCGGCCTCTGTTTTTTTCCCTTCGCTCTGGTTTTTTTCCTCGGGCTCTGGTTTCTTTCCTCCAGCTCTGTTTTTTTTCCTTGGGCTCTGGTGTAGTTTCTCGGGTCCTTTGTTTCTTCCTCTGGGTCTGTTTTTTTTCCTACGGCTCTGGTTTTCTTCCTCGAGCTCTGGTTTTGTTCCTCGGGCTCTTATTTTGTTCCTCCAGCTCTGGTTTTGTTCCTCGGCCTCTAGTGTAGTTCCACGGACTCTGGTTTTGTTCCTCGGGCTCTTGTTTTGTTCCTCAGTATCTGTTTTTGTTCCTTGAGCTCTGGTTTTCTTCCTCGACATCTGGTTTTATTCCTTGGGCTCTGGTTTTTTTCCTCGGACTCTGGTTTTGTTCCTCGACTCCTGGTTTTATTCCTCGGGCCCTCCTTTTGTTCCTCGGTCTCTGGTTTGGATCCTCAGGCTCTGGCTTTCTTCCTCGGGCTCTGGTTTTGTTCCTCCAGCTCTGGTATAGTTCCTCGAGCTCTGGTTTTGTTCCTCAGGCTCTGGTTTTCTTCCTTGCCCTCTGGTTTAGTTCCTTGGGCTCTGGTTTTGTTCCTCGGGCTCTGGTTTTCTTCCTCGGCCTCTGTTTTTTTCCCTTGGGCTCTGGTTTTGTTCCTCGGGCTCTGGTTTCTTTCCTCCAGCTCTGGTATTTTCCTCGGGCTCTGGTGTAGTTTCTCAGGTCCTTTTTTAATTCCTCGGGGTCTGTCTTTTTTCCTAGGGCTCTGGTTTTCTTCCTCGAGCTCTGGTTTTGTTCCTCGGGCTCTGATTTTGTTCCTCCAGCTCTGGTTTTGTTCCTCGGCCTCTAGAGTAGGTCGACGGAGTATGGTTTTGTTCCTCGGGCTCTTGTTTTGTTCCTCAGTCTCTGGTTTTGTTCCTTGAGCTCTGGTTTTGTTCCTCGACATCTGGTTTTGTTCCTCGGACTCTGGTTTTGTTCCTCGACATCTGGTTTTATTCCTCGGGCTCTGTTTTTTTTCCTCGGACTCTGGTTTTGTTCCTCGACGCCTGGTTTTATTCCTCGGGCCCTCCTTTTGTTCCTTGATCTCTGGTTTTGATCCTCAGGCTCTGGCTTTCTTCCTCGGGCTCTGGTTTTGTTCCTCCAGCTCTGGTTTTGTTCCTCGGGCTCTGGTTTTTGTTCCTCGAGCTCTGGTTTTATTCCTCAAGCTCTGGTTTTGTTCTTCGGGCTTAGTGTAGTTCCAAGGCCTCTGGTTTTGTTCCTCAGGCTCTGGTTTTCTTCCTCGGCCTCTGGTTTTAATCCTTGGGCTCTTGTTTTGTTCCTCCAGCTCTGGTTTTATTCCTTGGGCTCTGGTTTTGTTCCTCGGGCTCTGGTTTATTTACTCAGTCTCCAGTTTTCTTCCTCGGGCTGTGGTTTTGTTCTGCTGGCTCTGGTTTAATTCCGCGGGTCCTGATTTATTCCCTCGGACTCTGGGTTTGTTCCTCGGACTCTGGTGTTGTCCCTCGCGCCCTCCTTTTGTTCCTCGGTCTATGGTTTTGTTCCTCAGGCTCTGGTTTTCTTCCTCGGGCTCTGGGTTTGTTCCTTGGGCTCTGGTTTTGTTCCTCGAGCTCTGGTTTTGTTCCTTAGGCTCTGGATTTGTTCCTCGGGCTCTGGTTTAATTCCTCAGGTACTGGGTTTTTCCCTCAGACCCTGGTTTTCTTCCTCGGCCTCTGGTTTTGTTCCTTGAGACTGGTTTTGTTCCTTGGGCTCTGGTTTTGTTCCTCGGGCTCTGGTTTTGTTCCTCGGGCGCTGGTTTTGTTCCTCAGGCTCTAGTTTTGTTCCTCGGGCTCTGGTTTTGTTCCTCGGGCTCTTATTTTGTTCCTCCAGCTCTGGTTTTGTTCCTCGGCCTCTAGTGTAGTTCCACGGACTCTGGTTTTGTTTCTCGGGCTCTTTTTTTATTCCTCAGTCTCTGGTTTTGTTCCTTGAGCTCTGGTTTTGTTCCTCGACATCTGGTTTTATTCCTTGGGCTCTGGTTTTTTTCCTCGGACTCTGGTTTTGTTCCTCGACTCCTGGTTTTATTCCTCGGGCCCTCCTTTTGTTCCTCAGTCTCTGGTTTGGATCCTCAGGCTCTGGTTTTCTTCCTCGGGCTCTGGGTTTGTTCCTCCAGCTCTGGTTTTGTTCCTTGGGCTCTGGTTTTGTTCCTCAGGCTCTGGTTTTCTTCCTTGCCCTCTGGTTTATTTCCTTGGGCTCTGGTTTTTTTCCTCGGGCTCTGGTTTTCTTCCTCGGCCTCTGTTTTTTTTCCTTGGGCTCTGGTTTTGTTCCTCGGGCTCTGGTTTCTTTCCTGCAGCTCTGGTATTTTCCTCGGGCTCTGGTGTAGTTTCTCAGGTCCTTTTTTAATTCCTCGGGGTCTGTCTTTTTTCCTAGGGCTCTGGTTTTCTTCCTCGAGCTCTGGTTTTGTTCCTCGGGCTCTGATTTTGTTCCTCCAGCTCTGGTTTTGTTCCTCGGCCTCTAGAGTAGGTCGACGGAGTATGGTTTTGTTCCTCGGGCTCATGTTTTGTTCCTCAGTCTCTGGTTTTGTTCCTTGAGCTCTGGTTTTGTTCCTCGGGCTCTGGTTTTGTTCCTCGGGCTCTGGTTTTGTTCCTCGACATCTGGTTTTATTCCTCGGGCTCTGTTTTTTTTCCTCGGACTCTGGTTTTGTTCCTCGACTCCTGGTTTTATTCCTCGGGCCCTCCTTTTGTTCCTCGGTCTCTGGTTTTGATCCTCAGGCTCTGGCTTTCTTCCTCGGGCTCTGGTTTTGTTCCTCCAGCTCTGGTTTTGTTCCTCGGGCTCTGGTTTTGTTCCTCGGGTTCTGGTTTTGTTCCTCAAGCTCTGGTTTTGTTCCTCAGGCTCTGGTTTTCTTCCTCGGCCTCTGGTTTTAATCCTTGGGCTCTTGTTTTGTTTCTCCACCTCTGGTTTTATTCCTTGGGCTCTGGTTTTGTTCCTCGGGCTCTGGTTTATTTACTCAGTCTCCAGTTTTCTTCCTCGGGCTGTGGTTTTGTTCTGCTGGCTCTGGTTTAATTCCTCGGGTCCTGATTTATTCCCTCGGGCTCTGGGTTTGTTCCTCTGACTCTGGTTTTGTCCCTCGCGCCCTCCTTTTGTTCCTCGGTCTATGGTTTTGTTCCTCAGGCTCTGGTTTTCTTCCTCGGGCTCTGGGTTTGTTCCTTGGGCTCTGGTTTTGTTCCTCGGGCTCTGGTTTTCTTCCTCGGCCTCTGTTTTTTTCCCTTGGGCTCTGGTTTTGTTCCTCGGGCTCTGGTTTCTTTCCTCCAGCTCTGGTATTTTCCTCGGGCTCTGGTGTAGTTTCTCAGGTCCTTTTTTAATTCCTCGGGGTCTGTTTTTTTTCCTAGGGGTCTGGTTTTCTTCCTCGAGCTCTGGTTTTGTTCCTCGGGCTCTGATTTTGTTCCTCCAGCTCTGGTTTTGTTCCTCGGCCTCTAGAGTAGGTCGACGGAGTATGGTTTTGTTCCTCGGGCTCTTGTTTTGTTCCTCAGTCTCTGGTTTTGTTCCTTGAGCTCTGGTTTTGTTCCTCGGGCTCTGGTTTTGTTCCTCGGACTCTGGTTTTGTTCCTCGACATCTGGTTTTATTCCTCGGGCTCTGTTTTTTTTCCTCGGACTCTGGTTTTGTTCCTCGACGCCTGGTTTTATTCCTCAGGCCCTCCTTTTGTTCCTCGATCTCTGGTTTTGATCCTCAGGCTCTGGCTTTCTTCCTCGGGCTCTGGTTTTGTTCCTCCAGCTCTGGTTTTGTTCCTCGGGCTCTGGTTTTTTTTCCTCGGGCTCTGGTTTTATTCCTCAAGCTCTGGTTTTGTTCCTCGGGCTTAGTGTAGTTCCAAGGCCTCTGGTTTTGTTCCTCAGGCTCTGGTTTTCTTCCTCGGCCTCTGGTTTTAATCCTTGGGCTCTTGTTTTGTTCCTCCAGCTCTGGTTTTGTTCCTCGGTCTCTGGTTTGGATCCTCAGGCTCTGGCTTTCTTCCTCGGTCTCTGGTTTTGTTCCTCCAGCTCTGGTATAGTTCCTCGAGCTCTGGTTTTGTTCCTCAGGCTCTGGTTTTCTTCCTTGCCCTCTGGTTTAGTTCCTTGGGCTCTGGTTTTGTTCCTCGGGCTCTGGTTTTCTTCCTCGGCCTCTGTTTTTTTCCCTTGGGCTCTGGTTTTGTTCCTCGGGCTCTGGTTTCTTTCCTGCAGCTCTGGTATTTTCCTCGGGCTCTGGTGTAGTTTCTCAGGTCCTTTTTTAATTCCTCGGGGTCTGTCTTTTTTCCTAGGGCCCTGGTTTTCTTCCTCGAGCTCTGGTTTTGTTCCTCGGGCTCTGATTTTGTTCCTCCAGCTCTGGTTTTGTTCCTCGGCCTCTAGAGTAGGTCGACGGAGTATGGTTTTGTTCCTCGGGCTCTTGTTTTGTTCCTCAGTCTCTGGTTTTGTTCCTTGAGCTCTGGTTTTGTTCCTCGACATCTGGTTTTGTTCCTCGGACTCTGGTTTTGTTCCTCGACATCTGGTTTTATTCCTCGGGCTCTGTTTTTTTTCCTCGGACTCTGGTTTTGTTCCTCGACGCCTGGTTTTATTCCTCGGGCCCTCCTTTTGTTCCTTGATCTCTGGTTTTGATCCTCAGGCTCTGGCTTTCTTCCTCGGGCTCTGGTTTTGTTCCTCCAGCTCTGGTTTTGTTCCTCGGGCTCTGGTTTTTGTTCCTCGAGCTCTGGTTTTATTCCTCAAGCTCTGGTTTTGTTCTTCGGGCTTAGTGTAGTTCCAAGGCCTCTGGTTTTGTTCCTCAGGCTCTGGTTTTCTTCCTCGGCCTCTGGTTTTAATCCTTGGGCTCTTGTTTTGTTCCTCCAGGTCTGGTTTTATTCCTTGGGCTCTGGTTTTGTTCCTCGGGCTCTGGTTTATTTACTCAGTCTCCAGTTTTCTTCCTCGGGCTGTGGTTTTGTTCTGCTGGCTCTGGTTTAATTCCGCGGGTCCTGATTTATTCCCTCGGACTCTGGGTTTGTTCCTCGGACTCTGGTGTTGTCCCTCGCGCCCTCCTTTTGTTCCTCGGTCTATGGTTTTGTTCCTCAGGCTCTGGTTTTCTTCCTCGGGCTCTGGGTTTGTTCCTTGGGCTCTGGTTTTGTTCCTCGAGCTCTGGTTTTGTTCCTTAGGCTCTGGATTTGTTCCTCGGGCTCTGGTTTAATTCCTCAGGTACTGGGTTTTTCCCTCAGACCCTGGTTTTCTTCCTCGGCCTCTGGTTTTGTTCCTTGAGACTGGTTTTGTTCCTTGGGCTCTGGTTTTGTTCCTCGGGCTCTGGTTTTGTTCCTCGGGCGCTGGTTTTGTTCCTCAGGCTCTAGTTTTGTTCCTCGGGCTCTGGTTTTGTTCCTCGGGCTCTTATTTTGTTCCTCCAGCTCTGGTTTTGTTCCTCGGCCTCTAGTGTAGTTCCACGGACTCTGGTTTTGTTTCTCGGGCTCTTTTTTTATTCCTCAGTCTCTGGTTTTGTTCCTTGAGCTCTGGTTTTGTTCCTCGACATCTGGTTTTATTCCTTGGGCTCTGGTTTTTTTCCTCGGACTCTGGTTTTGTTCCTCGACTCCTGGTTTTATTCCTCGGGCCCTCCTTTTGTTCCTCGGTCTCTGGTTTGGATCCTCAGGCTCTGGTTTTCTTCCTCGGGCTCTGGGTTTGTTCCTCCAGCTCTGGTTTTGTTCCTTGGGCTCTGGTTTTGTTCCTCAGGCTCTGGTTTTCTTCCTTGCCCTCTGGTTTATTTCCTTGGGCTCTGGTTTTTTTCCTCGGGCTCTGGTTTTCTTCCTCGGGCTCTGGTTTCTTTCCTGCAGCTCTGGTATTTTCCTCGGGCTCTGGTGTAGTTTCTCAGGTCCTTTTTTAATTCCTCGGGGTCTGTCTTTTTTCCTAGGGCTCTGGTTTTCTTCCTCGAGCTCTGGTTTTGTTCCTCGGGCTCTGATTTTGTTCCTCCAGCTCTGGTTTTGTTCCTCGGCCTCTAGAGTAGGTCGACGGAGTATGGTTTTGTTCCTCGGGCTCTTGTTTTGTTCCTCAGTCTCTGGTTTTGTTCCTTGAGCTCTGGTTTTGTTCCTCGGGCTCTGGTTTTGTTCCTCGGGCTCTGGTTTTGTTCCTCGACATCTGGTTTTATTCCTCGGGCTCTGTTTTTTTTCCTCGGACTCTGGTTTTGTTCCTCGACTCCTGGTTTTATTCCTCGGGCCCTCCTTTTGTTCCTCGGTCTCTGGTTTTGATCCTCAGGCTCTGGCTTTCTTCCTCGGGCTCTGGTTTTGTTCCTCCAGCTCTGGTTTTGTTCCTCGGGCTCTGGTTTTGTTCCTCGGGTTCTGGTTTTGTTCCTCAAGCTCTGGTTTTGTTCCTCAGGCTCTGGTTTTCTTCCTCGGCCTCTGGTTTTAATCCTTGGGCTCTTGTTTTGTTTCTCCACCTCTGGTTTTATTCCTTGGGCTCTGGTTTTGTTCCTCGGGCTCTGGTTTATTTACTCAGTCTCCAGTTTTCTTCCTCGGGCTGTGGTTTTGTTCTGCTGGCTCTGGTTTAATTCCTCGGGTCCTGATTTATTCCCTCGGGCTCTGGGTTTGTTCCTCTGACTCTGGTTTTGTCCCTCGCGCCCTCCTTTTGTTCCTCGGTCTATGGTTTTGTTCCTCAGGCTCTGGTTTTCTTCCTCGGGCTCTGGGTTTGTTCCTTGGGCTCTGGTTTTGTTCCTCGGGCTCTGGTTTTCTTCCTCGGCCTCTGTTTTTTTCCCTTGGGCTCTGGTTTTGTTCCTCGGGCTCTGGTTTCTTTCCTCCAGCTCTGGTATTTTCCTCGGGCTCTGGTGTAGTTTCTCAGGTCCTTTTTTAATTCCTCGGGGTCTGTTTTTTTTCCTAGGGGTCTGGTTTTCTTCCTCGAGCTCTGGTTTTGTTCCTCGGGCTCTGATTTTGTTCCTCCAGCTCTGGTTTTGTTCCTCGGCCTCTAGAGTAGGTCGACGGAGTATGGTTTTGTTCCTCGGGCTCTTGTTTTGTTCCTCAGTCTCTGGTTTTGTTCCTTGAGCTCTGGTTTTGTTCCTCGGGCTCTGGTTTTGTTCCTCGGACTCTGGTTTTGTTCCTCGACATCTGGTTTTATTCCTCGGGCTCTGTTTTTTTTCCTCGGACTCTGGTTTTGTTCCTCGACGCCTGGTTTTATTCCTCAGGCCCTCCTTTTGTTCCTCGATCTCTGGTTTTGATCCTCAGGCTCTGGCTTTCTTCCTCGGGCTCTGGTTTTGTTCCTCCAGCTCTGGTTTTGTTCCTCGGGCTCTGGTTTTTTTTCCTCGGGCTCTGGTTTTATTCCTCAAGCTCTGGTTTTGTTCCTCGGGCTTAGTGTAGTTCCAAGGCCTCTGGTTTTGTTCCTCAGGCTCTGGTTTTCTTCCTCGGCCTCTGGTTTTAATCCTTGGGCTCTTGTTTTGTTCCTCCAGCTCTGGTTTTGTTCCTTGGGCTCTGGTTTTGTTCCTCAGGCTCTGGTTTTCTTCCTTGCCCTCTGGTTTAGTTCCTTGTGCTCTGGTATTGTTCCTCGGGCTCTGGTTTTCTTCCTCGGCCTCTGTTTTTTTCCCTTGGGCTCTGGTTTTGTTCCTCGGGCTCTGGTTTCTTTCCTCCAGCTCTGTTTTTTTTCCTTGGGCTCTGGTGTAGTTTCTCGGGTCCTTTCTTTCTTCCTCGGGGTCTGTTTTTTTTCCTAGGGCTCTGGTTTTCTTCCTCGAGCTCTGGTTTTGTTCCTCGGGCTCTTATTTTGTTCCTCCAGCTCTGGTTTTGTTCCTCGGCCTCTAGTGTAGTTCCACGGACTCTGGTTTTGTTCCTCGGTCTCTTGTTTTGTTCCTCAGTCTCTGGTTTTGTTCCTTGAGCTCTGGTTTTGTTCCTCGACACCTGGTTTTATTCCTTGGGCTCTGTTTTTTTTCCTCGGACTCTGGTTTTGTTCCTCGCCTCCTGGTTTTATTCCTCGGGCCCTCCTTTTGTTCCTCGGTCTCTGGTTTGGATCCTCAGGCTCTGGTTTTCTTCCTCGGGCTCTGGGTTTGTTCCTCCAGCTCTGGTTTTGTTCCTTGGGCTCTGGTTTTGTTTCTCGGGCTCTGGTTTTCTTCCTCGGCCTCTGTTTTTTTTCCTTGGGCTCTGGTTTTGTTGCTCGGGCTCTGGTTTCTTTCCTCCAGCTCTGGTATTTTCCTCGGGCTCTGGTGTAGTTTCTCAGGTCCTTTTTTAATTCCTCGGGGTCTGTTTTTTTTCCTAGGGCTCTGGTTTTCTTCCTCGAGCTCTGGTTTTGTTCCTCGGGCTCTGATTTTGTTCCTCCAGCTCTGGTTTTGTTCCTCGGCCTCTAGAGTAGGTCCACGGAGTCTGGTTTTGTTCCTCGGGCTCTTGTTTTGTTCCTCCGTCTCTGGTTTTGTTCCTTGAGCTCTGGTTTTGTTCCTCGACATCTGGTTTTGTTCCTCGGGCTCTGGTTTTGTTCCTTGAGCTCTGGTTTTGTTCCTCGGGCTCTGGTTTTGTTCCTCGGGCTCTGGTTTTGTTCCTCAAGCTCTGGTTTTGTTCCTCGGGCTCTGGTTTTCTTCCTCGGCCTCTGGTTTTAATCCTTGGGCTCTTGTTTTGTTCCTCCACCTCTGGTTTTATTCCTTGGGCTCTGGTTTTGTTCCTCGGGCTCTGGTTTAGTTACTCAGTCTCCAGTTTTCTTCCTCGGGCTGTGGTTTTGTTCTGCTGGCTCTGGTTTAATTCCTCGGGTCCTGATTTATTCCCTCGGGCTCTGGGTTTGTCCCTCGCGCCCTCCTTTTGTTCCTCGGTCTATGGTTTTGTTCCTCAGGCTCTGGTTTTCTTCCTCGGGCTCTGGGTTTGTTCCTTGGGCTCTGGTTTTGTTCCTCGAGCTCTGGTTTTGTTCCTTAGGCTCTGGATTTGTTCCTCGGGCTCTGGTTTAGTTCCTCAGGTACTGGGTTTTTCCCTCAGACCCTGGTTTTCTTCCTCGGCCTCTGGTTTTGTTCCTTGAGCTCTGGTTTTGTTCCTTGGGTTCTGGTTTTGTTCCTCGGGCTCTGGTTTTGTTCCTCGGGCGCTGGTTTTGTTCCTCAGGCTCTAGTTTTGTTCCTCGGGCTCTGGTTTTGTTCCTCGGGCTCTGGTTTTGTTCCTCAGGCACTGGTTTAGTGCCTCAGGTACTGGTTTTGTTCCTCAGACTCTGGTTTTGTTCCTCGGTCTCTCGTTTTTTTCCTCCAGCTCTGGTTTTGTTCCTTGGGCTCTGGTTTTGTTCCTCAGGCTCTGGTTTTCTTCCTTGCCCTCTGGTTTAGTTCCTTGGGCTCTGGTATTGTTCCTCGGGCTCTGGTTTTCTTCCTCGGCCTCTGTTTTTTTCCCTTGGGCTCTGGTTTTTTTCCTCGGGCTCTGGTTTCTTTCCTCCAGCTCGTTTTTTTTCCTTGGGCTCTGGTGTAGTTTCTCGGGTCCTTTCTTTCTTCCTCGGGGTCTGTTTTTTTTCCTAGGGCTCTGGTTTTCTTCCTCGAGCTCTGGTTTTGTTCTTCGGGCTCTTATTTTGTTCCTCCAGCTCTGGTTTTGTTCCTCCAGCTCTGGTTTTGTTCCTCGGGCTCTAGTGTAGTTCCAAGGCCTCTGGTTTTGTTCCTCGGGCTCTGGTTTTAATTCTTGGGCTCTTGTTTTGTTCCTCCAACTCTGTTTTTTTTCCTCGGGCTCTGGTTTTAGTCCCCCAGCTCTGGTTTTATTCCTTGGGCTCTGGTTTTGTTCCTCGGGCTCTGGTTTAATTACTCAGTCTCCGGTTTTCTTCCTCGGGCTGTGGTTTTGTTCCTCTGGCTCTGGTTTAATTCCTCGGGTCCTGATTTATTCCCTCGGGCTCTGGGTTTGTTCCTCGGACTCTGGTTTTGTTCCTTGGGCCCTCCTTTTGTTCCTCTGTCTATGGTTTTGTTCCTCAGGCTCTGGTTTTCTTCCTCGGGCTCTGGGTTTGTTCCTTGGGCTCTGGTTTTGTTCCTCGAGCTCTGGTTTTGTTCCTTAGGCTCTGGATTTGTTCCTCGGGCTCTGCTTTAGTTCCTCAGGTACTGGGTTTTTCCCTCAGACTCTGGATTTCTTCCTCGGCCTCTGGTTTTGTTCCTTGAGCTCTGGTTTTGTTCCTTGGGCTCTGGTTTTGTTCCTCGGGCTCTGGTTTTGTTCCTCGGGCTCTGGTTTTGTTCCTCAGGCTCTAGTTTTGTTATCAGGCTCTGGTTTTGTTTCTCTAGCTCTCGTTTTATTCCTCGGGCACTGAGTATTTTCCTTGGGCACTGGTTTTCTTCCTCTGGCTCTGGTTTTGTTCCTCGAACTCTGGTTTTGTTCCTCGACACCTGGTTTTATTCCTCGGGCCCTCCTTTTGTTCCTCTGTCTCTGGTTTTGTTACTCGACATCTGGTTTTGTTACTCATCCTCTGGTTTTGTTCGTCGGGCTCTGGTTTTCTCCCTCCGCTTCTGGTTTAATTCCTTGGGCTCTGGTTTTGTTCCTCTGGCGCTGGTTTGGTTCCTCGGACTCTGGTTTTGTTCCTCGGGCTCTGGTTTTATTCTTCAGGCACTGGATTTCTTCCTCGGGCTCTGGTTTTGTTCCTCGGGCTCTGGTTTTGTTCCTCAGGCACTGGTTTAGTGCCTCAGGTACTACTTTTGTTCCTCAGGCTGTGGTTTTGTTCCTCGGTCTCTCGTTTTTTTCCTCGACATCTGGTTTTGTTCCTCGGGCTCTGGTTTAGTTACTCAGTCTCTGGTTTTCTTCCTCAGGCTGTAGTATTGTTCTGCTGGCTCTTGTTTAATTCCTCGGGTCCTGATTTATTCCCTCGGGCTCTGGGTTTGTTCCTCGGACTCTGGTTTTGTCCCTCGTGCCCTCCTTTTCTTCCTCGGTCTATGGCTTTGTTCCTCAGGCTCTGGTTTTCTTCCTCGGGCTCTGGGTTTGTTACTTGGCCTCTGGTTTTGTTCCTCGAGCTCTGGTTTTGTTCCTTAAGCTCTGGAGTTGTTCCTTGGACTCTGATTTAGTTCCTCAGGTACTGGGTTTTTCAGTCAGACTCTGGATTTCTTCCTCGGCCTCTGGTTTTGTTCCTTGGGCTCTGGTTTTGTTCCTCCAGCTCTGGTTTTGTTCCTCCAGCTCTGGTTTTGTTCCTCGGGCTCTAGTGTAGTTCCACGGACTCTGGTTTTGTTCCTCGGGCTCTTGTTTTGTTCCTCAGTCTCTGGTTTTTTTCCTTGAGATCTGGTTTTTTTCCTCGACATCTGGTTTTATTCCTTGGGCTCTGGTTTTTTTCCTCGGACTCTGGTTTTGTTCCTCGACTCCTGGTTTTATTCCTCGGGCCCTCCTTTAGTTCCTCGGTCTCTGGTTTTGATCCCCAGGCTCTGGCTTTCTTCCTCGGGCTCTGGTTTTGTTCCTCCAGCTCTGGTTTTGTTCCTCGGGCTCTGGTTTTGTTCCTCGGGCTCTGGTTTTGTTCCTCGGGCTCTAGTGTAGTTCCAAGGCCTCTGATTTTCTTCCTCGGCCTCTGGTTTTAATCCTTGGGCTCTTGTTTTGTTCCTCCAGCTCTGGTTTTGATCCTCAGGCTCTGGTTTTGTTCCTCGGGCTCTGGTTTTGTTCCTCAAGCTCTGGTTTTGTTCCTCGGGCTCTAGTGTAGTTCCAAGGCCTCTGGTTTTGTTCCTCGGGCTCTGGTTTTGTTTCTCTAGCTCTCGTTTCATTCCTCGGGCACTGATTATTTTCTTCAGGCACTGATTTTGTTCCTCTGGCTCTGGTTTTGTTCCTCGGACTCTGGTTTTGTTCCTCCACACTTGGTTGTATTCCTCGGGCCCTCCTTTTGTTCCTCTGTCTCTGGTTTTGTTCCTCGACATCTGGTTTTCTTACTCATCCTCTGATTTTGTTCCTCGGGCTCTGGTTTTATTCTTCAGGCTCTGGATTTGTTCCTCGGGCTCTGGTTTTGTTCCTTGGGCTCTGGTTTTGTTCCTCGGGCTCTGATTTTCTGCCTCGGCCTGTGTTTTTTTTCCTTGGGCTCTGGTTTTGTTCCTCGGGCTCTGGTTTCTTTCCTCCAGCTCTGTTTTTTTTCCTTGGGCTCTGGTGTAGTTTTGCGGGTCCTTTTTTTCTTAGTCGGGGTCTGTTTTTTTTCCTAGGGCTCTGGTTTTCTTCCTCAAGCTCTGGTTTTGTTCCTCGGGCTCTTATTTTGTTCCTCCAGCTCTGGTTTTGTTCCTCGGCCTCTAGTGTAGTTCCACGGACTCTGGTTTTGTTCCTCGGGCTCTTGTTTTGTTCCTCAGTCTCTGGTCTTGTTCCTTGAGCTCTGGTTTTGTTCCTCGAAATCTGGTTTTATTCCTTAGGCTCTGTTTTTTTTCCTCGGACTCTGGTTTTGTTCCTCGACTCCTGGTTTTATTCCTCGGGCCCTCCTTTTGATCCTCGGTCTCTGGTTTTGATCCCCAGGCTGTGGCTTTCTTCCTCGGGCTCTGGGTTTGTTCCTCCAGCTCTGGTTTTGTTCCTCGGGCTCTGGTTTTGTTCCTAAGGCTCTGGTTTTGTTCCTCGGGCTCTGGTTTGTTCCTCGGGCTCTGGTTTTGTTCCTCAAGCTCTGGTTTTGTTCCTCGGGCTCTAGTGTAGTTCCAAGGCCTCTGGTTTTCTTCCTCGGCCTCTGGTTTTAATCCTTGGGCTCTTGTTTTGTTCCTCCAGCTCTGGTTTTATTCCTTGGGCTCTGGTTTTGTTCCTCGGGCTCTGGTTTATTTACTCAGTCTCCAGTTTTCTTCCTCGGGCTGTGGTTTTGTTCTGCTGGCTCTGGTTTAATTCCTCGGGTCCTGATTTATTCCCTCGGGCTCTGGGTTTGTTCCTCGGACTCTGGTTTTGTCCCTCGCGCCCTCCTTTTGTTCCTCGGTCTATGGTTTTGTTCCTCAGGCTCTGGTTTTCTTCCTCGGGCTCTGGGTTTGTTCCTTGGGCTCTGGTTTTGTTCCTCGAGCTCTGGTTTTGTTCCTTAGGCTCTGGATTTGTTCCTCGGGCTCTGGTTTAGTTCCTCAGGTACTGGGTTTTTCCCTCAGACCCTGGTTTTCTTCCTCGGCCTCTGGTTTTGTTCCTTGGGTTCTGGTTTTGTTCCTCGGGCTCTGGTTTTGTTCCTCGGGCGCTGGTTTTGTTCCTCAGGCTCTAGTTTTGTTCCTCGGGCTCTGGTTTTGTTCCTCGGGCTCTGGTTTTGTTCCTCAGGCACTGGTTTAGTGCCTCAGGTACTGGTTTTGTTCCTCAGACTCTGGTTTTGTTCCTCGGTCTCTGGTTTTCTTCCTTGCCCTCTGGTTTAGTTCCTTGGGCTCTGGTATTGTTCCTCGGGCTCTGGTTTTCTTCCTCGGCCTCTGTTTTTTTCCCTTGGGCTCTGGTTTTTTTCCTCGGGCTCTGGTTTCTTTCCTCCAGCTCTGTTTTTTTTCCTTGGGCTCTGGTGTATTTTCTCGGGTCCTTTCTTTCTTCCTCGGGGTCTGTTTTTTTTCCTAGGGCTCTGGTTTTCTTCCTCGAGCTCTGGTTTTGTTCCTCGGGCTCTTATTTTGTTCCTCCAGCTCTGGTTTTGTTCCTCGGCCTCTAGTGTAGTTCCACGGACTCTGGTTTTGTTCCTCGGGCTCTTGTTTTGTTCCTCAGTCTCTGGTTTTGTTCCTTGAGCTCTGGTTTTGTTCCTCGACATCTGGTTTTATTCCTTGGGCTCTGTTTTTTTTCCTCGGACTCTGGTTTTGTTCCTCGCCTCCTGGTTTTATTCCTCGGGCCCTCCTTTTGTTCCTCGGTCTCTGGTTTGGATCCTCAGGCTCTGGTTTTCTTCCTCGGGCTCTGGGTTTGTTCCTCCAGCTCTGGTTTTGTTCCTTGGGCTCTGGTTTTGTTCCTCGGGCTCTGGTTTTTTGCCTCGGCCTCTGTTTTTTTTCCTTGGGCTCTGGTTTTGTTCCTCGGGCTCTGGTTTCTTTCCTCCAGCTCTGGTATTTTCCTCGGGCTCTGGTGTAGTTTCTCAGGTCCTTTTTTAATTCCTCGGGGTCTGTTTTTTTTCCTAGGGCTCTGGTTTTCTTCCTCGAGCTCTGGTTTTCTTCCTCGGGCTCTGATTTTGTTCCTCCAGCTCTGGTTTTGTTCCTCGGCCTCTAGAGTAGGTCCACAGAGTCTGGTTTTGTTCCTCGGGCTCTTGTTTTGTTCCTCAGTCTCTGGTTTTGTTCCTTGAGCTCTGGTTTTGTTCCTCGGGCTCTGGTTTTGTTCCTCGGGCTCTGGTTTTGTTCCTTGAGCTCTGGTTTTGTTCCTCGGGCTCTGGTTTTGTTCCTCGGGCTCTGGTTTTTTTCCTCAAGCTCTGGTTTTGTTCCTCGGGCTCTGGTTTTCTTCCTCGGCCTCTGGTTTTAATCCTTGGGCTCTTGTTTTGTTCCTCCAGCTCTGGTTTTATTCCTTGGGCTCTGGTTTTGTTCCTCGGGCTCTGGTTTATTTACTCAGTCTCCTGTTTTCTTCCTCGGGCTGTGGTTTTGTTCTGCTGGCTCTGGTTTAATTCCTCGGGTCCTGATTTATTCCCTCGGGCTCTGGGTTTGTTCCTCGGACTCTGGTTTTGTCCCTCGCGCCCTCCTTTTGTTCCTCGGTCTATGGTTTTGTTCCTCAGGCTCTGGTTTTCTTCCTCGGGCTCTGAGTTTGTTCCTTGGGCTCTGGTTTTGTTCCTCGAGCTCTGGTTTTGTTCCTTAGGCTCTGGATTTGTTCCTCGGGCTCTGGTTTAGTTCCTCAGGTACTGGGTTTTTCCCTCAGACCCTGGTTTTCTTCCTCGGCCTCTGGTTTTGTTCCTTGAGCTCTGGTTTTGTTCCTTGGGTTCTGGTTTTGTTCCTCGGGCTCTGGTTTTGTTCCTCGGGCGCTGGTTTTGTTCCTCAGGCTCTAGTTTTGTTCCTCGGGCTCTGGTTTTGTTCCTCGGGCTCTGGTTTTGTTCCTCAGGCACTGGTTTAGTGCCTCAGGTACTGGTTTTGTTCCTCAGACTCTGGTTTTGTTCCTCGGTCTCTCGTTTTTTTCCTCCAGCTCTGGTTTTGTTCCTTGGGCTCTGGTTTTGTTCCTCAGGCTCTGGTTTTCTTCCTTGCCCTCTGGTTTAGTTCCTTGGGCTCTGGTATTGTTCCTCGGGCTCTGGTTTTCTTCCTCGGCCTCTGTTTTTTTCCCTTGGGCTCTGGTTTTTTTCCTCGGGCTCTGGTTTCTTTCCTCCAGCTCTGTTTTTTTTCCTTGGGCTCTGGTGTAGTTTCTCGGGTCCTTTCTTTCTTCCTCGGGGTCTGTTTTTTTTCCTAGGGCTCTGGTTTTCTTCCTCGAGCTCTGGTTTTGTTCTTCGGGCTCTTATTTTGTTCCTCCAGCTCTGGTTTTGTTCCTCCAGCTCTGGTTTTGTTCCTCGGGCTCTAGTGTAGTTCCAAGGCCTCTGGTTTTGTTCCTCGGGCTCTGGTTTTAATTCTTGGGCTCTTGTTTTGTTCCTCCAACTCTGTTTTTTTCCTCGGGCTCTGGTTTTAGTCCTCCAGCTCTGGTTTTATTCCTTGGGCTCTGGTTTTGTTCCTCGGGCTCTGGTTTAATTACTCAGTCTCCGGTTTTCTTCCTCGGGCTGTGGTTTTGTTCCTCTGGCTCTGGTTTAATTCCTCGGGTCCTGATTTATTCCCTCGGGCTCTGGGTTTGTTCCTCGGACTCTGGTTTTGTTCCTTGGGCCCTCCTTTTGTTCCTCTGTCTATGGTTTTGTTCCTCAGGCTCTGGTTTTCTTCCTCGGGCTCTGGGTTTTTTCCTTGGGCTCTGGTTTTGTTCCTCAAGCTCTGGTTTTGTTCCTTAGGCTCTGGATTTGTTCCTCGGGCTCTGCTTTAGTTCCTCAGGTACTGGGTTTTTCCCTCAGACTCTGGATTTCTTCCTCGGCCTCTGGTTTTGTTCCTTGGGCTCTGGTTTTGTTCCTCGATCTCTGGTTTAATTCCTTGGGCTCTGGTTTTGTTCCTCTGGCGCTGGTTTGGTTCCTCGGACTCTGGTTTTGTTCCTCGGGCTCTGGTTTTATTCTTCAGGCACTGGATTTCTTCCTCGGGCTCTGGTTTTGTTCCTCGGGCTCTGGTTTTGTTCCTCAGGCACTGGTTTAGTGCCTCAGGTACTACTTTTGTTCCTCAGGCTGTGGTTTTGTTCCTCGGTCTCTCGTTTTTTTCCTCGACATCTGGTTTTGTTCCTCGAGCTCTGGTTTAGTTACTCAGTCTCTGGTTTTCTTCCTCAGGCTGTAGTATTGTTCTGCTGGCTCTTGTTTAATTCCTCGGGTCCTGATTTATTCCCTCGGGCTCTGGGTTTGTTCCTCGGACTCTGGTTTTGTCCCTCGTGCCCTCCTTTTCTTCCTCGGTCTATGGCTTTGTTCCTCAGGCTCTGGTTTTCTTCCTCGGGCTCTGGGTTTGTTACTTGGCCTCTGGTTTTGTTCCTCGAGCTCTGGTTTTGTTCCTTAAGCTCTGGATTTGTTCCTTGGACTCTGATTTAGTTCCTCAGGTACTGGGTTTTTCAGTCAGACTCTGGATTTCTTCCTCGGCCTCTGGTTTTGTTCCTTGGGCTCTGGTTTTGTTCCTTGGGCTCTGGTTTTGTTCCTCCAGCTCTGGTTTTGTTCCTCGGCCTCTAGTGTAGTTCCACGGACTCTGGTTTTGTTCCTCGGGCTCTTGTTTTGTTCCTCAGTCTCTGGTTTTTTTCCTTGAGATCTGGTTTTTTTCCTCGACATCTGGTTTTATTCCTTGGGCTCTCGTTTTTTTCCTCGGACTCTGGTTTTGTTCCTCGACTCCTGGTTTTATTCCTCGGGCCCTCCTTTAGTTCCTCGGTCTCTGGTTTTGATCCCCAGGCTCTGGCTTTCTTCCTCGGGCTCTGGTTTTGTTCCTCCAGCTCTGGTTTTGTTCCTCGGGCTCTGGTTTTGTTCCTCGGGCTCTGGTTTTGTTCCTCGGGCTCTAGTGTAGTTCCAAGGCCTCTGATTTTCTTCCTCGGCCTCTGGTTTTAATCCTTGGGCTCTTGTTTTGTTCCTCCAGCTCTGGTTTTGATCCTCAGGCTCTGGTTTTGTTCCTCGGGCTCTGGTTTTGTTCCTCAAGCTCTGGTTTTGTTCCTCGGGCTCTAGTGTAGTTCCAAGGCCTCTGGTTTTGTTCCTCGGGCTCTGGTTTTGTTTCTCTAGCTCTCGTTTCATTCCTCGGGCACTGATTATTTTCTTCAGGCACTGATTTTGTTCCTCTGGCTCTGGTTTTGTTCCTCGGACTCTGGTTTTGTTCCTCCACACTTGGTTGTATTCCTCGGGCCCTCCTTTTGTTCCTCTGTCTCTGGTTTTGTTCCTCGACATCTGGTTTTGTTACTCATCCTCTGATTTTGTTCCTCGGGCTCTGGTTTTATTCTTCAGGCTCTGGATTTGTTCCTCGGGCTCTGGTTTTGTTCCTTGGGCTCTGGTTTTGTTCCTCGGGCTCTGATTTTCTGCCTCGGCCTGTGTTTTTTTTCCTTGGGCTCTGGTTTTGTTCCTCGGGCTCTGGTTTCTTTCCTCCAGCTCTGTTTTTTTTCCTTGGGCTCTGGTGTAGTTTTGCGGGTCCTTTTTTTCTTACTCGGGGTCTGTTTTTTTTCCTAGGGCTCTGGTTTTCTTCCTCGAGCTCTGGTTTTGTTCCTCGGGCTCTTATTTTGTTCCTCCAGCTCTGGTTTTGTTCCTCGGCCTCTAGTGTAGTTCCACGGACTCTGGTTTTGTTCCTCGGGCTCTTGTTTTGTTCCTCAGTCTCTGGTCTTGTTCCTTGAGCTCTGGTTTTGTTCCTCGAAATCTGGTTTTATTCCTTAGGCTCTGTTTTTTTTCCTCGGACTCTGGTTTTGTTCCTCGACTCCTGGTTTTATTCCTCGGGCCCTCCTTTTGATCCTCGGTCTGTGGTTTTGATCCCCAGGCTGTGGCTTTCTTCCTCGGGCTCTGGTTTTGTTCCTCCAGCTCTGGTTTTGTTCCTCGGGCTCTGGTTTTGTTCCTCAGGCTCTGGTTTTGTTCCTCGGGCTCTGGTTTGTTCCTCGGGCTCTGGTTTTGTTCCTCAAGCTCTGGTTTTGTTCCTCGGGCTCTAGTGTAGTTCCAAGGCCTCTGGTTTTCTTCCTCGGCCTCTGGTTTTAATCCTTGGGCTCTTGTTTTGTTCCTCCACCTCTGGTTTTATTCCTTGGGCTCTGGTTTTGTTCCTCGGGCTCTGGTTTATTTACTCAGTCTCCAGTTTTCTTCCTCGGGCTGTGGTTTTGTTCTGCTGGCTCTGGTTTAATTCCTCGGGTCCTGATTTATTCCCTCGGGCTCTGGGTTTGTTCCTCGGACTCTGGTTTTGTCCCTCGCGCCCTCCTTTTGTTCCTCGGTCTATGGTTTTGTTCCTCAGGCTCTGGTTTTCTTCCTCGGGCTCTGTGTTTGTTCCTTGGGCTCTGGTTTTGTTCCTCGAGCTCTGGTTTTGTTCCTTAGGCTCTGGATTTGTTCCTCGGGCTCTGGTTTAGTTCCTCAGGTACTGGGTTTTTCCCTCAGACCCTGGTTTTCTTCCTCGGCCTCTGGTTTTGTTCCTTGAGCTCTGGTTTTGTTCCTTGGGTTCTGGTTTTGTTCCTCGGGCTCTGGTTTTGTTCCTCGGGCGCTGGTTTTGTTCCTCAGGCTCTAGTTTTGTTCCTCGGGCTCTGGTTTTGTTCCTCGGGCTCTGGTTTTGTTCCTCAGGCACTGGTTTAGTGCCTCAGGTACTGGTTTTGTTCCTCAGACTCTGGTTTTGTTCCTCGGTCTCTCGTTTTTTTCCTCCAGCTCTGGTTTTGTTCCTTGGGCTCTGGTTTTGTTCCTCAGGCTCTGGTTTTCTTCCTTGCCCTCTGGTTTAGTTCCTTGGGCTCTGGTATTGTTCCTCGGGCTCTGGTTTTCTTCCTCGGCCTCTGTTTTTTTCCCTTGGGCTCTGGTTTTTTTCCTCGGGCTCTGGTTTCTTTCCTCCAGCTCTGTTTTTTTTCCTTGGGCTCTGGTGTAGTTTCTCGGGTCCTTTCTTTCTTCCTCGGGGTCTGTTTTTTTTCCTAGGGCTCTGGTTTTCTTCCTCGAGCTCTGGTTTTGTTCTTCGGGCTCTTATTTTGTTCCTCCAGCTCTGGTTTTGTTCCTCCAGCTCTGGTTTTGTTCCTCGGGCTCTAGTGTAGTTCCAAGGCCTCTGGTTTTGTTCCTCGGGCTCTAGTTTTAATTCTTGGGCTCTTGTTTTGTTCCTCCAACTCTGTTTTTTTTCCTCGGGCTCTGGTTTTAGTCCTCCAGCTCTGGTTTTATTCCTTGGGCTCTGGTTTTGTTCCTCGGGCTCTGGTTTAATTACTCAGTCTCCGGTTTTCTTCCTCGGGCTGTGGTTTTGTTCCTCTGGCTCTGGTTTAATTCCTCGGGTCCTGATTTATTCCCTCGGGCTCTGGGTTTGTTCCTCGGACTCTGGTTTTGTTCCTTGGGCCCTCCTTTTGTTCCTCTGTCTATGGTTTTGTTCCTCAGGCTCTGGTTTTCTTCCTCGGGCTCTGGGTTTTTTCCTTGGGCTCTGGTTTTGTTCCTCGAGCTCTGGTTTTGTTCCTTAGGCTCTGGATTTGTTCCTCGGGCTCTGCTTTAGTTCCTCAGGTACTGGGTTTTTCCCTCAGACTCTGGATTTATTCCTCGGCCTCTGGTTTTGTTCCTTGGGCTCTGGTTTTGTTCCTCGATCTCTGGTTTAATTCCTTGGGCTCTGGTTTTGTTCCTCTGGCGCTGGTTTGGTTCCTCGGACTCTGGTTTTGTTCCTCGGGCTCTGGTTTTATTCTTCAGGCACTGGATTTCTTCCTCGGGCTCTGGTTTTGTTCCTCGGGCTCTGGTTTTGTTCCTCAGGCACTGGTTTAGTGCCTCAGGTACTACTTTTGTTCCTCAGGCTGTGGTTTTGTTCCTCGGTCTCTCGTTTTTTTCCTCGACATCTGGTTTTGTTCCTCGAGCTCTGGTTTAGTTACTCAGTCTCTGGTTTTCTTCCTCAGGCTGTAGTATTGTTCTGCTGGCTCTTGTTTAATTCCTCGGGTCCTGATTTATTCCCTCGGGCTCTGGGTTTGTTCCTCGGACTCTGGTTTTGTCCCTCGTGCCCTCCTTTTCTTCCTCGGTCTATGGCTTTGTTCCTCAGGCTCTGGTTTTCTTCCTCGGGCTCTGGGTTTGTTACTTGGCCTCTGGTTTTGTTCCTCGAGCTCTGGTTTTGTTCCTTAAGCTCTGGATTTGTTCCTTGGACTCTGATTTAGTTCCTCAGGTACTGGGTTTTTCAGTCAGACTCTGGATTTCTTCCTCGGCCTCTGGTTTTGTTCCTTGGGCTCTGGTTTTGTTCCTTGGGCTCTGGTTTTGTTCCTCCAGCTCTGGTTTTGTTCCTCGGCCTCTAGTGTAGTTCCACGGACTCTGGTTTTGTTCCTCGGGCTCTTGTTTTGTTCCTCAGTCTCTGGTTTTTTTCCTTGAGATCTGGTTTTTTTCCTCGACATCTGGTTTTATTCCTTGGGCTCTGGTTTCTTTCCTCGGACTCTGGTTTTGTTCCTCGACTCCTGGTTTTATTCCTCGGGCCCTCCTTTAGTTCCTCGGTCTCTGGTTTTGATCCCCAGGCTCTGGCTTTCTTCCTCGGGCTCTGGTTTTGTTCCTCCAGCTCTGGTTTTGTTCCTCGGGCTCTGGTTTTGTTCCTCGGGCTCTGGTTTTGTTCCTCGGGCTCTAGTGTAGTTCCAAGGCCTCTGATTTTCTTCCTCGGCCTCTGGTTTTAATCCTTGGGCTCTTGTTTTCTTCCTCGAGCTCTGGTTTTGATCCTCAGGCTCTGGTTTTGTTCCTCGGGCTCTGGTTTTGTTCCTCAAGCTCTGGTTTTGTTCCTCGGGCTCTAGTGTAGTTCCAAGGCCTCTGGTTTTGTTCCTCGGGCTCTGGTTTTGTTTCTCTAGCTCTCGTTTCATTCCTCGGGCACTGATTATTTTCTTCAGGCACTGATTTTGTTCCTCTGGCTCTGGTTTTGTTCCTCGGACTCTGGTTTTGTTCCTCCACACTTGGTTGTATTCCTCGGGCCCTCCTTTTGTTCCTCTGTCTCTGGTTTTGTTCCTCGACATCTGGTTTTGTTACTCATCCTCTGATTTTGTTCCTCGGGCTCTGGTTTTATTCTTCAGGCTCTGGATTTGTTCCTCGGGCTCTGGTTTTGTTCCTTGGGCTCTGGTTTTGTTCCTCGGGCTCTGATTTTCTGCCTCGGCCTGTGTTTTTTTTCCTTGGGCTCTGGTTTTGTTCCTCGGGCTCTGGTTTCTTTCCTCCAGCTCTGTTTTTTTTCCTTGGGCTCTGGTGTAGTTTTGCGGGTCCTTTTTTTCTTACTCGGGGTCTGTTTTTTTTCCTAGGGCTCTGGTTTTCTTCCTCGAGCTCTGGTTTTGTTCCTCGGGCTCTTATTTTGTTCCTCCAGCTCTGGTTTTGTTCCTCGGCCTCTAGTGTAGTTCCACGGACTCTGGTTTTGTTCCTCGGGCTCTTGTTTTGTTCCTCAGTCTCTGGTCTTGTTCCTTGAGCTCTGGTTTTGTTCCTCGAAATCTGGTTTTATTCCTTAGGCTCTGTTTTTTTTCCTCGGACTCTGGTTTTGTTCCTCGACTCCTGGTTTTATTCCTCGGGCCCTCCTTTTGATCCTCGGTCTGTGGTTTTGATCCCCAGGCTGTGGCTTTCTTCCTCGGGCTCTGGTTTTGTTCCTCCAGCTCTGGTTTTGTTCCTCGGGCTCTGGTTTTGTTCCTCAGGCTCTGGTTTTGTTCCTCGGGCTCTGGTTTGTTCCTCGGGCTCTGGTTTTGTTCCTCAAGCTCTGGTTTTGTTCCTCGGGCTCTAGTGTAGTTCCAAGGCCTCTGGTTTTCTTCCTCGGCCTCTGGTTTTAATCCTTGGGCTCTTGTTTTGTTCCTCCACCTCTGGTTTTATTCCTTGGGCTCTGGTTTTGTTCCTCGGGCTCTGGTTTATTTACTCAGTCTCCAGTTTTCTTCCTCGGGCTGTGGTTTTGTTCTGCTGGCTCTGGTTTAATTCCTCGGGTCCTGATTTATTCCCTCGGGCTCTGGGTTTGTTCCTCGGACTCTGGTTTTGTCCCTCGCGCCCTCCTTTTGTTCCTCGGTCTATGGTTTTGTTCCTCAGGCTCTGGTTTTCTTCCTCGGGCTCTGGGTTTGTTCCTTGGGCTCTGGTTTTGTTCCTCGAGCTCTGGTTTTGTTCCTTAGGCTCTGGATTTGTTCCTCGGGCTCTGGTTTAGTTCCTCAGGTACTGGGTTTTTCCCTCAGACCCTGGTTTTCTTCCTCGGCCTCTGGTTTTGTTCCTTGGGTTTTGGTTTTGTTCCTTGGGCTCTGGTTTTGTTCCTCGGGCGCTGGTTTTGTTCCTCAGGCTCTAGTTTTGTTCCTCGGGCTCTGGTTTTGTTCCTCGGGCTCTGGTTTTGTTCCTCAGGCACTGGTTTAGTGCCTCAGGTACTGGTTTTGTTCCTCAGACTCTGGTTTTGTTCCTCGGTCTCTGGTTTTCTTCCTTGCCCTCTGGTTGAGTTCCTTGGGCTCTGGTATTGTTCCTCGGGCTCTGGTTTTCTTCCTCGGCCTCTGTTTTTTTCCCTTGGGCTCTGGTTTTTTTCCTCGGGCTCTGGTTTCTTTCCTCCAGCTCTGTTTTTTTTCCTTGGGCTCTGGTGTAGTTTCTCGGGTCCTTTCTTTCTTCCTCGGGGTCTGTTTTTTTTCCTAGGGCTCTGGTTTTCTTCCTCGAGCTCTGGTTTTGTTCCTTGAGCTCTGGTTTTGTTCCTTGGGCTCTGGTTTTGTTCCTCGGGCGCTGGTTTTGTTCCTCAGGCTCTAGTTTTGTTCCTCGGGCTATGGTTTTGTTCCTCGGGCTCTGGTTTTGTTCCTCGGGCTCTGGTTTTGTTCCTCAGGCACTGGTTTAGTACCTCAGGTACTGGTTTTGTTCCTCAGACTCTGGTTTTGTTCCTCGGTCTCTCGTTTTTTTCCTCCAGCTCTGGTTTTGTTCCTTGGGCTCTGGTTTTGTTCCTCAGGCTCTGGTTTTCTTCCTTGCCCTCTGGTTTAGTTCCTTGGGCTCTGGTATTGTTCCTCGGGCTCTGGTTTTCTTCCTCGGCCTCTGTTTTTTTCCCTTGGGCTCTGGTTTTGTTCCTCGCGCTCTGGTTTCTTTCCTCCAGCTCTGTTTTTTTTCCTTGGGCTCTGGAGTAGTTTCTCGGGTCCTTTCTTTCTTCCTCGGGGTCTGTTTTTTTTCCTAGGGCTCTGATTTTCTTCCTCGAGCTCTGGTTTTGTTCTTCGGGCTCTTATTTTGTTCCTCCAGCTCTGGTTTTTTTCCTCGGCCTCTAGTGTAGTTCCACGGACTCTGGTTTTGTTCCTCGGGCTCTTGTTTTTTTCCTCAGTCTCTGGTTTTGTTCCTTGAGCTCTGGTTTTGTTCCTCGGGCTCTGGTTTTGTTCCTCGGGCTCTGGTTTTGTTCCTTGAGCTCTGGTTTTGTTCCTCGGGCTCTGGTTTTGTTCCTCGGGCTCTGGTTTGGATCCTCATTCTCTGGTTTTCTTCCTCGGGCTCTGGGTTTGTTCCTCCAGCTCTGGTTTTGTTCCTTGGGCTCTGGTTTTGTTCCTCGGGCTCTGGTTTTCTTCCTCGACCTCTGTTTTTTTTCCTTGGGCTCTGGTTTTGTTCCTCGGGCTCTGGTTTTCTTCCTCGGCCTCTGGTTTTAATCCTTGGGCTCTTGTTTTGTTCCTCCACCTTTGGTTTTGTTCCTCGGGCTCTGGTTTTCTTCCTCGGCCTCTGTTTTTTTCCCTTGGGCTCTGGTTTTTTTCCTCGGGCTCTGGTTTCTTTCCTCCAGCTCTGTTTTTTTTCCTTGGGCTCTGGTGTAGTTTCTCGGGTCCTTTGTTTCTTCCTCGGGGTCTCTTTTTTTTCCTACGGCTCTGGTTTTCTTCCTCGAGCTCTGGTTTTGTTCCTCGGGCTCTTATTTTGTTCCTCCAGCTCTGGTTTTGTTCCTCGGCCTCTAGTGTATTTCCACGGACTCTGGTTTTGTTCCTCGGGCTCTTGTTTTGTTCCTCAGTCTCTGGTTTTGTTCCTTGAGCTCTGGTTTTGTTCCTCGACATCTGGTTTTATTCCTTGGGCTCTGGTTTTTTTCCTCGGACTCTGGTTTTGTTCCTCGACTCCTGGTTTTATTCCTTGGGCCCTCCTTTTGTTCCTCGGTCTCTGGTTTGGATCCTCAGGCTCTGGTTTTCTTCCTCGGGCTCTGGGTTTGTTCCTCCAGCTCTGGTTTTGTTCCTCGGGCTCTGGTATTGTTCCTCGGGCTCTGGTTTTCTTCCTCGGCCTCTGTTTTTTTTCCTTGGGCTCTGGTTTTGTTCCTCGGGCTCTGGTTTCTTTCCTCCAGCTCTGGTATTTTCCTCGGGCTCTGGTGTAGTTTCTCAGGTCCTTTTTTAATTCCTCGGGGTCTGTTTTTTTTCCTAGGGCTCTGGTTTTCTTCCTTGAGCTCTTTTTTTGTTCCTCGGGCTCTGATTTTGTTCCTCCAGCTCTGGTTTTGTTCCTCGGCCTCTAGAGTAGGTCCACGGAGTCTGGTTTTGTTCCTCGGTCTATGGTTTTGTTCCTCAGTCTCTGGTTTTGTTCCTTGAGCTCTGGTTTTGTTCCTCGGCCTCTAGAGAAGGTCCACGGAGTCTGGTTTTGTTCCTCGGTCTATGGTTTTGTTCCTCAGTCTCTGGTTTTGTTCCTTGAGCTCTGGTTTTGTTCCTCGGGCTCTGGTTTTGTTCCTCGGACTCTGGTTTTGTTCCTCGACATCTGGTTTTATTCCTCGGGCTCTGTTTTTTTTCCTCGGACTCTGGTTTTGTTCCTCGACTCCTGGTTTTATTCCTCGGGCCCTCCTTTTGTTCCTTGGTCTCTGGTTTTGATCCTCAGGCTCTGGCTTTCTTCCTCGGGCTCTGGTTTTTTTCCTCCAGCTCTGGTTTTGTTCCTCGGTTTCTGGTTTTGTTCCTCGGGCTCTGGTTTTGTTCCTCAAGCTCTGGTTTTGTTCCTCGGGCTCTGGTTTTCTTCCTCGGCCTCTGGTTTTAATCCTTGGGCTCTTGTTTTGTTCCTCCACCTCTGGTTTTATTCCTTGGGCTCTGGTTTTGTTCCTCGGGCTCTGGTTTATTTACTCAGTCTCCAGTTTTCTTCCTCGGGCTGTGGTTTTGTTCTGCTGGCTCTGGTTTAATTCCTCGGGTCCTGATTTATTCCCTCGGGCTCTGGGTTTGTTCCTCGGACTCTGGTTTTGTCCCTCGCGCCCTCCTTTTGTTCCTCGGTCTATGGTTTTGTTCCTCAGGCTCTGGTTTTCTTCCTCGGGCTCTGGGTTTGTTCCTTGGGCTCTGGTTTTGTTCCTCGAGCTCTGGTTTTGTTCCTTAGGCTCTGGATTTGTTCCTCGGGCTCTGGTTTAGATCCTCAGGTACTGGGTTTTTCCCTCAGACCCTGGTTTCCTTCCTCGGCCTCTGGTTTTGTTCCTTGAGCTCTGGTTTTGTTCCTCGGGCTCTGGTTTTGTTCCTCGGGCGCTGGTTTTGTTCCTCAGGCTCTAGTTTTGTTCCTCGGGCTCTGGTTTTGTTCCTCGGGCTCTGGTTTTGTTCCTCAGGCACTGGTTTAGTGCCTCAGGTACTGGTTTTGTTCCTCAGACCCTGGTTTTCTTCCTCGGCCTCTGGTTTTGTTCCTTGAGCTCTGGTTTTGTTCCTTGGGCTCTGGTTTTGTTCCTCAGGCTCTGGTTTTCCTCCTTGCCCTCTGGTTTAGTTCCTTGGGCTCTGGTATTGTTCCTCGGGCTCTGGTTTTCTTCCTCGGCCTCTGTTTTTTTCCCTTGGGCTCTGGTTTTGTTCCTCGGGCTCTGGATTCTTTCCTCCAGCTCTGTTTATTTTCCTTGGGCTCTGGTGTAGTTTCTCGGGTCCTTTGTTTCTTCCTCTGGGTCTCTTTTTTTTCCTACGGCTCTGGTTTTCTTCCTCGAGCTCTGGTTTTGTTCCTCGGGCTCTTATTTTGTTCCTCCAGCTCTGGTTTTCTTCCTTGCCCTCTTGTTTAGTTTCTTGGGCTCTGGTTTTGTTCCTCGGGCTCTGGTTTCTTTCCTCCATCTCTGTTTATTTTCCTTGGGCTCTGGTGTAGTTTCTCGGGTCCTTTGTTTCTTCCTCTGGGTCTGTTTTTTTTCCTACGGCTCTGGTTTTCTTACTCGAGCTCTGGTTTTGTTCCTCGGGCTCTGATTTTGTTCCTCCAGCTCTGGTTTTGTTCCTCGGCCTCTAGAGTAGGTCGACGGAGTATGGTTTTGTTCCTCGGGCTCTGGTTTTTGTTCCTCGGGCTCTGGTTTTATTCCTCAAGCTCTGGTTTTGTTCCTCGGGCTTAGTGTAGTTCCAAGGCCTCTGGTTTTGTTCCTCAGGCTCTGGTTTTCTTCCTCGGCCTCTGGTTTTAATCCTTGGGCTCTTGTTTTGTTCCTCCAGCTCTGGTTTTATTCCTTGGGCTCTGGTTTTGTTCCTCGGGCTCTGGTTTATTTACTCAGTCTCCAGTTTTCTTCCTCGGGCTGTGGTTTTGTTCTGCTGGCTCTGGTTTAATTCCGCGGGTCCTGATTTATTCCCTCGGACTCTGGGTTTGTTCCTCGGACTCTGGTTTTGTCCCTCGCGCCCTCCTTTTGTTCCTCGGTCTATGGTTTTGTTCCTCAGGCTCTGGTTTTCTTCCTCGGGCTCTGGGTTTGTTCCTTGGGCTCTGGTTTTGTTCCTCGAGCTCTGGTTTTGTTCCTTAGGCTCTGGATTTGTTCCTCGGGCTCTGGTTTATTTCCTCAGGTACTGGGTTTTTCCCTCAGACCCTGGTTTTCTTCCTCGGCCTCTGGTTTTGTTCCTTGAGACTGGTTTTGTTCCTTGGGCTCTGGTTTTGTTCCTCGGGCTCTGGTTTTGTTCCTCGAGCGCTGGTTTTGTTCCTCAGGCTCTAGTTTTGTTCCTCGAGCTCTGGTTTTGTTCCTCGGGCTCTTATTTTGTTCCTCCAGCTCTGGTTTTGTTCCTCGGCCTCTAGTGTAGTTCCACGGACTCCGGTTTTGTTTCTCGGGCTCTTCTTTTGTTCCTCAGTCTCTGGTTTTGTTCCTTGAGCTCTGGTTTTGTTCCTCGACATCTGGTTTTATTCCTTGGGCTCTGGTTTTTTTCCTCGGACTCTGGTTTTGTTCCTCGACTCCTGGTTTTATTCCTCGGGCCCTCCTTTTGTTCCTCGGTCTCTGGTTTGGATCCTCAGGCTCTGGTTTTCTTCCTCGGGCTCTGGTTTTGTTCCTCCAGCTCTGGTTTTGTTCCTCGGGCTCTGGTTTTGTTCCTCGGACTCTGGTTTTGTTCCTCGACATCTGGTTTTATTCCTCGGGCTCTGTTTTTTTTCCTCGGACTCTGGTTTTGTTCCTCGACTCCTGGTTTTATTCCTCGGGCCCTCCTTTTGTTCCTCGGTCTCTGGTTTGGATCCTCAGGCTCTGGTTTTCTTCCTCGGGCTCTGGTTTTGTTCCTCCAGCTCTGGTTTTGTTCCTTGGGCTCTGGTTTTGTTCCTCAGGATCTGTTTTCCTTCCTTGTCCTCTGGTTTAGTTCCTTGGGCTCTGGTTTTGTTCCTCGGGCTCTGGTTTTGTTCCTCGGGCTCTGGTTTTGTTCCTCAAGCTCTGGTTTTGTTCCTCGGGCTCTGGTTTTCTTCCTCGGCCTCTGGTTTTAATCCTTGGGCTCTTGTTTTGTTACTCCACCTCTGGTTTTATTCCTTGGGCTCTGGTTTTGTTCCTCGGGCTCTGGTTTATTTACTCAGTCTCCAGTTTTGTTCCTCGGGCTCTGGTTTTGTTCCTCAGGCACTGGTTTAGTGCCTCAGGTACTGGTTTTGTTCCTCAGACTCTGGTTTTGTTCCTCGGTCTCTCGTTTTTTTCCTCCAGCTCTGGTTTTGTTCCTTGGGCTCTGGTTTTGTTCCTCAGGCTCTGGTTTTCTTCCTTGCCCTCTGGTTTAGTTCCTTGGGCTCTGGTATTGTTCCTCGGGCTCTGGTTTTCTTCCTCGGCCTCTGTTTTTTTCCCTTGGGCTCTGGTTTTGTTCCTCGCGCTCTGGTTTCTTTCCTTCAGCTCTGTTTTTTTTCCTCGGGCTCTGGTGTAGTTTCTCGGGTCCTTTCTTTCTTCCTCGGGGTCTGTTTTTTTTCCTAGGGCTCTGGTTTTCTTCCTCGAGCTCTGGTTTTGTTCTTCGGGCTCTTATTTTGTTCCTCCAGCTCTGGTTTTGTTCCTCGGCCTCTAGTGTAGTTCCACGGACTCTGGTTTTGTTCCTCGGGCTCTTGTTTTTTTCCTCAGTCTCTGGTTTTGTTCCTTGAGCTCTGGTTTTGTTCCTCGACATCTGGTTTTATTCCTTGGGCTCTGTTTTTTTTCCTCGGACTCTGGTTTTGTTCCTCGCTTCCTGGTTTTATTCCTCTGGCCCTCCTTTTGTTCCTCGGTCTCTGGTTTGGATCCTCAGGCTCTGGATTTCTTCCTCGGGCTCTGGGTTTGTTCCTCCAGCTCTGGTTTTGTTCCTTGGGCTCTGGTTTTGTTCCTCGGGCTCTGGTTTTCTTCCTCGGCCTCTGTTTTTTTTCCTTGGGCTCTGGTTTTGTTCCTCGGGCTCTGGTTTCTTTCCTCCAGCTCTGGTATTTTCCTCGGGCTCTGGTGTAGTTTCTCAGGTCCTTTTTTAATTCCTCGGGGACTGTTTTTTTTCCTAGGGCCCTGGTTTTCTTCCTCGAGCTCTGGTTTTTTTCCTCGGGCTCTGATTTTGATCCTCCAGCTCTGGTTTTGTTCCTCGGCCTCTAGAGTAGGTCAACGGAGTCTGGTTTTGTTCCTCGGGCTCTTGTTTTGTTCCTCAGTCTCTGGTTTTGTTCCTTGAGCTCTGGTTTTGTTCCTCGGGCTCTGGTTTTGTTCCTCGGACTCTGGTTTTGTTCCTCGACATCTGGTTTTATTCCTCGGGCTCTGTTTTTTTTCCTCGGACTCTGGTTTTGTTCCTCGACTCCTGGTTTTATTCCTCGGGCCCTCCTTTTGTTCCTCTGTCTCTGGTTTTGATCCTCAGGCACTGGCTTTCTTCCTCGGGCTCTGGTTTTATTCCTCCAGCTCTGGTTTTGTTCCTCGGGCTCTGGTTTTGTTCCTCGGGCTCTGGTTTTGTTCCTCAAGCTCTGGTTTTGTTCCTCGGGCTCTGGTTTTCTTCCTCGGCCTCTGGTTTTAATCCTTGGGCTCTTGTTTTGTTCCTCCACCTCTGGTTTTGTTCCTCGGGCTCTGGTTTTCTTCCTCGGCCTCTGTTTTTTTCCCTTGGGCTCTGGTTTTTTTCCTCGGGCTCTGGTTTCTTTCCTCCAGCTCTGTTTTTTTTCCTTGGGCTCTGGTGTAGTTTCTCGGGTCCTTTGTTTCTTCCTCGGGGTCTCTTTTTTTTCCTACGGCTCTGGTTTTCTTCCTCGAGCTCTGGTTTTGTTCCTCGGGCTCTTATTTTGTTCCTCCAGCTCTGGTTTTGTTCCTCGGCCTCTAGTGTAGTTCCACGGACTCTGGTTTTGTTCCTCGGGCTCTTGTTTTGTTCCTCAGTCTCTGGTTTTGTTCCTTGAGCTCTGGTTTTGTTCCTCGACATCTGGTTTTATTCCTTGGGCTCTGTTTTTTTTCCTCGGACTCTGGTTTTGTTCCTCGCCTCCTGGTTTTATTCCTCGGGCCCTCCTTTTGTTCCTCGGTCTCTGGTTTGGATCCTCAGGCTCTGGTTTTCTTCCTCGGGCTCTGGGTTTGTTCCTCCAGCTCTGGTTTTGTTCCTTGGGCTCTGGTTTTGTTCCTCGGGCTCTGGTTTTCTTCCTCGGCCTCTGTTTTTTTTCCTTGGGCTCTGGTTTTGTTCCTCGGGCTCTGGTTTCTTTCCTCCAGCTCTGGTATTTTCCTCGGGCTCTGGTGTAGTTTCTCAGGTCCTTTTTTAATTCCTCGGGGTCTGTTTTTTTTCCTAGGGCTCTGGTTTTCTTCCTCGAGCTCTGGTTTTGTTCCTCGGGCTCTGATTTTGTTCCTCCAGCTCTGGTTTTGTTCCTCGGCCTCTAGAGTAGGTCCACGGAGTCTGGTTTTGTTCCTCGGTCTATGGTTTTGTTCCTCAGTCTCTGGTTTTGTTCCTTGAGCTCTGGTTTTGTTCCTCGGGCTCTGGTTTTGTTCCTCGGACTCTGGTTTTGTTCCTCGACATCTGGTTTTATTCCTCGGGCTCTGTTTTTTTTCCTCGGACTCTGGTTTTGTTCCTCGACTCCTGGTTTTATTCCTCGGGCCCTCCTTTTGTTCCTTGGTCTCTGGTTTTGATCCTCAGGCTCTGGCTTTCTTCCTCGGGCTCTGTTTTTTTTCCTCCAGCTCTGGTTTTGTTCCTCGGGCTCTGGATTTGTTCCTCGGGCTCTGGTTTTGTTCCTCAAGCTCTGGTTTTGTTCCTCGGGCTCTGGTTTTCTTCCTCGGCCTCTGGTTTTAATCCTTGGGCTCTTGTTTTGTTCCTCCACCTCTGGTTTTATTCCTTGGGCTCTGGTTTTGTTCCTCGGGCTCTGGTTTAGTTACTCAGTCTCCAGTTTTCTTCCTCGGGCTGTGGTTTTGTTCTGCTGGCTCTGGTTTAATTCCTCGGGTCCTGATTTATTCCCTCGGGCTCTGGGTTTGTTCCTCGGACTCTGGTTTTGTCCCTCGCGCCCTCCTTTTGTTCCTCGGTCTATGGTTTTGTTCCTCAGGCTCTGGTTTTCTTCCTCGGGCTCTGGGTTTGTTCCTTGGGCTTTGGTTTTGTTCCTCGAGCTCTGGTTTTGTTCCTTAGGCTCTGGATTTGTTCCTCGGGCTCTGGTTTAGTTCCTCAGGTACTGGGTTTTTCCCTCAGACCCTGGTTTCCTTCCTCGGCCTCTGGTTTTGTTCCTTGAGCTCTGGTTTTGTTCCTTGGGCTCTGGTTTTGTTCCTCGGGCTCTGGTTTTGTTCCTCGGGCGCTGGTTTTGTTCCTCAGGCTCTAGTTTTGTTCCTCGGGCTCTGGTTTTGTTCCTCGGGCTCTGGTTTTGTTCCTCAGGCACTGGTTTAGTGCCTCAGGTACTGGTTTTGTTCCTCAGACTCTGGTTTTGTTCCTCGGTCTCTCGTTTTTTTCCTCCAGCTCTGGTTTTGTTCCTTGGGCTCTGGTTTTGTTCCTCAGGCTCTGGTTTTCTTCCTTGCCCTCTGGTTTAGTTCCTTGGGCTCTGGTATTGTTCCTCGGGCTCTGGTTTTCTTCCTCGGCCTCTGTTTTTTTCCCTTGGGCTCTGGTTTTGTTCCTCGGGCTCTGGATTCTTTCCTCCAGCTCTGTTTTTTTTCCTTGGGCTCTGGTGTAGTTTCTCGGGTCCTTTGTTTCTTCCTCTGGGTCTCTTTTTTTTCCTACGGCTCTGGTTTTCTTCCTCGAGCTCTGGTTTTGTTCCTCGGGCTCTTATTTTGTTCCTCCAGCTCTGGTTTTCTTCCTTGCCCTCTGGTTTAGTTCCTTGGGCACTGGTTTTGTTCCTCGGGCTCTGGTTTCTTTCCTCCAGCTCTGTTTATTTTCCTTGGGCTCTGGTGTAGTTTCTCGGGTCCTTTGTTTCTTCCTCTGGGTCTGTTTTTTTTCCTACGGCTCTGGTTTTCTTCCTCGAGATCTGGTTTTGTTCCTCGGGCTCTGATTTTGTTCCTCCAGCTCTGGTTTTGTTCCTCGGCCTCTAGAGTAGGTCGACGGAGTATGGTTTTGTTCCTCGGGCTCTTGTTTTGTTCCTCAGTCTCTGGTTTTGTTCCTTGAGCTCTGGTTTTGTTCCTCGGGCTCTGGTTTTGTTCCTCGGGCTCTGGTTTTGTTCCTCGACATCTGGTTTTATTCCTCGGGCTCTGTTTTTTTTCCTCGGACTCTGGTTTTGTTCCTCGACGCCTGGTTTTATTCCTCGGGCCCTCCTTTTGTTCCTCGATCTCTGGTTTTGATCCTCAGGCTCTGGCTTTCTTCCTCGGGCTCTGGTTTTGTTCCTCCAGCTCTGGTTTTGTTCCTCGGGCTCTGGTTTTTGTTCCTCGGGCTCTGGTTTTATTCCTCAAGCTCTGGTTTTGTTCCTCGGGCTTAGTGTAGTTCCAAGGCCTCTGGTTTTGTTCCTCAGGCTCTGGTTTTCTTCCTCGGCCTCTGGTTTTAATCCTTGGGCTCTTGTTTTGTTCCTCCAGCTCTGGTTTTATTCCTTGGGCTCTGGTTTTGTTCCTCGGGCTCTGGTTTATTTACTCAGTCTCCAGTTTTCTTCCTCGGGCTGTGGTTTTGTTCTGCTGGCTCTGGTTTAATTCCTCGGGTCCTGATTTATTCCCTCGGACTCTGGGTTTGTTCCTCGGACTCTGGTTTTGTCCCTCGCGCCCTCGTTTTGTTCCTCGGTCTATGGTTTTGTTCCTCAGGCTCTGGTTTTCTTCCTCGGGCTCTGGGTTTCTTCCTTGGGCTCTGGTTTTGTTCCTCGGGCTCTGGTTTTCTTCCTCGGCCTCTGTTTTTTTCCCTTGGGCTCTGGTTTTGTTCCTCGGGCTCTGGTTTCTTTCCTCCAGCTCTGGTATTTTCCTCGGGCTCTGGTGTAGTTTCTCAGGTCCTTTTTTAATTCCTCGGGGTCTGTTTTTTTTCCTAGGGCTCTGGTTTTCTTCCTCGAGCTCTGGTTTTGTTCCTCGGGCTCTGATTTTGTGCCTCCAGCTCTGGTTTTGTTCCTCGGCCTCTAGAGTAGGTCGACGGAGTCTGGTTTTGTTCCTCGGGCTCTTGTTTTGTTCCTCAGTCTCTGGTTTTGTTCCTTGAGCTCTGGTTTTGTTCCTCGGGCTCTGGTTTTGTTCCTCGGACTCTGGTTTTGTTCCTCGACATCTGGTTTTATTCCTCGGGCTCTGTTTTTTTTCCTCGGACTCTGGTTTTGTTCCTCGACGCCTGGTTTTATTCCTCGGGCCCTCCTTTTGTTCCTCGATCTCTGGTTTTGATCCTCAGGCTCTGGCTTTCTTCCTCGGGCTCTGGTTTTGTTCCTCCAGCTCTGGTTTTGTTCCTCGGGCTCTGGTTTTTGTTCCTCGGGCTCTGGTTTTATTCCTCAAGCTCTGGTTTTGTTCCTCGGGCTTAGTGTAGTTCCAAGGCCTCTGGTTTTGTTCCTCAGGCTCTGGTTTTCTTCCTCGGCCTCTGGTTTTAATCCTTGGGCTCTTGTTTTGTTCCTCCAGCTCTGGTTTTATTCCTTGGGCTCTGGTTTTGTTCCTCGGGCTCTGGTTTATTTACTCAGTCTCCAGTTTTCTTCCTCGAGCTGTGGTTTTGTTCTGCTGGCTCTGGTTTAATTCCGCGGGTCCTGATTTATTCCCTCGGACTCTGGGTTTTTTCCTCGGACTCTGGTTTTGTCCCTCGCGCCCTCGTTTTGTTCCTCGGTCTATGGTTTTGTTCCTCAGGCTCTGGTTTTCTTCCTCGGGCTCTGGGTTTGTTCCTTGGGCTCTGGTTTTGTTCCTCGAGCTCTGGTTTTGTTCCTTAGGCTCTGGATTTGTTCCTCGGGCTCTGGTTTAGTTCCTCAGGTACTGGGTTTTTCCCTCAGACCCTGGTTTTCTTCCTCGGCCTCTGGTTTTGTTCCTTGAGACTGGTTTTGTTCCTTGGGCTCTGGTTTTGTTCCTCGGGCTCTGGTTTTGTTCCTCGTGCGCTGGCTTTGTTCCTCAGGCTCTAGTTTTGTTCCTCGGGCTCTGGTTTTGTTCCTCGGGCTCTTATTTTGTTCCTCGACTCCTGGTTTTATTCCTCGGGCCCTCCTTTTGTTCCTCGGTCTCTGGTTTGGATCCTCAGGCTCTGGTTTTCTTCCTCGGGCTCTGGGTTTGTTCCTCCAGCTCTGGTTTTGTTCCTTGGGCTCTGGTTTTGTTCCTCGGGCTCTGGTTTTCTTCCTCGGCCTCTGTTTTTTTTCCTTGGGCTCTGGTTTTTTTCCTCGGGCTCTGGTTTCTTTCCTCCAGCTCTGGTATTTTCGTCGGGGTCTGGTGTAGTTTCTCAGGTCCTTTTTTAATTCCTCGGGGTCTGTTTTTTTTCCTAGGGCTCTGGTTTTCTTCCTCGAGCTCTGGTTTTGTTCCTCGGGCTCTGATTTTGTTCCTCCAGCTCTGGTTTTGTTCCTCGGCCTCTAGAGTAGGTCCACGGAGTCTGGTTTTGTTCCTCGGGCTCTGGTTTTGTTCCTCGGGCTCTGGTTTTGTTCCTCGACATCTGGTTTTATTCCTCGGGCTCTGTTTTTTTTCCTCGGACTCTGGTTTTGTTCCTCGACTCCTGGTTTTATTCCTCGGGCCCTCCTTTTGTTCCTTGGTCTCTGGTTTTGATCCTCAGGCTCTGGCTTTCTTCCTCGGGCTCTGGTTTTTTTCCTCCAGCTCTGGTTTTGTTCCTCGGGCTCTGGTTTTGTTCCTCGGGCTCTGGTTTTGTTCCTCAAGCTCTGGTTTTGTTCCTCGGGCTCTGGTTTTCTTCCTCGGCCTCTGGTTTTAATCCTTGGGCTCTTGTTTTGTTCCTCCACCTCTGGTTTTATTCCTTGGGCTCTGGTTTTGTTCCTCGGGCTCTGGTTTAGTTACTCAGTCTCCAGTTTTCTTCCTCGGGCTGTGGTTTTGTTCTGCTGGCTCTGGTTTAATTCCTCGGGTCCTGATTTATTCCCTCGGGCTCTGGGTTTGTTCCTCGGACTCTGGTTTTGTCCCTCGCGCCCTCCTTTTGTTCCTCGGTCTATGGTTTTGTTCCTCAGGCTCTGGTTTTCTTCCTCGGGCTCTGGGTTTGTTCCTTGGGCTCTGGTTTTGTTCCTCGAGCTCTGGTTTTGTTCCTTAGGCTCTGGATTTGTTCCTCGGGCTCTGGTTTAGTTCCTCAGGTACTGGGTTTTTCCCTCAGACCCTGGTTTCCTTCCTCGGCCTCTGGTTTTGTTCCTTGAGCTCTGGTTTTGTTCCTTGGGCTCTGGTTTTGTTCCTCGGGCTCTGGTTTTGTTCCTCGGGCGCTGGTTTTGTTCCTCAGGCTCTAGTTTTGTTCCTCGGGCTCTGGTTTTGTTCCTCGGGCTCTGGTTTTGTTCCTCAGGCACTGGTTTAGTGCCTCAGGTACTGGTTTTGTTCCTCAGACTCTGGTTTTGTTCCTCGGTCTCTCGTTTTTTTCCTCCAGCTCTGGTTTTGTTCCTTGGGCTCTGGTTTTGTTCCTCAGGCTCTGGTTTTCTTCCTTGCCCTCTGGTTTAGTTCCTTGGGCTCTGGTATTGTTCCTCGGGCTCTGGTTTTCTTCCTCGGCCTCTGTTTTTTTCCCTTGGGCTCTGGTTTTGTTCCTCGGGCTCTGGATTCTTTCCTCCAGCTCTGTTTTTTTTCCTTGGGCTCTGGTGTAGTTTCTCGGGTCCTTTGTTTCTTCCTCTGGGTCTCTTTTTTTTCCTACGGCTCTGGTTTTCTTCCTCGAGCTCTGGTTTTGTTCCTCGGGCTCTTATTTTGTTCCTCCAGCTCTGGTTTTCTTCCTTGCCCTCTGGTTTAGTTCCTTGGGCACTGGTTTTGTTCCTCGGGCTCTGGTTTCTTTCCTCCAGCTCTGTTTATTTTCCTTGGGCTCTGGTGTAGTTTCTCGGGTCCTTTGTTTCTTCCTCTGGGTCTGTTTTTTTTCCTACGGCTCTGGTTTTCTTCCTCGAGATCTGGTTTTGTTCCTCGGGCTCTGATTTTGTTCCTCCAGCTCTGGTTTTGTTCCTCGGCATCTAGAGTAGGTCGACGGAGTATGGTTTTGTTCCTCGGGCTCTTGTTTTGTTCCTCAGTCTCTGGTTTTGTTCCTTGAGCTCTGGTTTTGTTCCTCGGGCTCTGGTTTTGTTCCTCGGGCTCTGGTTTTGTTCCTCGACATCTGGTTTTATTCCTCGGGCTCTGTTTTTTTTCCTCGGACTCTGGTTTTGTTCCTCGACGCCTGGTTTTATTCCTCGGGCCCTCCTTTTGTTCCTCGATCTCTGGTTTTGATCCTCAGGCTCTGGCTTTCTTCCTCGGGCTCTGGTTTTGTTCCTCCAGCTCTGGTTTTGTTCCTCGGGCTCTGGTTTTTGTTCCTCGGGCTCTGGTTTTATTCCTCAAGCTCTGGTTTTGTTCCTCGGGCTTAGTGTAGTTCCAAGGCCTCTGGTTTTGTTCCTCAGGCTCTGGTTTTCTTCCTCGGCCTCTGGTTTTAATCCTTGGGCTCTTGTTTTGTTCCTCCAGCTCTGGTTTTATTCCTTGGGCTCTGGTTTTGTTCCTCGGGCTCTGGTTTATTTACTCAGTCTCCAGTTTTCTTCCTCGGGCTGTGGTTTTGTTCTGCTGGCTCTGGTTTAATTCCTCGGGTCCTGATTTATTCCCTCGGACTCTGGGTTTGTTCCTCGGACTCTGGTTTTGTCCCTCGCGCCCTCCTTTTGTTCCTCGGTCTATGGTTTTGTTCCTCAGGCTCTGGTTTTCTTCCTTGCCCTCTGGTTTAGTTCCTTGGGCTCTGGTATTGTTCCTCGGGCTCTGGTTTTCTTCCTCGGCCTCTGTTTTTTTCCCTTGGGCTCTGGTTTTGTTCCTCGGGCTCTGGTTTCTTTCCTCCAGCTCTGGTATTTTCCTCGGGCTCTGGTGTAGTTTCTCAGGTCCTTTTTTAATTCCTCGGGGTCTGTTTTTTTTCCTAGGGCTCTGGTTTTCTTCCTCGAGCTCTGGTTTTGTTCCTCGGGCTCTGATTTTGTGCCTCCAGCTCTGGTTTTGTTCCTCGGCCTCTAGAGTAGGTCGACGGAGTATGGTTTTCTTCCTCGGGCTCTTGTTTTGTTCCTCAGTCTCTGGTTTTGTTCCTTGAGCTCTGGTTTTGTTCCTCGGGCTCTGGTTTTGTTCCTCGGACTCTGGTTTTGTTCCTCGACATCTGGTTTTATTCCTCGGGCTCTGTTTTTTTTCCTCGGACTCTGGTTTTGTTCCTCGACGCCTGGTTTTATTCCTCGGGCCCTCCTTTTGTTCCTCGATCTCTGGTTTTGATCCTCAGGCTCTGGCTTTCTTCCTCGGGCTCTGGTTTTGTTCCTCCAGCTCTGGTTTTGTTCCTCGGGCTCTGGTTTTTGTTCCTCGGGCTCTGGTTTTATTCCTCAAGCTCTGGTTTTGTTCCTCGGGCTTAGTGTAGTTCCAAGGCCTCTGGTTTTGTTCCTCAGGCTCTGGTTTTCTTCCTCGGCCTCTGGTTTTAATCCTTGGGCTCTTGTTTTGTTCCTCCAGCTCTGGTTTTATTCCTTGGGCTCTGGTTTTGTTCCTCGGGCTCTGGTTTAGTTACTCAGTCTCCAGTTTTCTTCCTCGGGCTGTGGTTTTGTTCTGCTGGCTCTGGTTTAATTCCGCGGGTCCTGATTTATTCCCTCGGACTCTGGGTTTGTTCCTCGGACTCTGGTTTTGTCCCTCGCGCCCTCGTTTTGTTCCTCGGTCTATGGTTTTGTTCCTCAGGCTCTGGTTTTCTTCCTCGGGCTCTGGGTTTGTTCCTTGGGCTCTGGTTTTGTTCCTCGAGCTCTGGTTTTGTTCCTTAGGCTCTGGATTTGTTCCTCGGGCTCTGGTTTAGTTCCTCAGGTACTGGGTTTTTCCCTCAGACCCTGGTTTTCTTCCTCGGCCTCTGGTTTTGTTCCTTGAGACTGGTTTTGTTCCTTGGGCTCTGGTTTTGTCCTCGGGCTCTGGTTTTGTTCCTCGTGCGCTGGTTTTGTTCCTCAGGCTCTAGTTTTGTTCCTCGGGCTCTGGTTTTCTTCCTCGGGCTCTTATTTTGTTCCTCCAGCTCTGGTTTTGTTCCTCGGCCTCTAGTGTAGTTCCACGGACTCTGGTTTTGTTTCTCGGGCTCTTTTTTTATTCCTCAGTCTCTGGTTTTGTTCCTTGAGCTCTGGTTTTGTTCCTCGACATCTGGTTTTATTCCTTGGGCTCTGGTTTTTTTCCTCGGACTCTGGTTTTGTTCCTCGACTCCTGGTTTTATTCCTCGGGCCCTCCTTTTGTTCCTCGGTCTCTGGTTTGGATCCTCAGGCTCTGGTTTTCTTCCTCGGACTCTGGTTTTGTTCCTCCAGCTCTGGTTTTGTTCCTTGGGCTCTGGTTTTGTTCCTCAGGCTCTGGTTTTCTTCCTTGCCCTCTGGTTTAGTTCCTTGGGCTCTGGTTTTGTTCCTCGGGCTCTGGTTTTCTTCCTCGGCCTCTGTTTTTTTTCCTTGGGCTCTGATTTTGTTCCTCCAGCTCTGGTTGTGTTCCTCGGCCTCTAGAGTAGGTCGACGGAGTATGGTTTTGTTCCTCGGGCTCTTGTTTTGTTCCTCAGTCTCTGGTTTTGTTCCTTGAGCTCTGGTTTTGTTCCTCGACATCTGGTTTTGTTCCTCGGGCTCTGGTTTTGTTCCTCGGCCTCTGGTTTTGTTCCTCGGGCTCTTGTTTTGTTCCTCCAGCTCTGGTTTTATTCCTTGGGCTCTGGTTTTGTTCCTCGGGCTCTGGTTTATTTACTCAGTCTCCAGTTTTCTTCCTCGGGTTGTGGTTTTGTTCTGCTGGCTCTGGTTTAATTCCGCGGGTCCTGATTTATTCCCTCGGACTCTGGGTTTGTTCCTCGGACTCTGGTTTTGTCCCTCGCGCCCTCGTTTTGTTCCTCGGTCTATGGTTTTGTTCCTCAGGCTCTGGTTTTCTTCCTCGGGCTCTAGGTTTGTTACTTGGGCTCTGGTTTTGTTCCTCGAGCTCTGGTTTTGTTCCTTAGGCTCTGGATTTGTTCCTCGGGCTCTGGTTTAGTTCCTCAGGTACTGGGTTTTTCCCTCAGACCCTGGTTTTCTTCCTCGGCCTCTGGTTTTGTTCCTTGAGACTGGTTTTGCTCCTTGGGCTCTGGTTTTGTTCCTCGGGCTCTGGTTTTGTTCCTCGGGCTCTGGTTTTGTTCCTCAGGCTATAGTTTTGTTCCTCGGGCTCTGGTTTTGTTCCTCGGGCTCTTATTTTGTTCCTCCAGCTCTGGTTTTGTTCCTCGGCCTCTAGTGTAGTTCCACGGACTCTGGTTTTGTTTCTCGGGCTCTTTTTTTATTCCTCAGTCTCTGGTTTTGTTCCTTGAGCTCTGGTTTTGTTCCTCGACATCTGGTTTTATTCCTTGGGCTCTGGTTTTTTTCCTCGGACTCTGGTTTTGTTCCTCGACTCCTGGTTTTATTCCTCGGGCCCTCCTTTTTATTCCTCGGTCTCTGGTTTGGATCCTCAGGCTCTGGTTTTCTTCCTCGGACTCTGGTTTTGTTCCTCCAGCTCTGGTTTTGTTCCTTGGGCTCTGGTTTTGTTCCTCAGGCTCTGGTTTTCTTCCTTGCCCTCTGGTTTAGTTCCTTGGGCTCTGGTTTTGTTCCTCGGGCTCTGGTTTTCTTCCTCGGCCTCTGTTTTTTTTCCTTGGGCTCTGATTTTGTTCCTCCAGCTCTGGTTGTGTTCCTCGGCCTCTAGAGTAGGTCGACGGAGTATGGTTTTGTTCCTCGGGCTCTTCTTTTGTTCCTCAGTCTCTGGTTTTGTTCCTTGAGCTCTGGTTTTGTTCCTCGACATCTGGTTTTGTTCCTCGGGCTCTGGTTTTGTTCCTCGACATCTGGTTTTATTCCTTGGGCTCTGGTTTTTTTCCTCGGACTCTGGTTTTGTTCCTCGACTCCTGGTTTTATTCCTCGGGCCCTCCTTTTGTTCCTCGGTCTCTGGTTTGGATCCTCAGGCTCTGGCTTTCTTCCTCGGGCTCTGGTTTTGTTCCTCCAGCTCTGGTTTTGTTCCTCGGGCTCTGGTTTTGTTCCTCGGGCTCTGGTTTTGTTCCTCAAGCTCTGGTTTTGTTCCTCGGGCTCTGGTTTTCTTCCTCGGCCTCTGGTTTTAATCCTTGGGCTCTTGTTTTGTTTCTCCAGCTCTGGTTTTATTCCTTGGGCTCTGGTTTTGTTCCTCGGGCTCTGGTTTATTTACTCAGTCTCCAGTTTTCTTCCTCGGGCTGTGGTTTTGTTCTGCTGGCTCTGGTTTAATTCCTCGGGTCCTGATTTATTCCCTCGGGCTCTGGGTTTGTTCCTCGGACTCTGGTTTTGTCCCTCGCGCCCTCCTTTTGTTCCTCGGTCTATGGTTTTGTTCCTCAGGCTCTGGTTTTCTTCCTCGGGCTCTGGGTTTCTTCCTTGGGCTCTGGTTTTGTTCCTCGGGCTCTGGTTTTCTTCCTCAGCCTCTGTTTTTTTCCCTTGGTCTCTGGTTTTGTTCCTCGGGCTCTGGTTTCTTTCCTCCAGCTCTGGTATTTTCCTCGAGCTCTGGTTTAGTTTGTCAGGTCCTTTTTTAATTCCTCGGGGTCTGTCTTTTTTCCTAGGGCTCTGGTTTTCTTCCTCGAGCTCTGGTTTTGTTCCTCGGGCTCTGATTTTTTTCCTCCAGCTCTGGTTTTGTTCCTCGGCCTCTAGAGTAGGTCGACGGAATATGGTTTTGTTCCTCGGGCTCTTGTTTTGTTCCTCAGTCTCTGGTTTTGTTCCTTGAGCTCTGGTTTTGTTCCTCGGGCTCTGGTTTTGTTCCTCGGACTCTGGTTTTGTTCCTCGACATCTGGTTTTATTCCTCGGGCTCTGTATTTTTTCCTCGGACTCTGGTTTTGTTCCTCGACGCCTGGTTTTATTCCTCGGGCCCTCCTTTTGTTCCTCGATCTCTGGTTTTGATCCTCAGGCTCTGGCTTTCTTCCTCGGGCTCTGGTTTTGTTCCTCCAGCTCTGGTTTTGTTCCTCGGGCTCTGGTTTTTGTTCCTCGGGCTCTGGTTTTATTCCTCAAGCTCTGGTTTTGTTCCTCGAGCTTAGTGTAGTTCCAAGGCATCTGGTTTTGTTCCTCAGGCTCTGGTTTTCTTCCTCGGCCTCTGGTTTTAATCCTTGGGCACTTGTTTTGTTCCTCCACCTCTGGTTTTATTCCTTGGGCTCTGGTTTTGTTCCTCGGGCTCTGGTTTATTTACTCAGTCTCCAGTTTTCTTCCTCGGGCTGTGGTTTTGTTCTGCTGGCTCTGGTTTAATTCCGCGGGTCCTGATTTATTCCCTCGAACTCTGGGTTTGTTCCTCGGACTCTGGTTTTGTCCCTCGCGCCCTCCTTTTGTTCCTCGGTCTATGGTTTTGTTCCTCAGGCTCTGGTTTTCTTCCTCGGGCTCTGGGTTTGTTCCTTGGGCTCTGGTTTTGTTCCTCGAGCTCTGGTTTTGTTCCTTAGGCTCTGGATTTGTTCCTCGGGCTCTGGTTTAGTTCCTCAGGTACTGGGTTTTTCCCTCAGACCCTGGTTTTCTTCCTCGGCCTCTGGTTTTGTTCCTTGAGACTGGTTTTGCTCCTTGCGCTCTGGTTTTGTTCCTCGGGCTCTGGTTTTGTTCCTCGGGCTCTGGTTTTGTTCCTCAGGCTCTAGTTTTGTTCCTCGGGCTCTGGTTTTCTTCCTCGGGCTCTTATTTTGTTCCTCCAGCTCTGGTTTTGTTCCTCGGCCTCTAGTGTAGTTCCACGGACTCTGGTTTTGTTTCTCGGGCTCTTTTTTTATTCCTCAGTCTCTGGTTTTGTTCCTTGAGCTCTGGTTTTGTTCCTCGACATCTGGTTTTATTCCTTGGGCTCTGGTTTTTTTCCTCGGACTCTGGTTTTGTTCCTCGACTCCTGGTTTTATTCCTCGGACCCTCCTTTTGTTCCTCGGTCTCTGGTTTGGATCCTCAGGCTCTGGTTTTCTTCATCGGGCTCTGGTTTTGTTCCTCCAGCTCTGGTTTTGTTCCTTGGGCTCTGGTTTTGTTCCTCAGGCTCTGGTTTTCTTCCTTGCCCTCTGGTTTAGTTCCTTGGGCTCTGGCTTTGTTCCTCGGGCTCTGGTTTTCTTCCTCGGCCTCTGTTTTTTTTCCTTGGGCTCTGGTTTTGTTCCTCGGGCTCTGGTTTCTTTCCTGCAGCTCTGGTATTTTCCTCGCGCTCTGGTGTAGTTTCTCAGGTCCTTTTTTAATTCCTCGGGGTCTGTTTTTTTTCCTAGGGCTCTGGTTTTCTTCCTCGAGCTCTGGCTTTGTTCCTCGGGCTCTGATTTTGTTCCTCCAGCTCTGGTTTTGTTCCTCGGCCTCTAGAGTAGGTCGACGGAGTATGGTTTTGTTCCTCGGGCTCTTGTTTTGTTCCTCAGTCTCTGGTTTTGTTCCTTGAGCTCTGGTTTTGTTCCTCGGGCTCTGGTTTTGTTCCTCGGGCTCTGGTTTTGTTCCTCGACATCTGGTTTTATTCCTCGGGCTCTGTTTTTTTTTCCTCGTACTCTGGTTTTGTTCCTCGACTCCTGGTTTTATTCCTCGGGCCCTCCTTTTGTTCCTCAGTCTCTGGTTTTGATCCTCAGGCTCTGGCTTTCTTCCTCGGGCTCTGGTATTGTTCCTCCAGCTCTGGTTTTGTTCCTCGGGCTCTGGTTTTGTTCCTCGGGCTCTGGTTTTGTTCCTCAAGCTCTGGTTTTGTTCCTCAGGCTCTGGTTTTCTTCCTCGGCCTCTGGTTTTAATCCTTGGGCTCTTGTTTTGTTCCTCCACCTCTGGTTTTATTCCTTGGGCTCTGGTTTTGTTCCTCTGGCTCTGGTTTATTTACTCAGTCTCCGGTTTTCTTCCTCGGGCTGTGGTTTTGTTCCGCTGGCTCTGGTTTAATTCCTCGGGTCCTGATTTATTCCCTCGGACTCTGGGTTTGTTCCTCGGACTCTGGTTTTGTCCCTCGCGCCCTCCTTTTGTTCCTCGGTCTATGGTTTTGTTCCTCAGGCTCTGGTTTTCTTCCTCGGGCTCTGGGTTTGTTCCTTGGGCTCTGGTTTTGTTCCTCGAGCTCTGGTTTTGTTCCTTAGGCTCTGGATTTGTTCCTCGGGCTCTGGTTTAGTTCCTCAGATACTGGGTTTTTCCCTCAGACCCTGGTTTTCTTCCTCGGCCTCTGGTTTTGTTCCTTGAGACTGGTTTTGTTCCTTGGGCTCTGGTTTTGTTCCTCGGGCTCTGGTTTTATTCCTCAGGCACTGGTTTAGTGCCTCAGGTACTGGTTTTGTTCCTCAGACTCTGGTTTTGTTCCTCGGTCTCTCGTTTTTTTCCTCCAGCTCTGGTTTAGTTCCTTGGGCTCTGGTTTTGTTCCTCAGGCTCTGGTTTTCTTCCTTGCCCTCTGGTTTTATTCCTTGGGCTCTGGTATTGTTTCTCGGGCTCTGGTTTTCTTCCTCGGCCTCTGTTTTTTTCCCTTGGGCTCTGGTTTTGTTCCTCGGGCTCTGGTTTCTTTCCTCCAGCTCTGTTTTTTTTCCTTGGGCTCTGGTGTAGTTTCTCGGGTCCTTTGTTTCTTCCTCTCGGTCTGTTTTTTTTCCTACGGCTCTGGTTTTCTTCCTCGAGCTCTGGTTTTCTTCCTCGGGCTCTTATTTTGTTCCTCCAGCTCTGGTTTTGTTCCTCGGCCTCTAGTGTAGTTCCACGGACTCTGGGTTTGTTCCTCGGGCTCTTCTTTTGTTCCTCAGTCTCTGGTTTTGTTCCTTGAGCTCTGGTTTTGTTCCTCGACATCTGGTTTTATTCCTTGGGCTCTGGTTTTTTTCCTCGGACTCTGGTTTTGTTCCTCGACTCTTGGTTTTATTCCTCGGGCCCTCCTTTTGTTCCTCGGTCTCTGGTTTGGATCCTCAGGCTCTGGTTTTCTTCCTCGGGCTCTGGGTTTTTTCCTTAGGCTCTGGTTTTGTTCCTTGGGCTCTGGTTTTGTTCCTCAGGCTCCGGTTTTCTTCCTTGCCCTCTGGTTTAGTTCCTTGGGCTCTGGTTTTGTTCCTCGGGCTCTGGTTTTGTTCCTCGGCCTCTGTTTTTTTTCCTTGGGCTCTGGTTTTGTTCCTCGGGCTCTGGTTTCTTTCCTCCAGCTCTGGTTTTGTTCCTTGAGCTCTGGTTTTGTTCCTCCAGCTCTGGTTTTGTCCCTCAAGCTCTGGTTTTGTTCCTCGGGCTCTACTGTAGTTCCGAGGCCTCCGGTTTTGTTCCTCGGGCTCTGGTTTTCTTCCTCGGACTCTGGTTTTGTTCCTTGACTCCTGGTTTTATTCCTCGGGCCCTCCTTTTGTTCCTCGATCTCTGGTTTTGATCCTCAGGCTCTGGCTTTCTTCCTCGGGCTCTGGTTTTGTCCCTCGCGCCCTCGTTTTGTTCCTCGGTCTATGGTTTTGTTCCTCAGGCTCTGGTTTTCTTCCTCGGGCTCTGGGTTTGTTCCTTGGGCTCTGGTTTTGTTCCTCGAGCTCTGGTTTTGTTCCTTAGGCTCTGGATTTGTTCCTCGGGCTCTAGTTTAGTTCCTCAGGTACTGGGTTTTTCCCTCAGACCCTGGTTTTCTTCCTCGGTCTCTCGTTTTTTTCCTCCAGCTCTGGTTTTGTTCCTTGGGCTCTGGTTTTGTTCCTCAGGCTCTGGTTTTCTTCCTTGCCCTCTGGTTTAGTTCCTTGGGCTCTGGTATTGTTCCTCGGGCTCTGGTTTTCTTCCTCGGCCTCTGTTTTTTTCCCTTGGGCTCTGGTTTTGTTCCTCGGGCTCTGGTTTCTTTCCTCCAGCTCTGTTTTTTTTCCTTGGGCTCTGGTGTAGTTTCTCGGGTCCTTTGTTTCTTCCTCTGGGTCTGTTTTTTTTCCTACGGCTCTGGTTTTCTTCCTCGAGCTCTGGTTTTGTTCCTCCAGCTCTGGTTGTGTTCCTCAGTCTCTGGTTTTGTTCCTCGGGCTCTGGTTTTGTTCCTCGACATCTGGTTTTATTCCTTGGGCTCTGGTTTTCTTCCTCGGACTCTGGTTTTGTTCCTTGACTCCTGGTTTTATTCCTCGGGCCCTCCTTTTGTTCCTCGATCTCTGGTTTTGATCCTCAGGCTCTGGCTTTCTTCCTCGGGCTCTGGTTTTGTCCCTCGCGCCCTCGTTTTGTTCCTCGGTCTATGGTTTTGTTCCTCAGGCTCTGGTTTTCTTCCTCGGGCTCTGGGTTTGTTCCTTGGGCTCTGGTTTTGTTCCTCGAGCTCTGGTTTTGTTCCTTAGGCTCTGGATTTGTTCCTCGGGCTCTAGTTTAGTTCCTCAGGTACTGGGTTTTTCCCTCAGACCCTGGTTTTCTTCCTCGGTCTCTCGTTTTTTTCCTCCAGCTCTGGTTTTGTTCCTTGGGCTCTGGTTTTGTTCCTCAGGCTCTGGTTTTCTTCCTTGCCCTCTGGTTTAGTTCCTTGGGCTCTGGTATTGTTCCTCGGGCTCTGGTTTTCTTCCTCGGCCTCTGTTTTTTTTCCCTTGGGCTCTGGTTTTGTTCCTCGGGCTCTGGTTTCTTTCCTCCAGCTCTGTTTTTTTTCCTTGGGCTCTGGTGTAGTTTCTCGGGTCCTTTGTTTCTTCCTCTGGGTCTGTTTTTTTTCCTACGGCTCTGGTTTTCTTCCTCGAGCTCTGGTTTTGTTCCTCCAGCTCTGGTTGTGTTCCTCAGTCTCTGGTTTTGTTCCTCGGGCTCTGGTTTTGTTCCTCGACATCTGGTTTTATTCCTTGGGCTCTGGTTTTTTTCCTCGGACTCTGGTTTTGTTCCTCGACTCCTGGTTTTATTCCTCGGGCCCTCCTTTTGTTCCTCGGTCTCTGGTTTGGATCCTCAGGCTCTGGCTTTCTTCCTCGGGCTCTGGTTTTGTTCCTCCAGCTCTGGTTTTGTTCCTCGGGCTCTGGTTTTGTTCCTCGGGCTCTGGTTTTGTTCCTCAAGCTCTGGTTTTGTTCCTCGGGCTCTGGTTTTCTTCCTCGGCCTCTGGTTTTAATCCTTGGGCTCTTGTTTTGTTTCTCCACCTCTGGTTTTATTCCTTGGGCTCTGGTTTTGTTCCTCGGGCTCTGGTTTATTTACTCAGTCTCCAGTTTTCTTCCTCGGGCTGTGGTTTTGTTCTGCTGGCTCTGGTTTAATTCCTCGGGTCCTGATTTATTCCCTCGGGCTCTGGGTTTGTTCCTCGGACTCTGGTTTTGTCCCTCGCGCCCTCCTTTTGTTCCTCGGTCTATGGTTTTGTTCCTCAGGCTCTGGTTTTCTTCCTCGGGCTCTGGGTTTCTTCCTTGGGCTCTGGTTTTGTTCCTCGGGCTCTGGTTTTCTTCCTCAGCCTCTGTTTTTTTCCCTTGGTCTCTGGTTTTGTTCCTCGGGCTCTGGTTTCTTTCCTCCAGCTCTGGTATTTTCCTCGAGCTCTGGTTTAGTTTGTCAGGTCCTTTTTTAATTCCTCGGGGTCTGTCTTTTTTCCTAGGGCTCTGGTTTTCTTCCTCGAGCTCTGGTTTTGTTCCTCGGGCTCTGATTTTTTTCCTCCAGCTCTGGTTTTGTTCCTCGGCCTCTAGAGTAGGTCGACGGAATATGGTTTTGTTCCTCGGGCTCTTGTTTTGTTCCTCAGTCTCTGGTTTTGTTCCTTGAGCTCTGGTTTTGTTCCTCGGGCTCTGGTTTTGTTCCTCGGACTCTGGTTTTGTTCCTCGACATCTGGTTTTATTCCTCGGGCTCTGTATTTTTTCCTCGGACTCTGGTTTTGTTCCTCGACGCCTGGTTTTATTCCTCGGGCCCTCCTTTTGTTCCTCGATCTCTGGTTTTGATCCTCAGGCTCTGGCTTTCTTCCTCGGGCTCTGGTTTTGTTCCTCCAGCTCTGGTTTTGTTCCTCGGGCTCTGGTTTTTGTTCCTCGGGCTCTGGTTTTATTCCTCAAGCTCTGGTTTTGTTCCTCGAGCTTAGTGTAGTTCCAAGGCATCTGGTTTTGTTCCTCAGGCTCTGGTTTTCTTCCTCGGCCTCTGGTTTTAATCCTTGGGCACTTGTTTTGTTCCTCCACCTCTGGTTTTATTCCTTGGGCTCTGGTTTTGTTCCTCGGGCTCTGGTTTATTTACTCAGTCTCCAGTTTTCTTCCTCGGGCTGTGGTTTTGTTCTGCTGGCTCTGGTTTAATTCCGCGGGTCCTGATTTATTCCCTCGAACTCTGGGTTTGTTCCTCGGACTCTGGTTTTGTCCCTCGCGCCCTCCTTTTGTTCCTCGGTCTATGGTTTTGTTCCTCAGGCTCTGGTTTTCTTCCTCGGGCTCTGGGTTTGTTCCTTGGGCTCTGGTTTTGTTCCTCGAGCTCTGGTTTTGTTCCTTAGGCTCTGGATTTGTTCCTCGGGCTCTGGTTTAGTTCCTCAGGTACTGGGTTTTTCCCTCAGACCCTGGTTTTCTTCCTCGGCCTCTGGTTTTGTTCCTTGAGACTGGTTTTGCTCCTTGGGCTCTGGTTTTGTTCCTCGGGCTCTGGTTTTGTTCCTCGGGCTCTGGTTTTGTTCCTCAGGCTATAGTTTTGTTCCTCGGGCTCTGGTTTTGTTCCTCGGGCTCTTATTTTGTTCCTCCAGCTCTGGTTTTGTTCCTCGGCCTCTAGTGTAGTTCCACGGACTCTGGTTTTGTTTCTCGGGCTCTTTTTTTATTCCTCAGTCTCTGGTTTTGTTCCTTGAGCTCTGGTTTTGTTCCTCGACATCTGGTTTTATTCCTTGGGCTCTGGTTTTTTTCCTCGGACTCTGGTTTTGTTCCTCGACTCCTGGTTTTATTCCTCGGACCCTCCTTTTGTTCCTCGGTCTCTGGTTTGGATCCTCAGGCTCTGGTTTTCTTCATCGGGCTCTGGTTTTGTTCCTCCAGCTCTGGTTTTGTTCCTTGGGCTCTGGTTTTGTTCCTCAGGCTCTGGTTTTCTTCCTTGCCCTCTGGTTTAGTTCCTTGGGCTCTGGCTTTGTTCCTCGGGCTCTGGTTTTCTTCCTCGGCCTCTGTTTTTTTTCCTTGGGCTCTGGTTTTGTTCCTCGGGCTCTGGTTTCTTTCCTCCAGCTCTGGTATTTTCCTCGCGCTCTGGTGTAGTTTCTCAGGTCCTTTTTTAATTCCTCGGGGTCTGTTTTTTTTCCTAGGGCTCTGGTTTTCTTCCTCGAGCTCTGGCTTTGTTCCTCGGGCTCTGATTTTGTTCCTCCAGCTCTGGTTTTGTTCCTCGGCCTCTAGAGTACGTCGACGGAGTATGGTTTTGTTCCTCGGGCTCTTGTTTTGTTCCTCAGTCTCTGGTTTTGTTCCTTGAGCTCTGGTTTTGTTCCTCGGGCTCTGGTTTTGTTCCTCGGGCTCTGGTTTTGTTCCTCGACATCTGGTTTTATTCCTCGGGCTCTGTTTTTTTTTCCTCGTACTCTGGTTTTGTTCCTCGACTCCTGGTTTTATTCCTCGGGCCCTCCTTTTGTTCCTCAGTCTCTGGTTTTGATCCTCAGGCTCTGGCTTTCTTCCTCGGGCTCTGGTATTGTTCCTCCAGCTCTGGTTTTGTTCCTCGGGCTCTGGTTTTGTTCCTCGGGCTCTGGTTTTGTTCCTCAAGCTCTGGTTTTGTTCCTCGGGCTCTGGTTTTCTTCCTCGGCCTCTGGTTTTAATCCTTGGGCTCTTGTTTTGTTCCTCCACCTCTGGTTTTATTCCTTGGGCTCTGGTTTTGTTCCTCTGGCTCTGGTTTATTTACTCAGTCTCCGGTTTTCTTCCTCGGGCTGTGGTTTTGTTCCGCTGGCTCTGGTTTAATTCCTCGGGTCCTGATTTATTCCCTCGGACTCTGGGTTTGTTCCTCGGACTCTGGTTTTGTCCCTCGCGCCCTCCTTTTGTTCCTCGGTCTATGGTTTTGTTCCTCAGGCTCTGGTTTTCTTCCTCGGGCTCTGGGTTTGTTCCTTGGGCTCTGGTTTTGTTCCTCGAGCTCTGGTTTTGTTCCTTAGGCTCTGGATTTGTTCCTCGGGCTCTGGTTTAGTTCCTCAGATACTGGGTTTTTCCCTCAGACCCTGGTTTTCTTCCTCGGCCTCTGGTTTTGTTCCTTGAGACTGGTTTTGTTCCTCGGTCTCTCGTTTTTTTCCTCCAGCTCTGGTTTAGTTCCTTGGGCTCTGGTTTTGTTCCTCAGGCTCTGGTTTTCTTCCTTGCCCTCTGGTTTTATTCCTTGGGCTCTGGTATTGTTTCTCGGGCTCTGGTTTTCTTCCTCGGCCTCTGTTTTTTTCCCTTGGGCTCTGGTTTTGTTCCTCGGGCTCTGGTTTCTTTCCTCCAGCTCTTTTTTTTTTCCTTGGGCTCTGGTGTAGTTTCTCGGGTCCTTTGTTTCTTCCTCTCGGTCTGTTTTTTTTCCTACGGCTCTGGTTTTCTTCCTCGAGCTCTGGTTTTGTTCCTCGGGCTCTTATTTTGTTCCTCCAGCTCTGGTTTTGTTCCTCGGCCTCTAGTGTAGTTCCACGGACTCTGGGTTTGTTCCTCGGGCTCTTCTTTTGTTCCTCAGTCTCTGGTTTTGTTCCTTGAGCTCTGGTTTTGTTCCTCGACATCTGGTTTTATTCCTTGGGCTCTGGTTTTTTTCCTCGGACTCTGGTTTTGTTCCTCGACTCTTGGTTTTATTCCTCGGGCCCTCCTTTTGTTCCTCGGTCTCTGGTTTGGATCCTCAGGCTCTGGTTTTCTTCCTCGGGCTCTGGGTTTGTTCCTTAGGCTCTGGTTTTGTTCCTTGGGCTCTGGTTTTGTTCCTCAGGCTCCGGTTTTCTTCCTTGCCCTCTGGTTTAGTTCCTTGGGCTCTGGTTTTGTTCCTCGGGCTCTGGTTTTGTTCCTCGGCCTCTGTTTTTTTTCCTTGGGCTCTGGTTTTGTTCCTCGGGCTCTGGTTTCTTTCCTCCAGCTCTGGTTTTGTTCCTTGAGCTCTGGTTTTGTTCCTCCAGCTCTGGTTTTGTCCCTCAAGCTCTGGTTTTGTTCCTCGGGCTCTACTGTAGTTCCGAGGCCTCCGGTTTTGTTCCTCGGGCTCTGGTTTTCTTCCTCGGACTCTGGTTTTGTTCCTTGACTCCTGGTTTTATTCCTCGGGCCCTCCTTTTGTTCCTCGATCTCTGGTTTTGATCCTCAGGCTCTGGCTTTCTTCCTCGGGCTCTGGTTTTGTCCCTCGCGCCCTCGTTTTGTTCCTCGGTCTATGGTTTTGTTCCTCAGGCTCTGGTTTTCTTCCTCGGGCTCTGGGTTTGTTCCTTGGGCTCTGGTTTTGTTCCTCGAGCTCTGGTTTTGTTCCTTAGGCTCTGGATTTGTTCCTCGGGCTCTAGTTTAGTTCCTCAGGTACTGGGTTTTTCCCTCAGACCCTGGTTTTCTTCCTCGGTCTCTCGTTTTTTTCCTCCAGCTCTGGTTTTGTTCCTTGGGCTCTGGTTTTGTTCCTCAGGCTCTGGTTTTCTTCCTTGCCCTCTGGTTTAGTTCCTTGGGCTCTGGTATTGTTCCTCGGGCTCTGGTTTTCTTCCTCGGCCTCTGTTTTTTTCCCTTGGGCTCTGGTTTTGTTCCTCGGGCTCTGGTTTCTTTCCTCCAGCTCTGTTTTTTTTCCTTGGGCTCTGGTGTAGTTTCTCGGGTCCTTTGTTTCTTCCTCTGGGTCTGTTTTTTTTCCTACGGCTCTGGTTTTCTTCCTCGAGCTCTGGTTTTGTTCCTCCAGCTCTGGTTGTGTTCCTCAGTCTCTGGTTTTGTTCCTTGAGCTCTGGTTTTATTCCTCGACATCTGGTTTTATTCCTTGGGCTCTGGTTTTTTTCCTCGGACTCTGGTTTTGTTCTTCGACTCCTGGTTTTATTCCTCGGGCCCTCCTTTTGTTCCTCGGTCTCTGGTTTGGATCCTCAGGCTCTGGTTTTCTTCTTCGGGCTCTGGTTTTTTTCCTCCAGCTCTGGTTTTGTTCCTTGGGCTCTGGTTTTGTTCCTCAGGCTCTGGTTTTCTTCCTTGCCCTCTGGTTTAGTTCCTTGGGCTCTGGTATTGTTCCTCGGGCTCTGGTTTTCTTCCTCGGCCTCTGTTTTTTTCCCTTGGGCTCTGGTTTTGTTCCTCGGGCTCTGGTTTCTTTCCTGCAGCTCTGGTATTTTCCTCGGGCTCTGGTGTAGTTTCTCAGGTCCTTTTTTAATTCCTCGGGGTCTGTTTTTTTTCCTAGGGCTCTGGTTTTCTTCCTCGAGCTCTGGTTTTGTTCCTCGGGCTCTGATTTTTTTCCTCCAGCTCTGGTTTTGTTCCTCGGCCTCTAGAGTAGGTCCACGGAGTCTGGTTTTGTTCCTCGGGCTCTTGTTTTGTTCCTCAGTCTCTGGTTTTGTTCCTTGAGCTCTGGTTTTGTTCCTCGGGCTCTGGTTTTGTTCCTCAGACTCTGGTTTTGTTCCTCGACATCTGGTTTTATTCCTCGGGCTCTGTTTTTTTTCCTCGGACTCTGGTTTTGTTCCTCGACTCCTGGTTTTAATCCTTGGGCTCTTGTTTTGTTCCTCCACCTCTGGTTTTATTCCTTGGGCTCTGGTTTTGTTCCTTGGGCTCTGGTTTATTTACTCAGTCTCCAGTTTTCTTCCTCGGGCTCTGGTTTTTGTTCCGCTGGCTCTGGTTTAATTCCTCGGGTCCTGATTTATTCCCTCGGGCTCTGGGTTTGTTCCTTGGACTCTGGTTTTGTCCCTCGCGCCCTCCTTTTGTTCCTCGGTCTATGGTTTTGTTCCTCAGGCTCTGGTTTTCTTCCTCGGGCTCTGGGTTTGTTCCTTGGGCTCTGGTTTTGTTCCTCGAGCTCTGGTTTTGTTCCTTAGGCTCTGGATTTGTTCCTCGGGCTCTAGTTTAGTTCCTCAGGTACTGGGTTTTTCCCTCAGACCCTGGTTTTCTTCCTCGGCCTCTGGTTTTGTTCCTTGAGCTCTGGTTTTGTTCCTTGGGCTCTGGTTTTGTTCCTCGGGCTCTGGTTTTGTTCCTCGGGCGCTGGTTTTGTTCCTCAGGCTCTAGTTTTGTTCCTCGGGCTCTGGTTTTGTTCCTTGGGCTCTGGTTTTCTTCCTCAGGCACCGGTTTAGTGCCTCAGGTACTGGTTTTGTTCCTCAGACTCTGGTTTTGTTCCTCGGTCTCTCGTTTTTTTCCTCCAGCTCTGGTTTTGTTCCTTGGGCTCTGGTTTTGTTCCTCAGGCTCTGGTTTTCTTCCTTGCCCTCTGGTTTAGTTCCTTGGGCTCTGGTATTGTTCCTCGGGCTCTGGTTTTCTTCCTCGGCCTCTGTTTTTTTCCCTTGGGCTCTGGTTTTGTTCCTCGGGCTCTGGTTTCTTTCCTCCAGCTCTGTTTTTTTTCCTTGGGCTCTGGTGTAGTTTCTCGGGTCCTTTGTTTCTTCCTCTGGGTCTGTTTTTTTTCCTAGGGCTCTGGTTTTCTTCCTCGAGCTCTGCTTTTGTTCCTCCAGCTCTGGTTGTGTTCCTCAGTCTCTGGTTTTGTTCCTTGAGCTCTGGTTTTATTCCTCGACATCTGGTTTTATTCCTTGGGCTCTGGTTTTTTTCCTCGGACTCTGGTTTTGTTCCTCGACTCCTGGTTTTATTCCTCGGGCCCTCCTTTTGTTCCTCGGTCTCTGGTTTGGATCCTCAGGCTCTGGTTTTCTTCTTCGGGCTCTGGTTTTGTTCCTCCAGCTCTGGTTTTGTTCCTTGGGCTCTGGTTTTGTTCCTCAGGCTCTGGTTTTCTTCCTTGCCCTCTGGTTTAGTTCCTTGGGCTCTGGTATTGTTCCTCGGGCTCTGGTTTTCTTCCTCGGCCTCTGTTTTTTTCCCTTGGGCTCTGGTTTTGTTCCTCGGGCTCTGGTTTCTTTCCTGCAGCTCTGGTATTTTCCTCGGGCTCTGGTGTAGTTTCTCAGGTCCTTTTTTTCTTCCTCGGGGTCTGTTTTTTTTCCTAGGGCTCTGGTTTTCTTCCTCGAGCTCTGGTTTTGTTCCTCGGGCTCTGATTTTTTTCCTCCAACTCTGGTTTTGTTCCTCGGCCTCTAGAGTAGGTCCACGGAGTCTGGTTTTGTTCCTCGGGCTCTTGTTTTGTTCCTCAGTCTCTGGTTTTGTTCCTTGAGCTCTAGTTTTGTTCCTCGGGCTCTGGTTTTGTTCCTCGGACTCTGGTTTTGTTCCTCGACATCTGGTTTTATTCCTCGGGCTCTGTTTTTTTTCCTCGGACTCTGGTTTTGTTCCTCGACTCCTGGTTTTAATCCTTGGGCTCTTGTTTTGTTCCTCCACCTCTGGTTTTATTCCTTGGGCTCTGGTTTTGTTCCTTGAGCTCTGGTTTTGTTCCTTGGGCTCTGGTTTTGTTCCTCGGGCTCTGGTTTTGTTCCTCCAGCTCTGGTTTTGTTCCTCGGGCTCTGGTTTTGTTCCTCGGGCTCTGGTTTCTTTCCTCAGACTCTGGTTTTGTTCTTCGGGCTCTGGTTTTCTTCCTCGGCCTCTGGTTTTAATCCTTGGGCTCTTGTTTTGTTTCTCCACCTCTGGTTTTATTCCTTGGGCTCTGGTTTTGTTCCTCGGGCTCTGGTTTATTTACTCAGTCTCCAGTTTTCTTCCTCGGGCTGTGGTTTTGTTCTGCTGGCTCTGGTTTAATTCCTCGGGTCCTGATTTATTCCCTCGGGCTCTGGGTTTGTTCCTCGGACTCTGGTTTTGTCCCTCGCGCCCTCGTTTTGTTCCTCGGTCTATGGTTTTGTTCCTCAGGCTCTGGTTTTCTTCCTCGGGCTCTGGGTTTTTTCCTTGGGCTCTGGTTTTGTTCCTCGAGCTCTGGTTTTGTTCCTCGGACTCTGGTTTTGTTCCTCGACATCTGGTTTTATTCCTCGGGCTCTGTTTTTTTTCCTCGGACTCTGGTTTTGTTCCTCTACTCCTGGTTTTATTCCTCGGGCCCTCCTTTTGTTCCTCGGTCTCTGGTTTTGATCCTCAGGCTCTGGCTTTCTTCCTCGGGCTCTGGTTTTGTTCCTCCAGCTCTGGTTTTGTTCCTTGCCCTCTGGTTTTGTTCCTTAGGCTCTGGATTTGTTCCTCGGGCTCTGGTTTTGTTCCTTGAGCTCTGGTTTTGTTCCTTGGGCTCTGGTTTTGTTCCTCGGGCTCTGGTTTTGTTCCTCGGGCGCTGGTTTTGTTCCTCAGGCTCTAGTTTTGTTCCTCGGGCTCTGGTTTTGTTCCTCGGGCTCTGGTTTTGTTCCTCAGGCACTGGTTTAGTGCCTCAGGTACTGGTTTTGTTCCTCAGACTCTGGTTTTGTTCCTCGGTCTCTCGTTTTTTTACTCCAGCTCTGGTTTTGTTCCTTGGGCTCTGGTATTGTTCCTCGGGCTCTGGTTTTCTTCCTCGGCCTCTTTTTTTTTTCCTTGGGCTCTGGTTTTGTTCCTCGGGCTCTGGTTTCTTTCCTCCAGCTCTGTTTTTTTTCCTTGGGCTCTGGTGTAGTTTCTCGGGTCCTTTGTTTCTTCCTCTGGGTCTGTTTTTTTTCCTACGGCTCTGGTTTTCTTCCTCGAGCTCTGGTTTTGTTCCTCGGGCTCTTATTTTGTTCCTCCAGCTCTGGTTTTGTTCCTCGGCCTCTAGTGTAGTTCCACGGACTCTGGTTTTGTTCCTCGGGCTCTTGTTTTTTTCCTCAGTCTCTGGTTTTGTTCCTTGAGCTCTGGTTTTGTTCCTCGACATCTGGTTTTATTCCTTGGGCTCTGGTTTTTTTCCTCGGACTCTGGTTTTGTTCCTCGACTCCTGGTTTTATTCCTCGGGCCCTCCTTTTGTTCCTCGGTCTCTGGTTTGGATCCTCAGGCTCTGGTTTTCTTCCTCGGGCTCTGGGTTTGTTCCTCCAGCTCTGGTTTTGTTCCTTGGGCTCTGGTTTTGTTCCTCGGGCTCTGGTTTTCTTCCTCGGCCTCTGTTTTTTTTCCTTGGGCTCTGGTTTTGTTCCTCGGGCTCTGGTTTCTTTCCTCCAGCTCTGGTATTTTCCTCGGGCTCTGGTGTAGTTTCTCAGGTCCTTTTTTAATTCCTCGGGGTCTGTTTTTTTTCCTAGGGTTCTGGTTTTCTTCCTCGGGCTCTGGTTTCTTTCCTCCAGCTCTGTTTTTTTTCCTTGGGCTCTGGTGTAGTTTCTCGGGTCCTTTGTTTCTTCCTCTGGGTCTGTTTTTTTTCCTAGGGCTCTGGTTTTCTTCCTCGAGCTCTGGTTTTGTTCCTCGGGCTCTGATTTTGTTCCTCCAGCTCTGGTTTTGTTCCTCGGCCTCTAGAGTAGGTCGACGGTGTATGGTTTTGTTCCTCGGGCTCTTGTTTTGTTCCTCAGTCTCTGGTTTTGTTCCTTGAGCTCTGGTTTTGTTCCTCGGGCTCTGGTTTTGTTCCTCGGACTCTGGTTTTGTTCCTCGACATCTGGTTTTATTCCTCAGGCTCTGTCTTTTTTCCTCGGACTCTGGTTTTGTTCCTCGACTCCTGGTTTTATTCCTCGGGCCCTCCTTTTGTTCCTCGGTCTCTGGTTTTGATCCTCAGGCTCTGGCTTTCTTCCTCGGGCTCTGGTTTTGTTCCTCCAGCTCTGGTTTTGTTCCTCGGGCTCTGGTTTTGTTCCTCGGGCTCTGGTTTTGTTCCTCAAGCTCTGGTTTTGTTCCTCGGGCTCTGGTTTTCTTCCTCGGCCTCTGGTTTTAATCCTTGGGCTCTTGTTTTGTTTCTCCACCTCTGGTTTTATTCCTTGGGCTCTGGTTTTGTTCCTCGGGCTCTGGTTTTGTCCCTCGCGCCCTCCTTTTGTTCCTCGGTCTATGGTTTTGTTCCTCAGGCTCTGGTTTTGTTCCTCCAGCTCTGGTTTTGTTCCTCGGGCTCTGGTTTTGTTCCTCGGGCTCTGGTTTTGTTCCTCAAGCTCTGGTTTTGTTCCTCGGGCTCTGGTTTTCTTCCTCGGCCTCTGGTTTTAATCCTTGGGCTCTTGTTTTGTTTCTCCACCTCTGGTTTTATTCCTTGGGCTCTGGTTTTGTTCCTCGGGCTCTGGTTTTGTCCCTCGCGCCCTCCTTTTGTTCCTCGGTCTATGGTTTTGTTCCTCAGGCTCTGGTTTTCTTCCTCGGGCTCTGGGTTTGTTCCTTGGGCTCTGGGTTTGTTCCTCGAGCTCTGGTTTTGTTCCTTAGGCTCTGGATTTGTTCCTCGGGCTCTAGTTTAGTTCCTCAGGTACTGGGTTTTTCCCTCAGACCCTGGTTTTCTTCCTCGGCCTCTGGTTTTGTTCCTTGAGCTCTGGTTTTGTTCCTTGGGCTCTGGTTTTGTTCCTCGGGCTCTGGTTTTGTTCCTCGGGCGCTGGTTTTGTTCCTCAGGCTCTAGTTTTGTTCCTCGGGCTCTGGTTTTGTTCCTTGGGCTCTGGTTTTCTTCCTCAGGCACCGGTTTAGTGCCTCAGGTACTGGTTTTGTTCCTCAGACTCTGGTTTTGTTCCTCGGTCTCTCGTTTTTTTCCTCCAGCTCTGGTTTTGTTCCTTGGGCTCTGGTTTTGTTCCTCAGGCTCTGGTTTTCTTCCTTGCCCTCTGGTTTAGTTCCTTGGGCTCTGGTATTGTTCCTCGGGCTCTGGTTTTCTTCCTCGGCCTCTGTTTTTTTCCCTTGGGCTCTGGTTTTGTTCCTCGGGCTCTGGTTTCTTTCCTCCAGCTCTGTTTTTTTTCCTTGGGCTCTGGTGTAGTTTCTCGGGTCCTTTGTTTCTTCCTCTGGGTCTGTTTTTTTTCCTAGGTCTCTGGTTTTCTTCCTCGAGCTCTGGTTTTGTTCCTCCAGCTCTGGTTGTGTTCCTCAGTCTCTGGTTTTGTTCCTTGAGCTCTGGTTTTATTCCTCGACATCTGGTTTTATTCCTTGGGCTCTGGTTTTTTTCCTCGGACTCTAGTTTTGTTCCTCGACTGCTGGTTATATTCCTCGGGCCCTCCTTTTGTTCCTCGGTCTCTGGTTTGGATCCTCAGGCTCTGGTTTTCTTCTTCGGGCTCTGGTTTTGTTCCTCCAGCTCTGGTTTTGTTCCTTGGGCTCTGGTTTTGTTCCTCAGGCTCTGGTTTTCTTCCTTGCCCTCTGGTTTAGTTCCTTGGGCTCTGGTATTGTTCCTCGGGCTCTGGTTTTCTTCCTCGGCCTCTGTTTTTTTCCCTTGGGCTCTGGTTTTGTTCCTCGGGCTCTGGTTTCTTTCCTGCAGCTCTGGTATTTTCCTCGGGCTCTGGTGTAGTTTCTCAGGTCCTTTTTTAATTCCTCGGGGTCTGTTTTTTTTCCTAGGGCTCTGGTTTTCTTCCTCGAGCTCTGGTTTTGTTCCTCGGGCTCTGATTTTTTTCCTCCAGCTCTGGTTTTGTTCCTCGGCCTCTAGAGTAGGTCCACGGAGTCTGGTTTTGTTCCTCGGGCTCTTGTTTTGTTCCTCAGTCTCTGGTTTTGTTCCTTGAGCTCTGGTTTTGTTCCTCGGGCTCTGGTTTTGTTCCTCGGACTCTGGTTTTGTTCCTCGACATCTGGTTTTATTCCTCGGGCTCTGTTTTTTTTCCTCGGACTCTGGTTTTGTTCCTCGACTCCTGGTTTTAATCCTTGGGCTCTTGTTTTGTTCCTCCACCTCTGGTTTTATTCCTTGGGCTCTGGTTTTGTTCCTTGGGCTCTGGTTTATTTACTCAGTCTCCAGTTTTCTTCCTCGGGCTCTGGTTTTTGTTCCGCTGGCTCTGGTTTAATTCCTCGGGTCCTGATTTATTCCCTCGGGCTCTGGGTTTGTTCCTTGGACTCTGGTTTTGTCCCTCGCGCCCTCCTTTTGTTCCTCGGTCTATGGTTTTGTTCCTCAGGCTCTGGTTTTCTTCCTTGGGCTCTGGGTTTGTTCCTTGGGTCTGGTTTTGTTCCTCGAGCTCTGGTTTTGTTCCTTAGGCTCTGGATTTGTTCCTCGGGCTCTAGTTTAGTTCCTCAGGTATTGGGTTTTTCCCTCAGACCCTGGTTTTCTTCCTCGGCCTCTGGTTTTGTTCCTTGAGCTCTGGTTTTGTTCCTTGGGCTCTGGTTTTGTTCCTCGGGCTCTGGTTTTGTTCCTCGGGCGCTGGTTTTGTTCCTCAGGCTCTAGTTTTGTTCCTCGGGCTCTGGTTTTGTTCCTTGGGCTCTGGTTTTCTTCCTCAGGCACCGGTTTAGTGCCTCAGGTACTGGTTTTGTTCCTCAGACTCTGGTTTTGTTCCTCGGTCTCTCGTTTTTTTCCTCCAGCTCTGGTTTTGTTCCTTGGGCTCTGGTTTTGTTCCTCAGGCTCTGGTTTTCTTCCTTGCCCTCTGGTTTAGTTCCTTGGGCTCTGGTTTTGTTCCTCGGGCTCTGGTTTTCTTCCTCGGCCTCTGTTTTTTTCCCTTGGGCTCTGGTTTTGTTCCTCGGGCTCTGGTTTCTTTCCTCCAGCTCTGTTTTTTTTCCTTGGGCTCTGGTGTAGTTTCTCGGGTCCTTTGTTTCTTCCTCTGGGTCTGTTTTTTTTCCTAGGTCTCTGGTTTTCTTCCTCGAGCTCTGGTTTTGTTCCTCCAGCTCTGGTTGTGTTCCTCAGTCTCTGGTTTTGTTCCTTGAGCTCTGGTTTTATTCCTCGACATCTGGTTTTATTCCTTGGGCTCTGTTTTTTTTCCTCGGACTCTGGTTTTGTTCCTCGACTCCTGGTTTTATTCCTCGGGCCCTCCTTTTGTTCCTCGGTCTCTGGTTTGGATCCTCAGGCTCTGGTTTTCTTCTTCGGGCTCTGGTTTTGTTCCTCAGGCTCTGGTTTTCTTCCTTGCCCTCTGGTTTAGTTCCTTGGGCTCTGGTATTGTTCCTCGGGCTCTGGTTTTCTTCCTCGGCCTCTGTTTTTTTCCCTTGGGCTCTGGTTTTGTTGCTCGGGCTCTGGTTTCTTTCCTGCAGCTCTGGTATTTTCCTCGGGCTCTGGTGTAGTTTCTCAGGTCCTTTTTTTCTTCCTCGGGGTCTGTTTTTTTTCCTAGGGCTCTGGTTTTCTTCCTCGAGCTCTGGTTTTGTTCCTCGGGCTCTGATTTTTTTCCTCCAGCTCTGGTTTTGTTCCTCGGCCTCTAGAGTAGGTCCACGGAGTCTGGTTTTGTTCCTCGGGCTCTTGTTTTGTTCCTCAGTCTCTGGTTTTGTTCCTTGAGCTCTGGTTTTGTTCCTCGGGCTCTGGTTTTGTTCCTCGGACTCTGGTTTTGTTCCTCGACATCTGGTTTTATTCCTCGGGCTCTGTTTTTTTTCCTCGGACTCTGGTTTTGTTCCTCGACTCCTGGTTTTAATCCTTGGGCTCTTGTTTTGTTCCTTGAGCTCTGGTTTTGTTCCTTGGGCTCTGGTTTTGTTCCTCGGGCTCTGGTTTTGTTCCTCCAGCTCTGGTTTTGTTCCTCGGGCTCTGGTTTTGTTCCTCGGGCTCTGGTTTCTTTCCTCAGACTCTGGTTTTGTTCCTCGGGCTCTGGTTTTCTTCCTCGGCCTCTGGTTTTAATCCTTGGGCTCTTGTTTTGTTTCTCCACCTCTGGTTTTATTCCTTGGGCTCTGGTTTTGTTCCTCGGGCTCTGGTTTATTTACTCAGTCTCCAGTTTTCTTCCTCGGGCTGTGGTTTTGTTCTGCTGGCTCTGGTTTAATTCCTCGGGTCCTGATTTATTCCCTCGGGCTCTGGGTTTGTTCCTCGGACTCTGGTTTTGTCCCTCGCGCCCTCCTTTTGTTCCTCGGTCTATGGTTTTGTTCCTCAGGCTCTGGTTTTCTTCCTCGGGCTCTGGGTTTGTTCCTTGGGCTCTGGTTTTGTTCCTCGGGCTCTGGTTTTGTTCCTCGGACTCTGGTTTTGTTCCTCGACATCTGGTTTTATTCCTCGGGCTCTGTTTTTTTTCCTCGGACTCTGGTTTTGTTCCTCTACTCCTGGTTTTATTCCTCGGGCCCTCCTTTTGTTCCTCGGTCTCTGGTTTTGATCCTCAGGCTCTGGCTTTCTTCCTCGGGCTCTGGTTTTGTTCCTCCAGCTCTGGTTTTGTTCCTTGCCCTCTGGTTTTGTTCCTTAGGCTCTGGATTTGTTCCTCGGGCTCTGGTTTTGTTCCTTGAGCTCTGCTTTTGTTCCTTGGGCTCTGGTTTTGTTCCTCGGGCTCTGGTTTTGTTCCTCGGGCGCTGGTTTTGTTCCTCAGGCTCTAGTTTTGTTCCTCGGGCTCTGGTTTTGTTCCTCGGGCTCTGGTTTTGTTCCTCAGGCACTGGTTTAGTGCCTCAGGTACTGGTTTTGTTCCTCAGACTCTGGTTTTGTTCCTCGGTCTCTCGTTTTTTTACTCCAGCTCTGGTTTTGTTCCTTGGGCTCTGGTATTGTTCCTCGGGCTCTGGTTTTCTTCCTCGGCCTCTTTTTTTTTTCCTTGGGCTCTGGTTTTGTTCCTCGGGCTCTGGTTTCTTTCCTCCAGCTCTGTTTTTTTTCCTTGGGCTCTGGTGTAGTTTCTCGGGTCCTTTGTTTCTTCCTCTGGGTCTGTTTTTTTTCCTACGGCTCTGGTTTTCTTCCTCGAGCTCTGGTTTTGTTCCTTGGGCTCTTATTTTGTCCCTCCAGCTCTGGTTTTGTTCCTCGGCCTCTAGCGTAGTTCCACGGACTCTGGTTTTGTTCCTCGGGCTCTTGTTTTTTTCCTCAGTCTCTGGTTTTGTTCCTTGAGCTCTGGTTTTGTTCCTCGACATCTGGTTTTATTCCTTGGGCTCTGGTTTTTTTCCTCGGACTCTGGTTTTGTTCCTCGACTCCTGGTTTTATTCCTCGGGCCCTCCTTTTGTTCCTCGGTCTCTGGTTTGGATCCTCAGGCTCTGGTTTTCTTCCTCGGGCTCTGGGTTTGTTCCTCCAGCTCTGGTTTTGTTCCTTGGGCTCTGGTTTTGTTCCTCGGGCTCTGGTTTTCTTCCTCGGCCTCTGTTTTTTTTCCTTGGGCTCTGGTTTTGTTCCTCGGGCTCTGGTTTCTTTCCTCCAGCTCTGGTATTTTCCTCGGGCTCTGGTGTAGTTTCTCAGGTCCTTTTTTAATTCCTCGGGGTCTGTTTTTTTTCCTAGGGTTCTGGTTTTCTTCCTCGGGCTCTGGTTTCTTTCCTCCAGCTCTGTTTTTTTCCCTTGGGCTCTGGTGTAGTTTCTCGGGTCCTTTGTTTCTTCCTCTGGGTCTGTTTTTTTTCCTACGGCTCTGGTTTTCTTCCTCGAGCTCTGGTTTTGTTCCTCGGGCTCTGATTTTGTTCCTCCAGCTCTGGTTTTGTTCCTCGGCTTCTAGAGTAGGTCGACGGTGTATGGTTTTGTTCCTCGGGCTCTTGTTTTGTTCCTCAGTCTCTGGTTTTGTTCCTTGAGCTCTGGTTTTGTTCCTCGGGCTCTGGTTTTGTTCCTCGGACTCTAGTTTTGTTCCTCGACATCTGGTTTTATTCCTCAGGCTCTGTCTTTTTTCCTCGGAGTCTGGTTTTGTTCCTCGACTCCTGGTTTTATTCCTCGGGCCCTCCTTTTGTTCCTCGGTCTCTGGTTTTGATCCTCAGGCTCTGGCTTTCTTCCTCGGGCTCTGGTTTTGTTCCTCCAGCTCTGGTTTTGTTCCTCGGGCTCTGGTTTTGTTCCTCGGGCTCTGGTTTTGTTCCTCAAGCTCTGGTTTTGTTCCTCGGGCTCTGGTTTTCTTCCTCGGCCTCTGGTTTTAATCCTTGGGCTCTTGTTTTGTTTCTCCACCTCTGGTTTTATTCCTTGGGCTCTGGTTTTGTTCCTCGGGCTCTGGTTTTGTCCCTCGCGCCCTCCTTTTGTTCCTCGGTCTATGGTTTTGTTCCTCAGGCTCTGGTTTTCTTCCTCGGGCTCTGGGTTTGTTCCTTGGGCTCTGGTTTTGTTCCTCGAGCTCTGGTTTTGTTCCTTAGGCTCTGGATTTGTTCCTCGGGCTCTGGTTTAGTTCGTCAGGTACTGGGTTTTTCCCTCAGACCCTGGTTTTCTTCCTCGGCCTCTGGTTTTTTTCCTTGAGCTCTGGTTTTGTTCCTTGGGCTCTGGTTTTGTTCCTCGGGCTCTGGTTTTGTTCCTCGGGCTCTGGTTTTCTTCCTCGGCCTCTGTTTTTTTCCCTTGGGCTCTGGTTTTTTTCCTCGGGCTCTGGTTTCTTTCCTCCAGCTCTGTTTTTTTTCCTTGGGCTCTGGTGTAGTTTCTCGGGTCCTTTGTTTCTTCCTCTGGGTCTCTTTTTTTTCCTACGGCTCTGGTTTTCTTCCTCCAGCTCTGGTTTTGTTCCTCGGCCTCTAGTGTAGTTCCACGGACTCTGGTTTTGTTCCTCGGGCTCTTGTTTTGTTCCTCAGTCTCTGGTTTTGTTCCTTGAGCTCTGGTTTTGTTCCTCGACATCTGGTTTTATTCCTTGGGCTCTGGTTTTTTTCCTCGGTCTCTGGTTTTGTTCCTCGATTCCTGGTATTATTCCTCGTGCCCTCCTTTTGTTCCTCGGTCTCTGGTTTGGATCCTCAGGCTCTGGTTTTCTTCCTCGGGCTCTGGGTTTGTTCCTCCAGCTCTGGTTTTGTTCCTTGGGCTCTGGTTTTGTTCCTCGGGCTCTGGTTTTCTTCCTCGGCCTCTGTTTTTTTTCCTTGGGCTCTGGTTTTGTTCCTCGGGCTCTGGTTTCTTTCCTCCAGCTCTGTTTTTTTCCCTTGGGCTCTGGTGTAGTTTCTCGGGTCCTTTGTTTCTTCCTCTGGGTCTGTTTTTTTTCCTACGGCTCTGGTTTTCTTCCTCGAGCTCTGGTTTTGTTCCTCGGGCTCTGATTTTGTTCCTCCAGCTCTGGTTTTGTTCCTCGGCTTCTAGAGTAGGTCGACGGTGTATGGTTTTGTTCCTCGGGCTCTTGTTTTGTTCCTCAGTCTCTGGTTTTGTTCCTTGAGCTCTGGTTTTGTTCCTCGGGCTCTGGTTTTGTTCCTCGGACTCTGGTTTTGTTCCTCGACATCTGGTTTTATTCCTCAGGCTCTGTCTTTTTTCCTCGGAGTCTGGTTTTGTTCCTCGACTCCTGGTTTTATTCCTCGGGCCCTCCTTTTGTTCCTCGGTCTCTGGTTTTGATCCTCAGGCTCTGGCTTTCTTCCTCGGGCTCTGGTTTTGTTCCTCCAGCTCTGGTTTTGTTCCTCGGGCTCTGGTTTTGTTCCTCGGGCTCTGGTTTTGTTCCTCAAGCTCTGGTTTTGTTCCTCGGGCTCTGGTTTTCTTCCTCGGCCTCTGGTTTTAATCCTTGGGCTCTTGTTTTGTTTCTCCACCTCTGGTTTTATTCCTTGGGCTCTGGTTTTGTTCCTCGGGCTCTGGTTTTGTCCCTCGCGCCCTCCTTTTGTTCCTCGGTCTATGGTTTTGTTCCTCAGGCTCTGGTTTTCTTCCTCGGGCTCTGGGTTTGTTCCTTGGGCTCTGGTTTTGTTCCTCGAGCTCTGGTTTTGTTCCTTAGGCTCTGGATTTGTTCCTCGGGCTCTGCTTTAGTTCCTCAGGTACTGGGTTTTTCCCTCAGACCCTGGTTTTCTTCCTCGGCCTCTGGTTTTTTTCCTTGAGCTCTGGTTTTGTTCCTTGGGCTCTGGTTTTGTTCCTCGGGCTCTGGTTTAGTTCCTTGGGCTCTGGTTTTCTTCCTCGGCCTCTGTTTTTTTCCCTTGGGCTCTGGTTTTTTTCCTCGGGCTCTGGTTTCTTTCCTCCAGCTCTGTTTTTTTTCCTTGGGCTCTGGTGTAGTTTCTCGGGTCCTTTGTTTCTTCCTCTGGGTCTCTTTTTTTTCCTACGGCTCTGGTTTTCTTCCTCCAGCTCTGGTTTTGTTCCTCGGCCTCTAGTGTAGTTCCACGGACTCTGGTTTTGTTCCTCGGGCTCTTGTTTTGTTCCTCAGTCTCTGGTTTTGTTCCTTGAGCTCTGGTTTTGTTCCTCGACATCTGGTTTTATTCCTTGGGCTCTGGTTTTTTTCCTCGGTCTCTGGTTTTGTTCCTCGATTCCTGGTATTATTCCTCGTGCCCTCCTTTTGTTCCTCGGTCTCTGGTTTGGATCCTCAGGCTCTGGTTTTCTTCCTCGGGCTCTGGGTTTGTTCCTCCAGCTCTGGTTTTGTTCCTTGGGCTCTGGTTTTGTTCCTCAGGCTCTGGTTTTCTTCCTTGCCCTCTGGTTTAGTTCCTTGGGCTCTGGTTTTGTTCCTCGGGCTCTGGTTTTCTTCCTCGGCCTCTGTTTTTTTTCCTTGGGCTCTGGTTTTGTTCCTCGGGCTCTGGTTTCTTTCCTCCAGCTCTCGTGTTTTCCTCGGGCTCTGGTGTAGTTTCTCGGGTCCTTTTTTAATTCCTCGGGGTCTGTTTTTTTTGCTAGGGCTCTGGTTTTCTTCCTCGAGCTCTGGTTTTGTTCCTCGGGCTCTTGTTTTGTTCCTCAGTCTCTGGTTTTCTTCCTTGAGCTCTGGTTTTGTTCCTCTGGCTCTGGTTTTGTTCCTCGGACTCTGGTTTTGTTCCTCGGACTCTGGTTTTGTTCCTCGACTCCTGGTTTTATTCCTCGGGCCCTCCTTTTGTTCCTCGGTCTCTGGTTTTGATCCTCAGGCTCTGGCTTTCTTCCTCGGGCTCTGGTTTTGTTCCTCCAGCTCTGGTTTTCTTCCTCGGGCTCTGGTTTTGTTCCTCGGGCACTAGTGTATTTCCAAGGCCTCTGGTTTTGTTCCTCGGGCTCTGGTTTTCTTCCTCGGCCTCTGGTTTTAATCCTTGGGCTCTTGTTTTGTTCCTCCACCTCTGGTTTTATTCCTTGGGCTCTGGTTTTGTTCCTCGGGCTCTGGTTTAGTTACTCAGTCTCCAGTTTTCTTCCTCAGGCTGTGGTTTTGTTCCGCTGGCTCTGCTTGAGTTCCTCGGGTCCTGATTTATTCCCTCGGGCTCTGGGTTTGTTCCTCGGACTCTGGTTTTGTCCCTCGCGCCGTCCTTTTGTTCCTCGGTCTATGGTTTTGTTCCTCAGGCTCTGGTTTTCTTCCTCGGGCTCTGGGTTTGTTCCTTGAGCTCTGGTTTTGTTCCTTGGGCTCTGGTTTTGTTCCTCGGGCTCTGGTTTTGTTCCTCCAGCTCTGGTTTTGTTCCTCGGGCTCTGGTTTTGTTCCTCGGGCTCTGGTTTCTTTCCTCAGACTCTGGTTTTGTTCCTCGGGCTCTGGTTTTCTTCCTCGGCCTCTGGTTTTAATCCTTGGGCTCTTGTTTTGTTTCTCCACCTCTGGTTTTATTCCTTGGGCTCTGGTTTTGTTCCTCGGGCTCTGGTTTATTTACTCAGTCTCCAGTTTTCTTCCTCGGGCTGTGGTTTTGTTCTGCTGGCTCTGGTTTAATTCCTCGGGTCCTGATTTATTCCCTCGGGCTCTGGGTTTGTTCCTCGGACTCTGGTTTTGTCCCTCGCGCCCTCCTTTTGTTCCTCGGTCTATGGTTTTGTTCCTCAGGCTCTGGTTTTCTTCCTCGGGCTCTGGGTTTGTTCCTTGGGCTCTGGTTTTGCTCCTCGGGCTCTGGTTTTGTTCCTCGGACTCTGGTTTTGTTCCTCGACATCTGGTTTTATTCCTCGGGCTCTGTTTTTTTTCCTTGGACTCTGGTTTTGTTCCTCTACTCCTGGTTTTATTCCTCGGGCCCTCCTTTTGTTCCTCGGTCTCTGGTTTTGATCCTCAGGCTCTGGCTTTCTTCCTCGGGCTCTGATTTTGTTCCTCCAGCTCTGGTTTTGTTCCTTGCCCTCTGGTTTTGTTCCTTAGGCTCTGGATTTGTTCCTCGGGCTCTGGTTTAGTTCCTCAGGTACTGGGTTTTTCCTTCAGACCCTGGTTTTCTTCCTCGGCCTCTGGTTTTGTTCCTTGGGCTCTGGTTTTGTTCCTCGGGCTCTGGTTTTGTTCCTCGGGCGCTGGTTTTGTTCCTCAGGCTCTAGTTTTGTTCCTCGGGCTCTGGTTTTGTTCCTCGGGCTCTGGTTTTGTTCCTCAGGCACTGGTTTAGTGCCTCAGGTACTGGTTTTGTTCCTCAGACTCTGGTTTTGTTCCTCGGTCTCTCGTTTTTTTACTCCAGCTCTGGTTTTGTTCCTTGGGCTCTGGTATTGTTCCTCGGGCTCTGGTTTTCTTCCTCGGCCTCTTTTTTTTTTCCTTGGGCTCTGGTTTTGTTCCTCGGGCTCTGGTTTCTTTCCTCCAGCTCTGTTTTTTTTCCTTGGGCTCTGGTGTAGTTTCTCGGGTCCTTTGTTTCTTCCTCTGGGTCTGTTTTTTTTCCTACGGCTCTGGTTTTCTTCCTCGAGCTCTGGTTTTGTTCCTCGGGCTCTTATTTTGTTCCTCCAGCTCTGGTTTTGTTCCTCGGCCTCTAGTGTAGTTCCACAGACTCTGGTTTTGTTTCTCGGGCTCTTGTTTTTTTCCTCAGTCTCTGGTTTTTTTCCTTGAGCTCTGGTTTTGTTCCTCGACATCTGGTTTTATTCCTTGGGCTCTGGTTTTTTTCCTCGGACTCTGGTTTTGTTCCTCGACTCCTGGTTTTATTCCTCGGGCCCTCCTTTTGTTCCTCGGTCTCTGGTTTGGATCCTCAGGCTCTGGTTTTCTTCCTCGGGGTCTGGATTTGTTCCTCCAGCTCTGGTTTTGTTCCTTGGGCTCTGGTTTTGTTCCTCGGGCTCTGGTTTTCTTCCTCGGCCTCTGTTTTTTTTCCTTGGGCTCTGGTTTTGTTCCTCGGGCTCTGGTTTCTTTCCTCCAGCTCTGGTATTTTCCTCGGGCTCTGGTGTAGTTTCTCAGGTCCTTTTTTAATTCCTCGGGGTCTGTTTTTTTTCCTAGGGTTCTGGTTTTCTTCCTCGAGCTCTGGTTTTGTTCCTCGGGCTCTGATTTTGTTCCTCCAGCTCTGGTTTTGTTCCTCGGCCTCTAGAGTAGGTCGACGGTGTATGGTTTTGTTCCTCGGGCTCTTGTTTTGTTCCTCAGTCTCTGGTTTTGTTTTTTGAGCTCTGGTTTTGTTCCTCGGGCTCTGGTTTTGTTCCTCGGACTCTGGTTTTGTTCCTCGACATCTGGTTTTATTCCTCAGGCTCTGTCTTTTTTCCTCGGACTCTGGTTTTGTTCCTCGACTCCTGGTTTTATTCCTCGGGCCCTCCTTTTGTTCCTCGGTCTCTGGTTTTGATCCTCAGGCTCTGGCTTTCTTCCTCGGGCTCTGGTTTTGTTCCTCCAGCTCTGGTTTTGTTCCTCGGGCTCTGGTTTTGTTCCTCGGGCTCTGGTTTTCTTCCTCGGCCTCTGGTTTTAATCCTTGGGCTCTTGTTTTGTTTCTCCACCTCTGGTTTTATTCCTTGGGCTCTGGTTTTGTTCCTCGGGCTCTGGTTTTGTCCCTCGCGCCCTCCTTTTGTTCCTCGGTCTATGGTTTTGTTCCTCAGGCTCTGGTTTTCTTCCTCGGGCTCTGGGTTTGTTCCTTAGGCTCTGGATTTGTTCCTCGGGCTCTGGTTTAGTTCGTCAGGTACTGGGTTTTTCCCTCAGACCCTGGTTTTCTTCCTCGGCCTCTGGTTTTTTTCCTTAAGCTCTGGTGTTGTTCCTTGGGCTCTGGTTTTGTTCCTCGGGCTCTGGTTTTGTTCCTCGGGCTCTGGTTTTCTTCCTCGGCCTCTGTTTTTTTCCCTTGGGCTCTGGTTTTTTTCCTCGGGCTCTGGTTTCTTTCCTCCAGCTCTGTTTTTTTTCCTTGGGCTCTGGTGTAGTTTCTCGGGTCCTTTGTTTCTTCCTCTGGGTCTCTTTTTTTTCCTACGGCTCTGGTTTTCTTCCTCGAGCTCTGGTTTTGTTCCTCGGCCTCTAGTGTAGTTCCACGGACTCTGGTTTTGTTCCTCGGGCTCTTGTTTTGTTCCTCAGGCTCTGGTTTTCTTCCTTGAGCTCTGGTTTTGTTCCTCGACATCTGGTTTTTTTCCTCGGTCTCTGGTTTTGTTCCTCGATTCCTGGTTTTATTCCTCGGGCCCTCCTTTTGTTCCTCGGTCTCTGGTTTGGATCCTCAGGCTCTGGCTTTCTTCCTCGGGCTCTGGTTTTGTTCCTCCAGCTCTGGTTTTGTTCCTTGGGCTCTGGTTTTGTTCCTCAGGCTCTGGTTTTCTTCCTTGCCCTCTGGTTTAGTTCCTTTGGCTCTTGTTTTGTTCCTCGGGCTCTGGTTTTCTTCCTCGGCCTCTGTTTCTTTTCCTTGGGCTCTGGTTTTGTTCCTCGGGCTCTGGTTTCTTTCCTCCAGCTCTCGTATTTTCCTCGGGCTCTGGTGTAGTTTCTCGGGTCCTTTTTTAATTCCTCGGGGTCTGTTTTTTTTCCTAGGGCTCTGGTTTTCTTCCTCGAGCTCTGGTTTTGTTCCTCGGGCTCTTGTTTTGTTCCTCAGTCTCTGGTTTTCTTCCTTGAGCTCTGGTTTTGTTCCTCTGGCTCTGGTTTTGTTCCTCGGACTCTGGTTTTGTTCCTCGGACTCTGGTTTTGTTCCTCGACTCCTGGTTTTATTCCTCGGGCCCTCCTTTTGTTTCTCGGTCTCTGGTTTTGATCCTCAGGCTCTGGCTTTCTTCCTCGGGCTCTGGTTTTGTTCCTCCAGCTCTGGTTTTGTTCCTTGGGCTCTGGTTTTGTTCCTCGGGCTCTAGTGTATTTCCAAGGCCTCTGGTTTTGTTCCTCGGGCTCTGGTTTTCTTCCTCGGCCTCTGGTTTTAATCCTTGGGCTCTTGTTTTGTTCCTCCACCTCTGGTTTTATTCCTTGGGCTCTGGTTTTGTTCCTCGGGCTCTGGTTTAGTTACTCAGTCTCCGGTTTTCTTCCTCGGGCTGTGGTTTTGTTCTGCTGGCTCTGCTTGAATTCCTCGGGTCCTGATTTATTCCCTCGGGCTCTGGGTTTGTTCCTCGGACTCTGGTTTTGTCCCTCGCGCCGTCCTTTTGTTCCTCGGTCTATGGTTTTGTTCCTCAGGCTCTGGTTTTCTTCCTCGGGCTCTGGGTTTGTTCCTTGAGCTCTGGTTTTGTTCCTTGGGCTCTGGTTTTGTTCCTCGGGCTCTGGTTTTGTTCCTCCAGCTCTGGTTTTGTTCCTCGGGCTCTGGTTTTGTTCCTCGGGCTCTGGTTTTGTTCCTCAGACTCTGGTTTTGTTCCTCGGGCTCTGGTTTTCTTCCTCGGCCTCTGGTTTTAATCCTTGGGCTCTTGTTTTGTTTCTCCACCTCTGGTTTTATTCCTTGGGCTCTGGTTTTGTTCCTCGGGCTCTGGTTTAGTTACTCAGTCTCCAGTTTTCTTCCTCGGGCTGTGGTTTTGTTCTGCTGGCTCTGGTTTAATTCCTCGTGTCCTGATTTATTCCCTCGGGCTCTGGGTTTGTTCCTCGGACTCTGGTTTTGTCCCTCGCGCCCTCCTTTTGTTCCTCGGTCTATGGTTTTGTTCCTCAGGCTCTGGTTTTCTTCCTCGGGCTCTGGGTTTGTTCCTTGGGCTCTGGTTTTGTTCCTCGGGCTCTGGTTTTGTTCCTCGGACTCTGGTTTTGTTCCTCGACATCTGGTTTTATTCCTCGGGCCCTCCTTTTGTTCCTCGGTCTCTGGTTTAGTTCCTCAGGTACTGGGTTTTCCCCTCAGACCCTGGTTTTCTTCCTCGGCCTCTGGTTTTGTTCCTTGAGACTGGTTTTGCTCCTTGGGCTCTGGTTTTGTTCCTCGGGCTCTGGTTTTGTTCCTCGGGCTCTGGTTTTGTTCCTCAGGCTATAGTTTTGTTCCTCGGGCTCTGGTTTTGTTCCTCGGGCTCTTATTTTGTTCCTCCAGCTCTGGTTTTGTTCCTCGGCCTCTAGTGTAGTTCCACGGACTCTGGTTTTGTTTCTCGGGCTCTTTTTTTATTCCTCAGTCTCTGGTTTTGTTCCTTGAGCTCTGGTTTTGTTCCTCGACATCTGGTTTTATTCCTTGGGCTCTGGTTTTTTTCCTCGGACTCTGGTTTTGTTCCTCGACTCCTGGTTTTATTCCTCGGACCCTCCTTTTGTTCCTCGGTCTCTGGTATGGATCCTCAGGCTCTGGTTTTCTTCCTCGGGCTCTGGTTTTGTTCCTCCAGCTCTGGTTTTGTTCCTTGGGCTCTGGTTTTGTTCCTCAGGCTCTGGTTTTCTTCCTTGCCCTCTGGTTTAGTTCCTTGGGCTCTGGCTTTGTTCCTCGGGCTCTGGTTTTCTTCCTCGGCCTCTGGTTTTGTTCCTTGAGCTCTGGTTTTGTTCCTTGGGCTCTGGTTTTGTTCCTCGGGCTCTGGTTTTGTTCCTCGGGCGCTGGTTTTGTTCCTCAGGCTCTAGTTTTGTTCCTCGGGCTCTGGTTTTGTTCCTCGGGCTCTGGTTTTGTTCCTCAGGCACTGGTTTAGTGCCTCAGGTACTGGTTTTGTTCCTCAGACTCTGGTTTTGTTCCTCGGTCTCTCGTTTTTTTACTCCAGCTCTGGTTTTGTTCCTTGGGCTCTGGTATTGTTCCTCGAGCTCTGGTTTTCTTCCTCGGCCTCTTTTTTTTTTCCTTGGGCTCTGGTTTTGTTCCTCAGGCTCTAGTTTTGTTCCTCCAGCTCTGGTTTTGTTCCTCGGCCTCTAGTGTAGTTCCACGGACTCTGGTTTTGTTCCTCGGGCTCTTGTTTTTTTCCTCAGTCTCTGGTTTTGTTCCTTGAGCTCTGGTTTTGTTCCTCGACATCTGGTTTTATTCCTTGGGCTCTGGTTTTTTTCCTCGGACTCTGGTTTTGTTCCTCGACTCCTGGTTTTATTCCTCGGGCCGTTCTTTTGTTCCTCGGTCTCTGGTTTGTATCCTCAGGCTCTGGTTTTCTTCCTCGGGCTCTGGGTTTGTTCCTCCAGCTCTGGTTTTGTTCCTTGGGCTCTGGTTTTGTTCCTCGGGCTCTGGTTTTGTTCCTCGGCCTCTGTTTTTTTTCCTTGGGCTCTGGTTTTGTTGCTCGGGCTCTGGTTTCTTTCCTCCAGCTCTGGTATTTTCCTCGGGCTCTGGTGTAGTTTCTCAGGTCCTTTTTTAATTCCTCGGGGTCTGTTTTTTTTCCTAGGGTTCTGGTTTTCTTCCTCGAGCTCTGGTTTTGTTCCTCGGGCTCTGATTTTGTTCCTCCAGCTCTGGTTTTGTTCCTCGGCCTCTAGAGTAGGTCCACGGAGTATGGTTTTGTTCCTCGGGCTCTTGTTTTGTTCCTCAGTCTCTGGTTTTGTTCCTTGAGTTCTGGTTTTGTTCCTCGGGCTCTGGTTTTGTTCCTCGGACTCTGGTTTTGTTCCTCAGGCACTGGTTTACTGCGTCAGGTACTGGTTTTGTTCCTCAGACTCTGGTTTTGTTCCTCGGTCTCTCGTTTTTTTCCTCGACATCTGGTTTTGTTCCTTGGGCTCTGGTTTTGTTCCTCAGGCTCTGGTTTTCTTCCTTGCCCTCTGGTTTAGTTCCTTGGGCTCTGGCTTTGTTCCTCGGACTCTGGTTTTCTTCCTCGGCCTCTGTTTTTTTTCCTTGGGCTCTGGTTTTGTTCCTCGGGCTCTGGTTTCTTTCCTCCAGCTCTGTTTTTTTTCCTTGGGCTCTGGTGTAGTTTCTCGGGTCCTTTCTTTCTTCCTCGGGGTCTGTTTTTTTTCCTACGGCTCTGGTTTTCTTCCTCGAGCTCTGGTTTTGTTCCTCGGGCTCTTATTTTGTTCCTCCAGCTCTGGTTTTGTTGCTCGGCCTCTAGTGTAGTTCCACGGACTCTGGTTTTATTCCTCGGGCTCTTGTTTTGTTCCTCCAGCTCTGGTTTTGTTCCTCGTCCTCTAGTGTATTTCCACGGACTCTGTTTTTTTTCCTCAGGCTCTGGTTTTCTTCCTCGGGCTCTGGGTTTGTTCCTTGAGCTCTGGTTTTGTTCCTTGGGCTCTGGTTTTGTTCCTCGGGCTCTGGTTTTTTTCCTCGGGTGCTGGTTTTGTTCCTCAGGCTCTAGTTTTGTTCCTCGGGCTCTGGTTTTGTTCCTCGGGCTCTGGTTTTGTTCCTCAGGCACTGGTTTACTGCGTCAGGTACTGGTTTTGTTCCTCAGACTCTGGTTTTGTTCCTCGGTCTCTCGTTTTTTTCCTCGACATCTGGTTTTGTTCCTTGGGCTCTGGTTTTGTTCCTCAGGCTCTGGTTTTCTTCCTTGCCCTCTGGTTTAGTTCCTTGGGCTCTGGCTTTGTTCCTCGGACTCTGGTTTTCTTCCTCGGCCTCTGTTTTTTTTCCTTGGGCTCTGGTTTTGTTCCTCGGGCTCTGGTTTCTTTCCTCCAGCTCTGTTTTTTTTCCTTGGGCTCTGGTGTAGTTTCTCGGGTCCTTTCTTTCTTCCTCGGGGTCTGTTTTTTTTCCTAGGGCTCTGGTTTTCTTCCTCGAGCTCTGGTTTTGTTCCTCGGGCTCTGGTTTTGTTCCTCGGACTCTGGTTTTGTTCCTCGACATCTGGTTTTATTCCTCGGGCTCTGTTTTTTTTCCTCGGGCTCTGGTTTAGTTCCTCAGGTACTGGGTTTTTCCCTCAGACCCTGGTTTTCTTCCTCAGCCTCTGGTTTTGTTCCTTGAGCTCTGGTTTTGTTCCTTGGGCTCTGGTTTTGTTCCTCGGGCTCTGGTTTTGTTCCTCGTGCGCTGGTTTTGTTCCTCAGGCTCTAGTTTTGTTCCTCGGGCTCTGGTTTTGTTCCTTGGGCTCTGGTTTTCTTCCTCAGGCACCGGTTTAGTGCCTCAGGTACTGGTTTTGTTCCTCAGACTCTGGTTTTGTTCCTCGGTCTCTCGTTTTTTTCCTCCAGCTCTGGTTTTGTTCCATGGGCTCTGGTTTTGTTCCTCAGGCTCTGGTTTTCTTCCTTGCCCTCTGGTTTAGTTCCTTGGGCTCTGGTATTGTTCCTCGGGTTCTGGTTTCTTTCCTCCAGCTCTGTTTTTTTTCCTCGGGCTCTGGTGTAGTTTCTCAGGTCCTTTTTTAATTCCTCGGGGTGTGTTTTTTTTCCTCGGACTCTGGTTTTGTTCCTCGACTCCTGGTTTTATTCCTCGGGCCCTCCTTTTGTTCCTCGATCTCTGGTTTTGATCCTCAGGCTCTGGCTTTCTTCCTCGGGCTCTGGTTTTGTTCCTCCAGCTCTGGTTTTGTTCCTCGGGCTCTGGTTTTCTTCCTCGGGCTCTGGTTTTGTTCCTCAAGCTCTGGTTTTGTTCCTCGGGCTCTGGTTTTCTTCCTCGGCCTCTGGTTTTAATCCTTGGGCTCTTGTTTTGTTCCTCCACCTCTGGTTTTATTCCTTGGGCTCTGGTTTTGTCCCTCGCGCTCTGGTTTATTTACTCAGTCTCCAGTTTTCTTCCTCGGGCTGTGGTTTTGTTCTGCTGGCTCTGGTTTAATTCCTCGGGTCCTGATTTATTCCCTCGGGCTCTGGGTTTGTTCCTCGGACTCTGGTTTTGTCCCTCATGCCCTCCTTTTGTTCCTCGGTCTATGGTTTTGTTCCTCAGGCTCTGGTTTTCTTCCTCGGGCTCTGGGTTTGTTCCTTGGGCTCTGGTTTTGTTCCTCGAGCTCTGGTTTTGTTCCTTAGGCTCTGGATTTGTTCCTCGGGCTCTGGTTTAGTTCCTCAGGTACTGGGTTTTTCCCTCAGACCCTGGTTTTCTTCCTCGGCCTCTGGTTTTGTTCCTTGAGCTCTGGTTTTGTTCCTTGGGCTCTGGTTTTGTTCCTCGGGCTCTGGTTTTGTTCTTCGTGCGCTGGTTTTGTTCCTCAGGCTCTAGTTTTGTTCCTCGGGCTCTGGTTTTGTTCCTTGGGCTCTGGTTTTCTTCCTCAGGCACCGATTTAGTGCCTCAGGTACTGGTTTTGTTCCTCAGACTCTGGTTTTGTTCCTCGGTCTCTCGTTTTTTTCCTCCAGCTCTGGTTTTGTTCCATGGGCTCTGGTTTTGTTCCTCAGGCTCTGGTTTTCTTCCTTGCCCTCTGGTTTAGTTCCTTGGGCTCTGGTATTTTTCCTCGGGCTCTGGTTTTCTTCCTCGGCCTCTGTTTTTTTCCCTTGGGCTCTGGTTTTGTTCCTCGGGCTCTGGTTTCTTTCCTCCAGCTCTATTTTTTTTCCTTGGGCTCTGGTGTAGTTTCTCGGGTCCTTTGTTTCTTCCTCGGGGTCTCTTTTTTTTCCTACGGCTCTGGTTTTCTTCCTCGAGCTCTGGTTTTGTTCCTCGGGCTCTTATTTTGTTCCTCCAGCTCTGGTTTTGTTCCTCGGCCTCTAGTGTAGTTCCACGGACTCTGGTTTTGTTCCTCGGGCTCTTCTTTTGTTCCTCAGTCTCTGGTTTTGTTCCTTGAGCTCTGGTTTTGTTCCTCGACATCTGGTTTTATTCCTTGGGCTCTGTTTTTTTTCCTCGGACTCTGGTTTTGTTCCTCGACTCCTGGTTTTATTCCTCGGGCCCTCCTTTTGTTCCTCGGTCTCTCGTTTTGATCCTCAGGCTCTGGCTTTCTTCCTCGGGCTCTGGTTTTGTTCCTCCAGCTCTGGTTTTGTTCCTCGGGCTCTGGTTTTGTTCCTCCAGCTCTGGTTTTGTTCCTCGGGCTCTGGTTTTCTTCCTCGGCCTCTGGTTTTAATCCTTGGGCTCTTGTTTTGTTCCTCCACCTCTGGTTTTATTCCTTGGGCTCTGGTTTTGTTCCTCGGGCTCTGGTTTATTTACTCAGTCTCCAGTTTTCTTCCTCGGGCTGTGGTTTTGTTCTGCTGGCTCTGGTTTAATTCCTCGGGTCCTGATTTATTCCCTCGGGCTCTGGGTTTGTTCCTCGGACTCTGGTTTTGTCCCTCGCGCCCTCCTTTTGTTCCTCGGTCTATGGTTTTGTTCCTCAGGCTCTGGTTTTCTTCCTCGGGCTCTGGGTTTGTTCCTTGGGTCTGGTTTTGTTCCTCGAGCTCTGGTTTTGTTCCTTAGGCTCTGGATTTGTTCCTCGGGCTCTGGTTTAGTTCCTCAGGTACTGGGTTTTTCCCTCAGACCCTGGTTTTCTTCCTCGGCCTCTGGTTTTGTTTCTTGAGCTCTGGTTTTGTTCCTTGGGCTCTGGTTTTGTTCCTCGGGCTCTGGTTTTGTTCCTCGGGCGCTGGTTTTGTTCCTCAGGCTGTAGTTTTGTTCCTCGGGCTCTGGTTTTGTTCCTTGGGCTCTGGTTTTATTCCTCAGGCACCGGTTTAGTGCCTCAGGTACTGGTTTTGTTCCTCAGACTCTGGTTTTGTTCCTCGGTCTCTCGTTTTTTTCCTCCAGCTCTGGTTTTGTTCCATGGGCTCTGGTTTTGTTCCTCAGGCTCTGGTTTTCTTCCTTGCCCTCTGGTTTAGTTCCTTGGGCTCTGGTATTGTTCCTCAGGCTCTGGTTTTCTTCCTCGGCCTCTGTTTTTTTCCCTTGGGCTCTGGTTTTGTTCCTCGGGCTCTGGTTTCTTTCCTCCAGCTCTGTTTTTTTTCCTTGGGCTCTGGTGTAGTTTCTTGGGTCCTTTGTTTCTTCCTCTCGGTCTGTTTTTTTTCCTACGGCTCTGGTTTTCTTCCTCGAGCTCTGGTTTTGTTCCTCGGGCTCTTATTTTGTTCCTCCAGCTCTGGTTTTGTTCCTCGGCCTCTAGTGTAGTTCCACGGACTCTGGTTTTGTTCCTCGGGCTCTTCTTTTGTTCCTCAGTCTCTGGTTTTGTTCCTTGATCTCTGGTTTTGTTCCTCGACATCTGGTTTTATTCCTTGGGCTCTGTTTTTTTTCCTCGGACTCTGGTTTTGTTCCTCGACTCCTGGTTTTATTCCTCGGGCCCTCCTTTTGTTCCTCGGTCTCTGGTTTGGATCCTCAGGCTCTGGCTTTCTTCCTCGGGCTCTGGTTTTGTTCCTCCAGCTCTGGTTTTGTTCCTCGGGCTCTGGTTTTGTTCCTCCAGCTCTGGTTTTGTTCCTCGGGCTCTGGTTTTCTTCCTCGGCCTCTGGTTTTAATCCTTGGGCTCTTGTTTTGTTCCTCCACCTCTGGTTTTATTCCTTGGGCTCTGGTTTTGTTCCTCGGGCTCTGGTTTATTTACTCAGTCTCCAGTTTTCTTCCTCGGGCTGTGGTTTTGTTCTGCTGGCTCTGGTTTAATTCCTCGTGTCCTGATTTATTCCCTCGGGCTCTGGGTTTGTTCCTCGGACTCTGGTTTTGTCCCTCGCGCCCTCCTTTTGTTCCTCGGTCTATGGTTTTGTTCCTCAGGCTCTGGTTTTCTTCCTCGGGCTCTGGGTTTGTTCCTTGGGTCTGGTTTTGTTCCTCGAGCTCTGGTTTTGTTCCTTAGGCTCTGGATTTGTTCCTCGGGCTCTGGTTTAGTTCCTCAGGTACTGGGTTTTTCCCTCAGACCCTGGTTTTCTTCCTCGGCCTCTGGTTTTGTTCCTTGAGCTCTGGTTTTGTTCCTTGGGCTCTGGTTTTGTTCCTCGGGCTCTGGTTTTGTTCCTCGGCCGCTGGTTTTGTTCCTCAGGCTCTAGTTTTGTTCCTCGGGCTCTGGTTTTGTTCCTCGGGCTCTGGTTTTGTTCCTCAGGCACTGGTTTAGTGCCTCAGGTACTGGTTTTGTTCCTCAGACTCTGGTTTTCTTCCTCGAGCTCTGGTTTTGTTCCTCGGGCTCTTATTTTGTTCCTCCAGCTCTGGTTTTCTTCCTTGCCCTCTGGTTTAGTTCCTTGGGCTCTGGATTTTTTCCTCGGGCTCTGGTTTAGTTCCTCAGGTACTGGGTTTTTCCCTCAGACCCTGGTTTTGTTCCTCGGGCTCTTGTTTTGTTCCTTGAACTCTGGTTTTGTTCCTTGGGCTCTGGTTTTGTTCCTCGGGCTCTAGTTTTGCTCCTCGGACACTGGTTTTGTTCCTCAGGCTCTAGTTTTGTTCCTCGGGCTCTGGTTTTGTTCCTCGGGCTCAGGTTTTGTTCCTCAGGCACTGGTTTAGTGCCTTAGGTACTGGTTTTGTTCCTCAGACTCTGGTTTTGTTCCTCGGTCTCTCGTTTTTTTCCTCGACATCTGTTTTTGTTCCTCGGGCTCTGGTTTTGTTCCTCAGGCTCTGGTTTTCTTCCTTGCCCTCTGTTTTAGTTCCTTGGGCTCTGGTATTGTTCCTCGGGCTCTGGTTTTCTTCCTCGGCGTCTGTTTTTTTTCCTTGGGCTCTGGTTTTGTTCCTCGGGCTCTGATTTTGTTCCTCCAGCTCTGGTTTTGTTCCTCGGCCTCTAGAGTAGGTCCACGGCGTCTGGTTTTGTTCCTCGGGCTCTTGTTTTGTTCCTCAGTCTCTGGTTTTGTTCCTTGAGCTCTGGTTTTGTTCCTCAGGCTCTGGTTTTGTTCCTCGGACTCTCGTTTTGTTCCTCGACATCTGGTTTTATTCCTCGGGCTCTGTTTTTTTTCCTCGGACTCTGGTTTTTTTCCTCGACTCCTGGTTTTATTCCTCGGGCCCTCCTTTTGTTCCTCGGTCTCTGGTTTTGATCCTCAGGCTCTGGTTTTCTTCCTCGGGCTCTGGTTTTGTTCCTCCAGCTCTGGTTTTATTCCTCGGGCTCTGGTTTTGTTCCTCGGGCTCTGGTTTTGTTCCTCAAGCTCTGGTTTTGTTCCTCGGGCTCTAGTGTAGTTCCAAGGCCTCTGGTTTTGTTCCTCGGGCTCTGGTTTTCTTCCTCGGCCTCTGGTTTTAATCCTTGGGCTCTTGTTTTGTTCCTCCACCTCTGGTTTTATTCCTTGGGCTCTGGTTTTGTTCCTCGGGCTCTGGTTTAGTTACTCAGTCTCCAGTTTTCTTCCTCGGGCTGTGGTTTTGTTCTGCTGGCTCTGGTTTAATTCCTCGTGTCCTGATTTATTCCCTCGGGCTCTGGGTTTGTTCCTCGGACTCTGGTTTTGTCCCTCGCGCCCTCCTTTTGTTCCTCGGTCTATGGTTTTGTTCCTCAGGCTCTGGTTTTCTTCCTCGGGCTCTGGGTTTGTTCCTTGGGCTCTGGTTTTGTTCCTCGAGCTCTGGTTTTGTTCCTTAGGCTCTGGATTTGTTCCTCGGGCTCTGGTTTAGTTCCTCAGGTACTGGGTTTTTCCCTCAGACCCTGGTTTTCTTCCTCGGCCTCTGGTTTTGTTCCTTGAGCTCTGGTTTTGTTCCTTGGGCTCTGGTTTTGTTCCTCGGGCTCTGGTTTTGTTCCTCGGGCGCTGGTTTTGTTCCTCAGGCTCTAGTTTTGTTCCTCGGGCTCTGGTTTTGTTCCTCGGGCTCTGGTTTTGTTCCTCAGGCACTGGTTTAGTGCCTCAGGTACTGGTTTTGTTCCTCAGACTCTGGTTTTGTTCCTCGGTCTCTCGTTTTTTTCCTCGACATCTGGTTTAGTTCCTTGGTCTCTGGTTTTGTTCCTCAGGCTCTGGTTTTCTTCCTTGCCCTCTGGTTTAGTTCCTTGGGCTCTGGTATTGTTCCTTGGGCTCTGGTTTTCTTCCTCGGCCTCTGTTTTTTTCCCTTGGGCTCTGGTTTTGTTCCTCGGCTCTGGTTTCTTTCCTCCAGCTCTGTTTATTTTCCTTGGGCTCTGGTGTAGTTTCTCGGGTCCTTTGTTTCTTCCTCTGGGTCTGTTTTTTTTCCTACGGCTCTGGTTTTCTTCCTCGAGCTCTGGTTTTGTTCCTCGGGCTCTTATTTTGTTCCTCCAGCTCTGGTTTTCTTCCTTGCCCTCTGGTTTAGTTCCTTGGGCTCTGGATTTGTTCCTCGGGCTCTGGTTTAGTTCCTCAGGTACTGGGTTTTTCCCTCAGACCCTGGTTTTGTTCCTCGGGCTCTTGTTTTGTTCCTTGAGCTCTGGTTTTGTTCCTTGGGCTCTGGTTTTGTTCCTCGGGCTCTGGTTTTGCTCCTCGGGCACTGGTTTTGTTCCTCAGGCTCTAGTTTTGTTCCTCGGGCTCTGGTTTTGTTCCTCGGGCTCAGGTTTTGTTCCTCAGGCACTGGTTTAGTGCCTCAGGTACTGGTTTTGTTCCTCAGACTCTGGTTTTGTTCCTCGGTCTCTCGTTTTTTTCCTCGACATCTGTTTTTGTTCCTTGGGCTCTGGTTTTGTTCCTCAGGCTCTGGTTTTCTTCCTTGCCCTCTGTTTTAGTTCCTTGGGCTCTGGTATTGTTCCTCGGGCTCTGGTTTTCTTCCTCGGCCTCTGTTTTTTTCCCTTGGGCTCTGGTTTTGTTCCTCGGGCTCTGGTTTAGTTACTCAGTCTCCAGTTTTCTTCCTTGGGCTGTGGTTTTGTTCTGCTGGCTCTGGTTTAATTCCTCGTGTCCTGATTTATTCCCTCGGGCTCTGGGTTTGTTCCTCGGACTCTGGTTTTGTCCCTCGCGCCCTCCTTTTGTTCCTCGGTCTATGGTTTTGTTCCTCAGGCTCTGGTTTTCTTCCTCGGGCTCTGGGTTTGTTCCTTGGGCTCTGGTTTTGTTCCTCGAGCTCTGGTTTTGTTCCTTAGGCTCTGGATTTGTTCCTCGGGCTCTAGTTTAGTTCCTCAGGTACTGGGTTTTTCCCTCAGACCCTGGTTTTCTTCCTCGGCCTCTGGTTTTGTTTCTTGAGCTCTGGTTTTGTTCCTTGGGCTCTGGTTTTGTTCCTCGGGCTCTGGTTTTGTTCCTCGGCCGCTGGTTTTGTTCCTTGGGCTCTGGTTTTCTTCCTCAGGCACCGGTTTAGTGCCTCAGGTACTGGTTTTGTTCCTCAGACTCTGGTTTTGTTCCTCGGTCTCTCGTTTTTTTCCTCCAGCTCTGGTTTTGTTCCATGGGCTCTGGTTTTGTTCCTCAGGCTCTGGTTTTCTTCCCTGCCCTCTGGTTTAGTTCCTTGGGCTCTGGTATTGTTCCTCGGGCTCTGGTTTTCTTCCTTAGCCTCTGTTTTTTTCCCTTGGGCTCTGGTTTTGTTCCTTGGGTTCTGGTTTCCTTCCTCCAGCTCTGTTTTTTTTCCTTGGGCTCTGGTGTAGTTTCTCGGGTCCTTTGTTTCTTCCTCGGGGTCTATTTTTTTTCCTATGGCTCTGGTTTTCTTCCTCGAGCTCTGGTTTTGTTCCTCGGGCTCTTATTTTGTTCCTCCAGCTCTGGTTTTGTTCCTCGGCCTCTAGTGTAGTTCCACGGACTCTGGTTTTGTTCCTCGGGCTCTTCTTTTGTTCCTCAGTCTCTGGTTTTGTTCCTTGAGCTCTGGTTTTGTTCCTCGACATCTGGTTTTATTCCTTGGGCTCTGTTTTTTTTCCTCGGACTCTGGTTTTGTTCCTCGACTCCTGGTTTTATTCCTCGGGCCCTCCTTTTGTTCCTCGGTCTCTGGTTTTGATCCTCAGGCTCTGGCTTTCTTCCTCGGGCTCTGGTTTTGTTCCTCCGGCTCTGGTTTTGTTCCTCGGGCTCTGGTTTTGTTCCTCCAGCTCTGGTTTTGTTCCTCGGGCTCTGGTTTTCTTCCTCGGCCTCTGGTTTTAATCCTTGGGCTCTGGTTTTGTTCCTCGGGCTCTGGTTTCTTTCCTCCAGCTCTGGTTTTGTTCCTCGGGCTCTGGTTTAGTTACTCAGTCTCCAGTTTTCTTCCTCGGGCTGTGGTTTTGTTCTGCTGGCTCTGGTTTAATTCCTCGGGTCCTGATTTATTCCCTCGGGCTCTGGGTTTGTTCCTCGGACTCTGGTTTTGTCCCTCGCGCCCTCCTTTTGTTCCTCGGTCTATGGTTTTGTTCCTCAGGCTCTGGTTTTCTTCCTCGGGCTCTGGGTTTGTTCCTTGGGTCTGTTTTTGTTCCTCGAGCTCTGGTTTTTTCCTTAGGCTCTGGATTTGTTCCTCGGGCTCTGGTTTAGTTCCTCGGGTACTGGGTTTTTCCCTCAGACCCTGGTTTTCTTCCTCGGCCTCTGGTTTTGTTTCTTGAGCTCTGGTTTTGTTCCTTGGGCTCTGGTTTTGTTCCTCGGGCTCTGGTTTTGTTCCTCGGGCGCTGGTTTTGTTCCTCAGGCTCTAGTTTTGTTCCTCGGGCTCTGGTTTTGTTCCTTGGGCTCTGGTTTTCTTCCTCAGGCACCGGTTTAGTGCCTCAGGTACTGGTTTTGTTCCTCAGACTCTGGTTTTGTTCCTCGGTCTCTCGTTTTTTTCCTCCAGCTCTGGTTTTGTTCCTTGGGCTCTGGTTTTGTTCCTCAGGCTCTGGTTTTCTTCCTTGCCCTCTGGTTTAGTTCCTTGGGCTCTGGTATTGTTCCTCGGGCTCTGGTTTTCTTCCTCAGCCTCTGTTTTTTTCCCTTGGGCTCTGGTTTTGTTCCTCGGGTTCTGGTTTCTTTCCTCCAGCTCTGTTTTTTTTCCTTGGGCTCTGGTGTAGTTTCTCGGGTCCTTTGTTTCTTCCTCTCGGTCTGTTTTTTTTCCTATGGCTCTGGTTTTCTTCCTCGAGCTCTTGTTTTGTTCCTCGGGCTCTTATTTTGTTCCTCCAGCTCTGGTTTTGTTCCTCGGCCTCTAGTGTAGTTCCACGGACTCTGGTTTTGTTCCTCGGGCTCTTCTTTTGTTCCTCAGTCTCTGGTTTTGTTCCTTGAGCTCTGGTTTTGTTCCTCGACATCTGGTTTTATTCCTTGGGCTCTGTTTTTTTTCCTCGGACTCTGGTTTTGTTCCTCGACTCCTGGTTTTACTCCTCGGGCCCTCCTTTTGTTCCTCGGTCTCTGGTTTTGATCCTCAGGCTCTGGCTTTCTTCCTCGGGCTCTGGTTTTGTTCCTCCAGCTCTGGTTTTGTTCCTCGGGCTCTGGTTTTGTTCCTCCAGCTCTGGTTTTGTTCCTTGGCCTCTGGTTTTAATCCTTGGGCTCTTGTTTTGTTCCTCCACCTCTGGTTTTATTCCTTGGGCTCTGGTTTTGTTCCTCGGGCTCTGGTTTATTTACTCAGTCTCCAGTTTTCTTCCTCGGGCTGTGGTTTTGTTCTGCTGGCTCTGGTTTAATTCCTCGGGTCCTGATTTATTCCCTCGGGCTCTGGGTTTGTTCCTCGGACTCTGGTTTTGTCCCTCGCGCCCTCCTTTTGTTCCTCGGTCTATGGTTTTGTTCCTCAGGCTCTGGTTTTCTTCCTCGGGCTCTGGGTTTGTTCCTTGGGTCTGGTTTTGTTCCTCGAGCTCTGGTTTTGTTCCTTAGGCTCTGGATTTGTTCCTCGGGCTCTGGTTTAGTTCCTCAGGTACTGGGTTTTTCCCTCAGACCCTGGTTTTCTTCCTCGGCCTCTGGTTTTGTTTCTTGAGCTCTGGTTTTGTTCCTTGGGCTCTGGTTTTGTTCCTCGGGCTCTGGTTTTGTTCCTCGGGCGCTGGTTTTGTTCCTCAGGCTCTAGTTTTGTTCCTCGGGCTCTGGTTTTGTTCCTTGGGCTCTGGTTTTCTTCCTCAGGCACCGGTTTAGTGCCTCAGGTACTGGTTTTGTTCCTCAGACTCTGGTTTTGTTCCTCGGTCTCTCGTTTTTTTCCTCCAGCTCTGGTTTTGTTCCTTGGGCTCTGGTTTTGTTCCTCAGGCTCTGGTTTTCTTCCTTGCCCTCTGGTTTAGTTCCTTGGGCTCTGGTATTGTTCCTCGGGCTCTGGTTTTCTTCCTCAGCCTCTGTTTTTTTCCCTTGGGCTCTGGTTTTGTTCCTCGGGTTCTGGTTTCTTTCCTCCAGCTCTGTTTTTTTTCCTTGGGCTCTGGTGCAGTTTCTCGGGTCCTTTGTTTCTTCCTCGGGGTCTATTTTTTTTCCTATGGCTCTGGTTTTCTTCCTCGAGCTCTGGTTTTGTTCCTCGGGCTCTTATTTTGTTCCTCCAGCTCTGGTTTTGTTCCTCGTCCTCTAGTGTAGTTCCACGGACTCTGGTTTTGTTCCTCGGGCTCTTCTTTTGTTCCTCAGTCTCTGGTTTTGTTCCTTCAGCTCTGGTTTTGTTCCTCGACATCTGGTTTTATTCCTTGGGCTCTGTTTTTTTTCCTCGGACTCTGGTTTTGTTCCTCGACTCCTGGTTTTATTCCTCGGGCCCTCCTTTTGTTCCTCGGTCTCTGGTTTTGATCCTCAGGCTCTGGCTTTCTTCCTCGGGCTCTGGTTTTGTTCCTCAGGCTCTGGTTTTCTTCCTCGGGCTCTGGTTTTGTTCCTCCAGCTCTGGTTTTGTTCCTCGGCCTCTGGTTTTAATCCTTGGGCTCTTGTTTTGTTCCTCCACCTCTGGTTTTATTCCTTGGGCTCTGGTTTTGTTCCTCGGGCTCTGGTTTATTTACTCAGTCTCCAGTTTTCTTCCTCGGGCTGTGGTTTTGTTCTGCTGGCTCTGGTTTAATTCCTCGGGTCCTGATTTATTCCCTCGGGCTCTGGGTTTGTTCCTCGGACTCTGGTTTTGTCCCTCGCGCCCTCCTTTTGTTCCTCGGTCTATGGTTTTGTTCCTCAGGCTCTGGTTTTCTTCCTCGGGCTCTGGGTTTGTTCCTTGGGTCTGGTTTTGTTCCTCGAGCTCTGGTTTTGTTCCTTAGGCTCTGGATTTGTTCCTCGGGCTCTGGTTTAGTTCCTCAGGTACTGGGTTTTTCCCTCAGACCCTGGTTTTCTTCCTCGGCCTCTGGTTTTGTTTCTTGAGCTCTGGTTTTGTTCCTTGGGCTCTGGTTTTGTTCCTCGGGCTCTGGTTTTGTTCCTCGGGCGCTGGTTTTGTTCCTCAGGCTCTAGTTTTGTTCCTCGGGCTCTGGTTTTGTTCCTTGGGCTCTGGTTTTCTTCCTCAGGCACCGGTTTAGTGCCTCAGGTACTGGTTTTGTTCCTCAGACTCTGGTTTTGTTCCTCGGTCTCTCGTTTTTTTCCTCCAGCTCTGGTTTTGTTCCATGGGCTCTGGTTTTGTTCCTCAGGCTCTGGTTTTCTTCCTTGCCCTCTGGTTTAGTTCCTTGGGCTCTGGTATTGTTCCTCGGGCTCTGGTTTTCTTCCTCGGCCTCTGTTTTTTTCCCTTGGGCTCTGGTTTTGTTCCTCGGGCTCTGGTTTCTTTCCTCCAGCTCTGTTTTTTTTCCTTGGGCTCTGGTGTAGTTTTTCGGGTCCTTTGTTTCTTCCTCTCGGTCTGTTTTTTTTCCTACGGCTCTGGTTTTCTTCCTCGAGCTCTGGTTTTGTTCCTCGGGCTCTTATTTTGTTCCTCCAGCTCTAGTTTTGTTCCTCGGCCTCTAGTGTAGTTCCACGGACTCTGGTTTTGTTCCTCGGGCTCTTCTTTTGTTCCTCAGTCTCTGGTTTTGTTCCTTGAGCTCTGGTTTTGTTCCTCGACATCTGGTTTTATTCCTTGGGCTCTGTTTTTTTTCCTCGGACTCTGGTTTTGTTCCTCGACTCCTGGTTTTATTCCTCGGGCCCTCCTTTTGTTCCTGGGTCTCTGGTTTTGATCCTCAGGCTCTGGCTTTCTTCCTCGGGCTCTGGTTTTGTTCCTCCAGCTCTGGTTTTGTTCCTCGGGCTCTGGTTTTGTTCCTCCAGCTCTGGTTTTGTTCCTCGGCCTCTGGTTTTAATCCTTGGGCTCTTGTTTTGTTCCTCCACCTCTGGTTTTATTCCTTGGGCTCTGGTTTTGTTCCTCGGGCTCTGGTTTATTTACTCAGTCTCCAGTTTTCTTCCTCGGGCTGTGGTTTTGTTCTGCTGGCTCTGCTTTAATTCCTCGGGTCCTGATTTATTCCCTCGGGCTCTGGGTTTGTTCCTCGGACTCTGGTTTTGTCCCTCGCGCCCTCCTTTTGTTCCTCGGTCTATGGTTTTGTTCCTCAGGCTCTGGTTTTCTTCCTCGGGCTCTGGGTTTGTTCCTTGGGTCTGGTTTTGTTCCTCGAGCTCTGGTTTTGTTCCTTAGGCTCTGGATTTGTTCCTCGGGCTCTGGTTTAGTTCCTCAGGTACTGGGTTTTTCCCTCAGACCCTGGTTTTCTTCCTCGGCCTCTGGTTTTGTTTCTTGAGCTCTGGTTTTGTTCCTTGGGCTCTGGTTTTGTTCCTCGGGCTCTGGTTTTGTTCCTCGGGCGCTGGTTTTGTTCCTCAGGCTCTAGTTTTGTTCCTCGGGCTCTGGTTTTGTTCCTTGGCCTCTGGTTTTCTTCCTCAGGCACCGGTTTAGTGCCTCAGGTACTGGTTTTGTTCCTCAGACTCTGGTTTTGTTCCTCGGTCTCTCGTTTTTTTCCTCCAGCTCTGGTTTTGTTCCTTGGGCTCTGGTTTTGTTCCTCAGGCTCTGGTTTTCTTCCTTGCCCTCTGGTTTAGTTCCTTGGGCTCTGGTATTGTTCCTCGGGCTCTGGTTTTCTTCCTCAGCCTCTGTTTTTTTCCCTTGGGCTCTGGTTTTGTTCCTCGGGTTCTGGTTTCTTTCCTCCAGCTCTGTTTTTTTTCCTTGGGCTCTGGTGTAGTTTCTCGGGTCCTTTGTTTCTTCCTCGGGGTCTATTTTTTTTCCTATGGCTCTGGTTTTCTTCCTCGAGCTCTGGTTTTGTTCCTCGGGCTCTTATTTTGTTCCTCCAGCTCTGGTTTTGTTCCTCGGCCTCTAGTGTAGTTCCACGGACTCTGGTTTTGTTCCTCGGGCTCTTCTTTTGTTCCTCAGTCTCTGGTTTTGTTCCTTGAGCTCTGGTTTTGTTCCTCGACATCTGGTTTTATTCCTTGGGCTCTGTTTTTTTTCCTCGGACTCTGGTTTTGTTCCTCGACTCCTGGTTTTATTCCTCGGGCCCTCCTTTTGTTCCTCGGTCTCTGGTTTGGATCCTCAGGCTCTGGCTTTCTTCCTCGGGCTCTGGTTTTGTTCCTCCAGCTCTGGTTTTGTTCCTCGGGCTCTGGTTTTGTTCCTCCAGCTCTGGTTTTGTTCCTCGGCCTCTGGTTTTAATCCTTGGGCTCTTGTTTTGTTCCTCCACCTCTGGTTTTATTCCTTGGGCTCTGGTTTTGTTCCTCGGGCTCTGGTTTATTTACTCAGTCTCCAGTTTTCTTCCTCGGGCTGTGGTTTTGTTCTGCTGGCTCTGGTTTAATTCCTCGTGTCCTGATTTATTCCCTCGGGCTCTGGGTTTGTTCCTCGGACTCTGGTTTTGTCCCTCGCGCCCTCCTTTTGTTCCTCGGTCTATGGTTTTGTTCCTCAGGCTCTGGTTTTCTTCCTCGGGCTCTGGGTTTGTTCCTTGGGTCTGGTTTTGTTCCTCGAGCTCTGGTTTTGTTCCTTAGGCTCTGGATTTGTTCCTCGGGCTCTGGTTTAGTTCCTCAGGTACTGGGTTTTTCCCTCAGACCCTGGTTTTCTTCCTCGGCCTCTGGTTTTGTTTCTTGAGCTCTGGTTTTGTTCCTTGGGCTCTGGTTTTGTTCCTCGGGCTCTGGTTTTGTTCCTCGGGCGCTGGTTTTGTTCCTCAGGCTCTAGTTTTGTTCCTCGGGCTCTGGTTTTGTTCCTTGGGCTCTGGTTTTCTTCCTCAGGCACCGGTTTAGTGCCTCAGGTACTGGTTTTGTTCCTCAGACTCTGGTTTTGTTCCTCGGTCTCTCGTTTTTTTCCTCCAGCTCTGGTTTTGTTCCATGGGCTCTGGTTTTGTTCCTCAGGCTCTGGTTTTCTTCCTTGCCCTCTGGTTTAGTTCCTTGGGCTCTGGTATTGTTCCTCGGGCTCTGGTTTTCTTCCTCGGCCTCTGTTTTTTACCCTTGGGCTCTGGTTTTGTTCCTCGGGCTCTGGTTTCTTTCCTCCAGCTCTGTTTTTTTTCCTTGGGCTCTGGTGTAGTTTCTCGGGTCCTTTGTTTCTTCCTCTCGGTCTGTTTTTTTTCCTACGGCTCTGGTTTTCTTCCTCAAGCTCTGGTTTTGTTCCTCGGGCTCTTATTTTGTTCCTCCAGCTCTGGTTTTGTTCCTCGGGCTCTGGTTTTCTTCCTCGGCCTCTGGTTTTAATCCTTGGGCTCTTGTTTTGTTCCTCCACCTCTGGTTTTATTCCTTGGGCTCTGGTTTTGTTCCTCGGGCTCTGGTTTATTTACTCAGTCTCCAGTTTTCTTCCTCGGGCTGTGGTTTTGTTCTGCTGGCTCTGGTTTAATTCCTCGGGTCCTGATTTATTCCCTCGGGCTCTGGGTTTGTTCCTCGGACTCTGGTTTTGTCCCTCGCGCCCTCCTTTTGTTCCTCGGTCTATGGTTTTGTTCCTCAGGCTCTGGTTTTCTTCCTCGGGCTCTGGTTTTCTTCCTCGGCCTCTGGTTTTGTTTCTTGAGCTCTGGTTTTGTTCCTTGGGCTCTGGTTTTGTTCCTCGGGCTCTGGTTTTGTTCCTCGGGCGCTGGTTTTGTTCCTCAGGCTCTAGTTTTGTTCCTCGGGATCTGGTTTTGTTCCTTGGGCTCTGGTTTTCTTCCTCAGGCACTGGTTTAGTGCCTCAGGTACTGGTTTTGTTCCTCAGACTCTGGTTTTGTTCCTCGGTCTCTCGTTTTTTTCCTCCAGCTCTGGTTTTGTTCCATGGGCTCTGGTTTTGTTCCTCAGGCTCTGGTTTTCTTCCTTGCCCTCTGGTTTAGTTCCTTGGGCTCTGGTATTGTTCCTCGGGCTCTGGTTTTCTTCCTCGGCCTCTGTTTTTTTCCCTTGGGCTCTGGTTTTGTTCCTCGGGCTCTGGTTTCTTTCCTCCAGCTCTGTTTTTATTCCTTGGGCTCTGGTGTAGTTTCTCGGGTCCTTTGTTTCTTCCTCGGGGTCTCTTTTTTTTCCTACGGCTCTGGTTTTCTTCCTCGAGCTCTGGTTTTGTTCCTCGGGCTCTTATTTTGTTCCTCCAGCTCTAGTTTTGTTCCTCGGCCTCTAGTGTAGTTCCACGGACTCTGGTTTTGTTCCTCGGGCTCTTCTTTTGTTCCTCAGTCTCTGGTTTTGTTCCTTGAGCTCTGGTTTTGTTCCTCGACATCTGGTTTTATTCCTTGGGCTCTGTTTTTTTTCCTCGGACTCTGGTTTTGTTCCTCGACTCCTGGTTTTATTCCTCGGGCCCTCCTTTTGTTCCTCGGTCTCTGGTTTGGATCCTCAGGCTCTGGCTTTCTTCCTCGGGCTCTGGTTTTGTTCCTCCAGCTCTGGTTTTGTTCCTCGGGCTCTGGTTTTGTTCCTCCAGCTCTGGTTTTGTTCCTCGGGCTCTGGTTTTCTTCCTCGGCCTCTGGTTTTAATCCTTGGGCTCTTGTTTTGTTCCTCCACCTCTGGTTTTATTCCTTGGGCTCTGGTTTTGTTCCTCGGGCTCTGGTTTATTTACTCAGTCTCCAGTTTTCTTCCTCGGGCTGTAGTTTTGTTCTGCTGGCTCTGGTTTAATTCCTCGGGTCCTGATTTATTCCCTCGGGCTCTGGGTTTGTTCCTCGGACTCTGGTTTTGTCCCTCGCGCCCTCCTTTTTTTCCTCGGTCTATGGTTTTGTTCCTCAGGCTCTGGTTTTCTTCCTCGGGCTCTGGGTTTTTTCCTTGGGTCTGGTTTTGTTCCTCGAGCTCTGGTTTTGTTCCTTAGGCTCTGGATTTGTTCCTCGGGCTCTGGTTTAGTTCCTCAGGTACTGGGTTTTTCCCTCAGACCCTGGTTTTCTTCCTCGGCCTCTGGTTTTGTTTCTTGAGCTCTGGTTTTGTTCCTTGGGCTCTGGTTTTGTTCCTCGGGCTCTGGTTTTGTTCCTCGGGCGCTGGTTTTGTTCCTCAGGCTCTAGTTTTGTTCCTCGGGATCTGGTTTTGTTCCTTGGGCTCTGGTTTTCTTCCTCAGGCACCGGTTTAGTGCCTCAGGTACTGGTTTTGTTCCTCAGACTCTGGTTTTGTTCCTCGGTCTCTCGTTTTTTTCCTCCAGCTCTGGTTTTGTTCCATGGGCTCTGGTTTTGTTCCTCAGGCTCTGGTTTTCTTCCTTGCCCTCTGGTTTAGTTCCTTGGGCTCTGGTATTGTTCCTCGGGCTCTGGTTTTCTTCCTCAGCCTCTCTTTTTTTCCCTTGGGCTCTGGTTTTGTTCCTCGGGCTCTGGTTTCTTTCCTCCAGCTCTGTTTTTTTTCCTTGGGCTCTGGTGTAGTTTCTCGGGTCCTTTGTTTCTTCCTCTCGGTCTGTTTTTTTTCCTACGGCTCTGGTTTTCTTCCTCGAGCTCTGGTTTTGTTCCTCGGGCTCTTATTTTGTTCCTCCAGCTCTGGTTTTGTTCCTCGGCCTCTAGTGTAGTTCCACGGACTCTGGTTTTGTTCCTCGGGCTCTTGTTTTGTTCCTCAGTCTCTGGTTTTGTTCCTTGAGCTCTGGTTTTGTTCCTCGACATCTGGTTTTATTCCTTGGGCTCTGTTTTTTTTCCTCGGACTCCTGTTTTGTTCCTCGACTCCTGGTTTTATTCCTCGGGCCCTCCTTTTGTTCCTCGGTCTCTGGTTTTGATCCTCAGGCTCTGGCTTTCTTCCTCGGGCTCTGGTTTTGTTCCTCCAGCTCTGGTTTTGTTCCTCGGGCTCTGGTTTTCTTCCTCGGCTCTGGTTTTAATCCTTGGGCTCTTGTTTTGTTCCTCCACCTCTGGTTTTATTCCTTGGGCTCTGGTTTTGTTCCTCGGGCTCTGGTTTAGTTACTCAGTCTCCAGTTTTCTTCCTCGGGCTGTGGTTTTGTTCTGCTGGCTCTGGTTTAATTCCTCGGGTCCTGATTTATTCCCTCGGGCTGTGGGTTTGTTCCTCGGACTCTGGTTTTGTCCCTCGCGCCCTCCTTTTTTTCCTCGGTCTATGGTTTTGTTCCTCAGGCTCTGGATTTCTTCCTCGGGCTCTGGGTTTGTTCCTTGGGCTCTGGTTTTGTTCCTCGAGCTCTGGTTTTGTTCCTTAGGCTCTGGATTTGTTCCTCGGGCTCTGGTTTAGTTCCTCAGGTACTGGGTTTTTCCCTCAGACCCTGGTTTTCTTCCTCGGCCTCTGGTTTTGTTTCTTGAGCTCTGGTTTTGTTCCTTGGGCTCTGGTTTTGTTCCTCGGGCTCTGGTTTTGTTCCTCGGGCGCTGGTTTTGTTCCTCAGGCTCTAGTTTTGTTCCTCGGGCTCTGGTTTTGTTCCTTGGGCTCTGGTTTTCTTCCTCAGGCACCGGTTTAGTGCCTCAGGTACTGGTTTTGTTCCTCAGACTCTGGTTTTGTTCCTCGGTCTCTCGTTTTATTCCTCCAGCTCTGGTTTTGTTCCTTGGGCTCTGGTTTTGTTCCTCAGGCTCTGGTTTTCTTCCTTGCCCTCTGGTTTAGTTCCTTGGGCTCTGGTATTGTTCCTCGGGCTCTGGTTTTCTTCCTCGGCCTCTGTTTTTTTCCCTTGGGCTCTGGTTTTGTTCCTCGGGCTCTGGTTTCTTTCCTCCAGCTCTGTTTTTTTTCCTTGGGCTCTGGTGTAGTTTCTCGGGTCCTTTGTTTCTTCCTCTCGGTCTGTTTTTTTTCCTACGGCTCTGGTTTTCTTCCTCGAGCTCTGGTTTTGTTCCTCGGGCTCTTATTTTGTTCCTCCAGCTCTGGTTTTGTTCCTCGGCCTCTAGTGTAGTTCCACGGACTCTGGTTTTGTTCCTCGGGCTCTTCTTTTGTTCCTCAGTCTCTGGTTTTGTTCCTTGAGCTCTGGTTTTGTTCCTCGACATCTGGTTTTATTCCTTGGGCTCTGTTTTTTTTCCTTGGACTCTGGTTTTGTTCCTCGACTCCTGGTTTTATTCCTCGGGCCCTCCTTTTGTTCCTCGGCCTCTGGTTTTAATCCTTGGGCTCTTGTTTTGTTCCTCCACCTCTGGTTTTATTCCTTGGGCTCTGGTTTTGTTCCTCGGGCTCTGGTTTAGTTACTCAGTCTCCAGTTTTCTTCCTCGGGCTGTGGTTTTGTTCTGCTGGCTCTGGTTTAATTCCTCGGGTCCTGATTTATTCCCTCGGGCTCTGGGTTTGTTCCTCGGACTCTGGTTTTGTCCCTCGCGCCCTCCTTTTGTTCCTCGGTCTATGGTTTTGTTCCTCAGGCTCTGGTTTTCTTCCTCGGGCTCTGGGTTTGTTCCTTGGGTCTGGTTTTGTTCCTCGAGCTCTGGTTTTGTTCCTTAGGCTCTGGATTTGTTCCTCGGGCTCTGGTTTAGTTCCTCAGGTACTGGGTTTTTCCCTCAGACCCTGGTTTTCTTCCTCGGCCTCTGGTTTTGTTTCTTGAGCTCTGGTTTTGTTCCTTGGGCTCTGGTTTTGTTCCTCGGGCTCTGGTTTTGTTCCTCGGGCGCTGGTTTTGTTCCTCAGGCTCTAGTTTTGTTCCTCGGGCTCTGGTTTTGTTCCTTGGGCTCTGGTTTTCTTCCTCAGGCACCGGTTTAGTGCCTCAGGTACTGGTTTTGTTCCTCAGACTCTGGTTTTGTTCCTCGGTCTCTCGTTTTTTTCCTCCAGCTCTGGTTTTGTTCCATGGGCTCTGGTTTTGTTCCTCAGGCTCTGGTTTTCTTCCTTGCCCTCTGGTTTAGTTCCTTGGGCTCTGGTATTGTTCCTCGGTCTCTGGTTTTCTTCCTCGGCCTCTGTTTTTTTCCCTTGGGCTCTGGTTTTGTTCCTCGGGCTCTGGTTTCTTTCCTCCAGCTCTGTTTTTTTTCCTTGGGCTCTGGTGTAGTTTCTCGGGTCCTTTGTTTCTTCCTCTCGGTCTGTTTTTTTTCCTACGGCTCTGGTTTTCTTCCTCGAGCTCTGGTTTTGTTCCTCGGGCTCTTATTTTGTTCCTCCAGCTCTGGTTTTGTTCCTCGGCCTCTAGTGTAGTTCCACGGACTCTGGTTTTGTTCCTCGGGCTCTTCTTTTGTTCCTCAGTCTCTGGTTTTGTTCCTTGAGCTCTGGTTTTGTTCCTCGACATCTGGTTTTATTCCTTGGGCTCTGTTTTTTTTCCTTGGACTCTGGTTTTGTTCCTCGACTCCTGGTTTTATTCCTCGGGCCCTCCTTTTGTTCCTCGGTCTCTGGTTTGGATCCTCAGGCTCTGGCTTTCTTCCTCGGGCTCTGGTTTTGTTCCTCCAGCTCTGGTTTTGTTCCTCGGGCTCTGGTTTTGTTCCTCCAGCTCTGGTTTTGTTCCTCGGGCTCTGGTTTTCTTCCTCGGCCTCTGGTTTTAATCCTTGGGCTCTAGATTTGTTCCTCCACCTCTGGTTTTATTCCTTGGGCTCTGGTTTTGTTCCTCGGGCTCTGGTTTATTTACTCAGTCTCCAGTTTTCTTCCTCGGGCTGTGGTTTTGTTCTGCTGGCTCTGGTTTAATTCCTCGGGTCCTGATTTATTCCCTCGGGCTCTGGGTTTGTTCCTCGGACTCTGGTTTTGTCCCTCGCGCCCTCCTTTTGTTCCTCGGTCTATGGTTTTGTTCCTCAGGCTCTGGTTTTCTTCCTCGGGCTCTGGGTTTGTTCCTTGGGTCTGGTTTTGTTCCTCGAGCTCTGGTTTTGTTCCTTAGGCTCTGGATTTGTTCCTCGGGCTCTGGTTTAGTTCCTCAGGTACTGGGTTTTTCCCTCAGACCCTGGTTTTCTTCCTCGGCCTCTGGTTTTGTTTCTTGAGCTCTGGTTTTGTTCCTTGGGCTCTGGTTTTGTTCCTCGGGCTCTGGTTTTGTTCCTCGGGCGCTGGTTTTGTTCCTCAGGCTCTAGTTTTGTTCCTCGGGCTCTGGTTTTGTTCCTTGGGCTCTGGTTTTCTTCCTCAGGCACCGGTTTAGTGCCTCAGGTACTGATTTTGTTCCTCAGACTCTGGTTTTGTTCCTCGGTCTCTCGTTTTTTTCCTCCAGCTCTGGTTTTGTTCCATGGGCTCTGGTTTTGTTCCTCAGGCTCTGGTTTTCTTCCTTGCCCTCTGGTTTAGTTCCTTGGGCTCTGGTATTGTTCCTCGGGCTCTGGTTTTCTTCCTCAGCCTCTCTTTTTTACCCTTGGGCTCTGGTTTTGTTCCTCGGGCTCTGGTTTCTTTCCTCCAGCTCTGTTTTTTTTCCTTGGGCTCTGGTGTAGTTTCTCGGGTCCTTTGTTTCTTCCTCTCGGTCTGTTTTTTTTCCTACGGCTCTGGTTTTCTTCCTCGAGCTCTGGTTTTGTTCCTCGGGCTCTTATTTTGTTCCTCCAGCTCTGGTTTTGTTCCTCGGCCTCTAGTGTAGTTCCACGGACTCTGGTTTTGTTCCTCGGGCTCTTGTTTTGTTCCTCAGTCTCTGGTTTTGTTCCTTGAGCTCTGGTTTTGTTCCTCGACATCTGGTTTTATTCCTTGGGCTCTGTTTTTTTTCCTCGGACTCCTGTTTTGTTCCTCGACTCCTGGTTTTATTCCTCGGGCCCTCCTTTTGTTCCTCGGTCTCTGGTTTTGATCCTCAGGCTCTGGCTTTCTTCCTCGGGCTCTGGTTTTGTTCCTCCAGCTCTGGTTTTGTTCCTCGGGCTCTGGTTTTCTTCCTCGGCTCTGGTTTTAATCCTTGGGCTCTTGTTTTGTTCCTCCACCTCTGGTTTTATTCCTTGGGCTCTGGTTTTGTTCCTCGGGCTCTGGTTTAGTTACTCAGTCTCCAGTTTTCTTCCTCGGGCTGTGGTTTTGTTCTGCTGGCTCTGGTTTAATTCCTCGGGTCCTGATTTATTCCCTCGGGCTGTGGGTTTGTTCCTCGGACTCTGGTTTTGTCCCTCGCGCCCTCCTTTTGTTCCTCGGTCTATGGTTTTGTTCCTCAGGCTCTGGATTTCTTCCTCGGGCTCTGGGTTTGTTCCTTGGGCTCTGGTTTTGTTCCTCGAGCTCTGGTTTTGTTCCTTAGGCTCTGGATTTGTTCCTCGGGCTCTGGTTTAGTTCCTCAGGTACTGGGTTTTTCCCTCAGACCCTGGTTTTCTTCCTCGGCCTCTGGTTTTGTTTCTTGAGCTCTGGTTTTGTTCCTTGGGCTCTGGTTTTGTTCCTCGGGCTCTGGTTTTGTTCCTCGGGCGCTGGTTTTGTTCCTCAGGCTCTAGTTTTGTTCCTCGGGCTCTGGTTTTGTTCCTTGGGCTCTGGTTTTCTTCCTCAGGCACCGGTTTAGTGCCTCAGGTACTGGTTTTGTTCCTCAGACTCTGGTTTTGTTCCTCGGTCTCTCGTTTTATTCCTCCAGCTCTGGTTTTGTTCCTTGGGCTCTGGTTTTGTTCCTCAGGCTCTGGTTTTCTTCCTTGCCCTCTGGTTTAGTTCCTTGGGCTCTGGTATTGTTCCTCGGGCTCTGGTTTTCTTCCTCGGCCTCTGTTTTTTTCCCTTGGGCTCTGGTTTTGTTCCTCGGGCTCTGGTTTCTTTCCTCCAGCTCTGTTTTTTTTCCTTGGGCTCTGGTGTAGTTTCTCGGGTCCTTTGTTTCTTCCTCTCGGTCTGTTTTTTTTCCTACGGCTCTGGTTTTCTTCCTCGAGCTCTGGTTTTGTTCCTCGGGCTCTTATTTTGTTCCTCCAGCTCTGGTTTTGTTCCTCGGCCTCTAGTGTAGTTCCACGGACTCTGGTTTTGTTCCTCGGGCTCTTCTTTTGTTCCTCAGTCTCTGGTTTTGTTCCTTGAGCTCTGGTTTTGTTCCTCGACATCTGGTTTTATTCCTTGGGCTCTGTTTTTTTCCCTTGGACTCTGGTTTTGTTCCTCGACTCCTGGTTTTATTCCTCGGGCCCTCCTTTTGTTCCTCGGCCTCTGGTTTTAATCCTTGGGCTCTTGTTTTGTTCCTCCACCTCTGGTTTTATTCCTTGGGCTCTGGTTTTGTTCCTCGGGCTCTGGTTTAGTTACTCAGTCTCCAGTTTTCTTCCTCGGGCTGTGGTTTTGTTCTGCTGGCTCTGGTTTAATTCCTCGGGTCCTGATTTATTCCCTCGGGCTCTGGGTTTGTTCCTCGGACTCTGGTTTTGTCCCTCGCGCCCTCCTTTTGTTCCTCGGTCTATGGTTTTGTTCCTCAGGCTCTGGTTTTCTTCCTCGGGCTCTGGGTTTGTTCCTTGGGTCTGGTTTTGTTCCTCGAGCTCTGGTTTTGTTCCTTAGGCTCTGGATTTGTTCCTCGGGCTCTGGTTTAGTTCCTCAGGTACTGGGTTTTTCCCTCAGACCCTGGTTTTCTTCCTCGGCCTCTGGTTTTGTTTCTTGAGCTCTGGTTTTGTTCCTTGGGCTCTGGTTTTGTTCCTCGGGCTCTGGTTTTGTTCCTCGGGCGCTGGTTTTGTTCCTCAGGCTCTAGTTTTGTTCCTCGGGCTCTGGTTTTGTTCCTTGGGCTCTGGTTTTCTTCCTCAGGCACCGGTTTAGTGCCTCAGGTACTGGTTTTGTTCCTCAGACTCTGGTTTTGTTCCTCGGTCTCTCGTTTTTTTCCTCCAGCTCTGGTTTTGTTCCATGGGCTCTGGTTTTGTTCCTCAGGCTCTGGTTTTCTTCCTTGCCCTCTGGTTTAGTTCCTTGGGCTCTGGTATTGTTCCTCGGTCTCTGGTTTTCTTCCTCGGCCTCTGTTTTTTTCCCTTGGGCTCTGGTTTTGTTCCTCGGGCTCTGGTTTCTTTCCTCCAGCTCTGTTTTTTTTCCTTGGGCTCTGGTGTAGTTTCTCGGGTCCTTTGTTTCTTCCTCTCGGTCTGTTTTTTTTCCTACGGCTCTGGTTTTCTTCCTCGAGCTCTGGTTTTGTTCCTCGGGCTCTTATTTTGTTCCTCCAGCTCTGGTTTTGTTCCTCGGCCTCTAGTGTAGTTCCACGGACTCTGGTTTTGTTCCTCGGGCTCTTCTTTTGTTCCTCAGTCTCTGGTTTTGTTCCTTGAGCTCTGGTTTTGTTCCTCGACATCTGGTTTTATTCCTTGGGCTCTGTTTTTTTTCCTTGGACTCTGGTTTTGTTCCTCGACTCCTGGTTTTATTCCTCGGGCCCTCCTTTTGTTCCTCGGTCTCTGGTTTGGATCCTCAGGCTCTGGCTTTCTTCCTCGGGCTCTGGTTTTGTTCCTCCAGCTCTGGTTTTGTTCCTCGGGCTCTGGTTTTGTTCCTCCAGCTCTGGTTTTGTTCCTCGGGCTCTGGTTTTCTTCCTCGGCCTCTGGTTTTAATCCTTGGGCTCTAGATTTGTTCCTCCACCTCTGGTTTTATTCCTTGGGCTCTGGTTTTGTTCCTCGGGCTCTGGTTTATTTACTCAGTCTCCAGTTTTCTTCCTCGGGCTGTGGTTTTGTTCTGCTGGCTCTGGTTTAATTCCTCGGGTCCTGATTTATTCCCTCGGGCTCTGGGTTTGTTCCTCGGACTCTGGTTTTGTCCCTCGCGCCCTCCTTTTGTTCCTCGGTCTATGGTTTTGTTCCTCAGGCTCTGGTTTTCTTCCTCGGGCTCTGGGTTTGTTCCTTGGGTCTGGTTTTGTTCCTCGAGCTCTGGTTTTGTTCCTTAGGCTCTGGATTTGTTCCTCGGGCTCTGGTTTAGTTCCTCAGGTACTGGGTTTTTCCCTCAGACCCTGGTTTTCTTCCTCGGCCTCTGGTTTTGTTTCTTGAGCTCTGGTTTTGTTCCTTGGGCTCTGGTTTTGTTCCTCGGGCTCTGGTTTTGTTCCTCGGGCGCTGGTTTTGTTCCTCAGGCTCTAGTTTTGTTCCTCGGGCTCTGGTTTTGTTCCTTGGGCTCTGGTTTTCTTCCTCAGGCACCGGTTTAGTGCCTCAGGTACTGATTTTGTTCCTCAGACTCTGGTTTTGTTCCTCGGTCTCTCGTTTTTTTCCTCCAGCTCTGGTTTTGTTCCATGGGCTCTGGTTTTGTTCCTCAGGCTCTGGTTTTCTTCCTTGCCCTCTGGTTTAGTTCCTTGGGCTCTGGTATTGTTCCTCGGGCTCTGGTTTTCTTCCTCAGCCTCTCTTTTTTACCCTTGGGCTCTGGTTTTGTTCCTCGGGCTCTGGTTTCTTTCCTCCAGCTCTGTTTTTTTTCCTTGGGCTCTGGTGTAGTTTTTCGGGTCCTTTGTTTCTTCCTCTCGGTCTGTTTTTTTTCCTACGGCTCTGGTTTTCTTCCTCGAGCTCTGGTTTTGTTCCTCGGGCTCTTATTTTGTTCCTCCAGCTCTGGTTTTGTTCCTCGGCCTCTAGTGTAGTTCCACGGACTCTGGTTTTGTTCCTCGGGCTCTTCTTTTGTTCCTCAGTCTCTGGTTTTGTTCCTTGAGCTCTGGTTTTGTTCCTCGACATCTGGTTTTATTCCTTGGGCTCTGTTTTTTTTCCTCGGACTCTGGTTTTGTTCCTCGACTCCTGGTTTTATTCCTCGGGCCCTCCTTTTGTTCCTCGGTCTCTGGTTTGGATCCTCAGGCTCTGGCTTTCTTCCTCGGGCTCTGGTTTTGTTCCTCCAGCTCTGGTTTTGTTCCTCGGGCTCTGGTTTTGTTCCTCCAGCTCTGGTTTTGTTCCTCGGGCTCTGGTTTTCTTCCTCGGCCTCTGGTTTTAATCCTTGGGCTCTTGTTTTGTTCCTCCACCTCTGGTTTTATTCCTTGGGCTCTGGTTTTGTTCCTCGGGCTCTGGTTTATTTACTCAGTCTCCAGTTTTCTTCCTCGGGCTGTGGTTTTGTTCTGCTGGCTCTGGTTTAATTCCTCGGGTCCTGATTTATTCCCTCGGGCTCTGGGTTTGTTCCTCGGACTCTGGTTTTGTCCCTCGCGCCCTCCTTTTGTTCCTCGGTCTATGGTTTTGTTCCTCAGGCTCTGGTTTTCTTCCTCGGGCTCTGGGTTTGTTCCTTGGGTCTGGTTTTGTTCCTCGAGCTCTGGTTTTGTTCCTTAGGCTCTGGATTTGTTCCTCGGGCTCTGGTTTAGTTCCTCAGGTACTGGGTTTTTCCCTCAGACCCTGGTTTTCTTCCTCGGCCTCTGGTTTTGTTTCTTGAGCTCTGGTTTTGTTCCTTGGGCTCTGGTTTTGTTCCTCGGGCTCTGGTTTTGTTCCTCGGGCGCTGGTTTTGTTCCTCAGGCTCTAGTTTTGTTCCTCGGGCTCTGGTTTTGTTCCTTGGGCTCTGGTTTTCTTCCTCAGGCACCGGTTTAGTGCCTCAGGTACTGGTTTTGTTCCTCAGACTCTGGTTTTGTTCCTCGGTCTCTCGTTTTTTTCCTCCAGCTCTGGTTTTGTTCCATGGGCTCTGGTTTTGTTCCTCAGGCTCTGGTTTTCTTCCTTGCCCTCTGGTTTAGTTCCTTGGGCTCTGGTATTGTTTCTCGGGTTCTGGTTTCTTTCCTCCAGCTCTGTTTTATTTCCTTGGGCTCTGGTGTAGTTTCTCGGGTCCTTTGTTTCTTCCTCTGGGTCTGTTTTTTTTCCTATGGCTCTGGTTTTCTTCCTCGAGCTCTGGTTTTGTTCCTCGGGCTCTTATTTTGTTCCTCCAGCTCTGGTTTTGTTCCTCGGCCTCTAGTGTAGTTCCACGGACTCTGGTTTTGTTCCTCGGGCTCTTCTTTTGTTCCTCAGTCTCTGGTTTTGTTCCTTGAGCTCTGGTTTTGTTCCTCGACATCTGGTTTTATTCCTCGGGCCCTCCTTTTGTTCCTCGGTCTCTGGTTTTGATCCTCAGGCTCTGGTTTTCTTCCTCGGGCTCTGGTTTTGTTCCTCCAGCTCTGGTTTTGTTCCTTGGGCTCTGGTTTTTTTCCTCGACATCTGGTTTTGTTCCTCAAGCTCTGGTTTTGTTCTTCGGGCTCTGGTTTTCTTCCTTGCCCTCTGGTTTAGTTCCTTGGGCTCTGGTTTTGTTCCTCGGACTCTGGTTTTGTTCCTCGACTCCTGGTTTTATTCCTCGGGCCCTCCTTTTTGGTTCCTCGGTCTCTGGTTTGGATCCTCAGGCTCTGGTTTTCTTCCTCGGGCTCTGGTTTTGTTCCTCCAGCTCTGGTTTTGTTCCTTGGGCTCTGGTTTTGTTCCTCAGCCCCTGGTTTTCTTCCTTGCCCTCTGGTTTAGTTCCTTGGGCTCTGGTTTTGTTCCTTGGGCTCTGGTTTTCTTCCTTGGCCTCTGTTTTTTTTCCTTGGGCTCTGGTTTTGTTCCTCGGGCTCTGGTTTCTTTCCTCCAGCTCTGGTATTTTCCTCGGGCTCTGGTGTAGTTTCTCAGGTCCTTTTTTAATTCCTCGGTGTGTGTTTTTTTTCCTAGGGCTCTGGTTTTCTTCCTCGAGCTCTGGTTTTGTTCCTCGGGCTCTGATTTTGTTCCTCCAGCTCTGGTTTTGTTCCTCGGCCTCTAGAGTAGGTCGACGGAGTATGGTTTTGTTCCTCGGGCTCTTGTTTTGTTCCTCAGTCTCTGGTTTTGTTCCTTGAGCTCTGGTTTTGTTCCTCGGGCTCTGGTTTTTTTCCTCGGACTCTGGTTTTGTTCCTCGACATCTGGTTTTATTCCTCGGGCTCTATTTTTTTTCCTCGGACTCTGGTTTTGTTCCTCGACTCCTGGTTTTATTCCTCGGGCCCTCCTTTTTTTCCTCGGTCTCTGGTTTTGATCCTCAGGCTCTGGATTTCTTCCTCGGGCTCTGGTTTTGTTCCTCGGGCTCTGGTTTTGTTCCTCGGGCTCTGGTTTTGTTCCTCGGGCTCTGGTTTTGTTCCTCAAGCTCTGGTTTTGTTCCTCGGGCTCTGGTTTAGTTCCAAGGCCTCTGGTTTTGTTCCTCGGGCTCTGGTTTTCTTCCTCGGCCTCTGGTTTTAATCCTTGGGCTCTTGTTTTGTTCCTCCACCTCTGGTTTTATTCCTTGGGCTCTGGTTTTGTTCCTCCGGCTCTGGTTTATTTACTCAGTCTCCAGTTCTCTTCCTCGGGCTGTGGTTTTGTTCTGCTGGCTCTGGTTTAATTCCTCGGGTCCTGATTTATTCCCTCGGGCTCTGGGTTTGTTCCTCGGACTCTGGTTTTGTCCCTCGCGCCCTCCTTTTGTTCCTCGGTCTATGGTTTTGTTCCTCAGGCTCTGGTTTTCTTCCTCGGGCTCTGGGTTTGTTCCTTGGGCTCTGGTTTTGTTCCTCGAGCTCTGGTTTTGTTCCTTAGGCTCTGGATTTGTTCCTCGGGCTCTGGTTTAGTTCCTCAGGTACTGGGTTTTTCCCTCAGACCCTGGTTTTCTTCCTCGGCCTCTGGTTTTGTTCCTTGAGCTCTGGTTTTGTTCCTTGGGCTCTGGTTTTGTTCCTCGGGCTCTGGTTTTGTTCCTCGGGCGCTGGTTTTGTTCCTCAGGCTCTAGTTTTGTTCCTCGGGCTCTGGTTTTGTTCCTCAGGCAGTGGTTTAGTGCCTCAGGTACTGGTTTTGTTCCTCAGACTCTGGTTTTGTTCCTCGGTCTCTTGTTTTTTTCCTCGACATCTGGTTTAGTTCCTTGGGCTCTGGTTTTGTTCCTCAGGCTCTGGTTTTCTTCCTTGCCCTCTGGTTTAGTTCCTTGGGCTCTGGTATAGTTCCTCGGGCTCTGGTTTTCTTCCTCGGCCTCTGTTTTTTTCCCTTGGGCTCTGGTTTTGTTCCTCGGGCTCTGGTTTCTTTCCTCCAGCTCTGTTTATTTTCCTTGGGCTCTGGTGTAGTTTCTCGGGTCCTTTGTTTCTTCCTCTGGGTCTGTTTTTTTTCCTACGGCTCTGGTTTTCTTCCTCGAGCTCTGGTTTTGTTCCTCGGGCTCTTATTTTGTTCCTCCAGCTCTGGTTTTCTTCCTTGCCCTCTGGTTTAGTTCCTTGGGCTCTGGATTTGTTCCTCGGGCTCTGGTTTAGTTCCTCAGGTACTGGCTTTTTCCCTCAGACCCTGGTTTTCTTCCTCGGCCTCTGGTTTTGTTCCTTGAGCTCTGGTTTTGTTCCTTGGGCTCTGGTTTTGTTCCTCGGGCTCTGGTTTTGCTCCTCGGGCACTGGTTTTGTTCCTCAGGCTCTAGTTTTGTTCCTCGGGCTCTGGTTTTGTTCCTCGGGCTCAGGTTTTGTTCCTCAGGCACTGGTTTAGTGCCTCAGGTACTGGTTTTGTTCCTCAGACTCTGGTTTTGTTCCTCGGTCTCTCGATTTTTTCCTCGACATCTGTTTTTGTTCCTTGGGCTCTGGTTTTGTTCCTCAGGCTCTGGTTTTCTTCCTTGCCCTCTGGTTTAGTTCCTTGGGCTCTGGTATTGTTCCTCGGGCTCTGGTTTTCTTCCTCGGCCTCTGTTTTTTTTCCTTGGGCTCTGGTTTTGTTCCTCGGGCTCTGATTTTGTTCCTCCAGCTCTGGTTTTGTTCCTCGGCCTCTAGAGTAGGTCCATGGCGTCTGGTTTTGTTCCTCGGGCTCTTGTTTTGTTCCTCAGTCTCTGGTTTTGTTCCTTGAGCTCTGGTTTTGTTCCTCGGGCTCTGGTTTTGTTCCTCGGACTCTCGTTTTGTTCCTCGACATCTGGTTTTATTCCTCGGGCTCTGTTTTTTTTCCTCGGACTCTGGTTTTGTTCCTCGACGCCTGGTTTTATTCCTCGGGCCCTCCTTTTGTTCCTCGGTCTCTGGTTTTGATCCTCAGGCTCTGGTTTTCTTCCTCGGGCTCTGGTTTTGTTCCTCCAGCTCTGGTTTTATTCCTCGGGCTCTGGTTTTCTTCCTCGGCCTCTGGTTTTAATCCTTGGGCTCTTGTTTTGTTCCTCCACCTCTGGTTTTATTCCTTGGGCTCTGGTTTTGTTCCTCCGGCTCTGGTTTATTTACTCAGTCTCCAGTTCTCTTCCTCGGGCTGTGGTTTTGTTCTGCTGGCTCTGGTTTAATTCCTCGGGTCCTGATTTATTCCCTCGGGCTCTGGGTTTGTTCCTCGGACTCTGGTTTTGTCCCTCGCGCCCTCCTTTTGTTCCTCGGTCTATGGTTTTGTTCCTCAGGCTCTGGTTTTCTTCCTCGGGCTCTGGGTTTGTTCCTTGGGCTCTGGTTTTGTTCCTCGAGCTCTGGTTTTGTTCCTTAGGCTCTGGATTTGTTCCTCGGGCTCTGGTTTAGTTCCTCAGGTACTGGGTTTTTCCCTCAGACCCTGGTTTTCTTCCTCGGCCTCTGGTTTTGTTCCTTGAGCTCTGGTTTTGTTCCTTGGGCTCTGGTTTTGTTCCTCGGGCTCTGGTTTTGTTCCTCGGGCGCTGGTTTTGTTCCTCAGGCTCTAGTTTTGTTCCTCGGGCTCTGGTTTTGTTCCTCAGGCAGTGGTTTAGTGCCTCAGGTACTGGTTTTGTTCCTCAGACTCTGGTTTTGTTCCTCGGTCTCTTGTTTTTTTCCTCGACATCTGGTTTAGTTCCTTGGGCTCTGGTTTTGTTCCTCAGGCTCTGGTTTTCTTCCTTGCCCTCTGGTTTAGTTCCTTGGGCTCTGGTATAGTTCCTCGGGCTCTGGTTTTCTTCCTCGGCCTCTGTTTTTTTCCCTTGGGCTCTGGTTTTGTTCCTCGGGCTCTGGTTTCTTTCCTCCAGCTCTGTTTATTTTCCTTGGGCTCTGGTGTAGTTTCTCGGGTCCTTTGTTTCTTCCTCTGGGTCTGTTTTTTTTCCTACGGCTCTGGTTTTCTTCCTCGAGCTCTGGTTTTGTTCCTCGGGCTCTTATTTTGTTCCTCCAGCTCTGGTTTTCTTCCTTGCCCTCTGGTTTAGTTCCTTGGGCTCTGGATTTGTTCCTCGGGCTCTGGTTTAGTTCCTCAGGTACTGGCTTTTTCCCTCAGACCCTGGTTTTCTTCCTCGGCCTCTGGTTTTGTTCCTTGAGCTCTGGTTTTGTTCCTTGGGCTCTGGTTTTGTTCCTCGGGCTCTGGTTTTGCTCCTCGGGCACTGGTTTTGTTCCTCAGGCTCTAGTTTTGTTCCTCGGGCTCTGGTTTTGTTCCTCGGGCTCAGGTTTTGTTCCTCAGGCACTGGTTTAGTGCCTCAGGTACTGGTTTTGTTCCTCAGACTCTGGTTTTGTTCCTCGGTCTCTCGATTTTTTCCTCGACATCTGTTTTTGTTCCTTGGGCTCTGGTTTTGTTCCTCAGGCTCTGGTTTTCTTCCTTGCCCTCTGGTTTAGTTCCTTGGGCTCTGGTATTGTTCCTCGGGCTCTGGTTTTCTTCCTCGGCCTCTGTTTTTTTTCCTTGGGCTCTGGTTTTGTTCCTCGGGCTCTGATTTTGTTCCTCCAGCTCTGGTTTTGTTCCTCGGCCTCTAGAGTAGGTCCATGGCGTCTGGTTTTGTTCCTCGGGCTCTTGTTTTGTTCCTCAGTCTCTGGTTTTGTTCCTTGAGCTCTGGTTTTGTTCCTCGGGCTCTGGTTTTGTTCCTCGGACTCTCGTTTTGTTCCTCGACATCTGGTTTTATTCCTCGGGCTCTGTTTTTTTTCCTCGGACTCTGGTTTTGTTCCTCGACGCCTGGTTTTATTCCTCGGGCCCTCCTTTTGTTCCTCGGTCTCTGGTTTTGATCCTCAGGCTCTGGTTTTCTTCCTCGGGCTCTGGTTTTGTTCCTCCAGCTCTGGTTTTATTCCTCGGGCTCTGGTTTTCTTCCTCGGCCTCTGGTTTTAATCCTTGGGCTCTTGTTTTGTTCCTCCACCTCTGGTTTTATTCCTTGGGCTCTGGTTTTGTTCCTCCGGCTCTGGTTTATTTACTCAGTCTCCAGTTCTCTTCCTCGGGCTGTGGTTTTGTTCTGCTGGCTCTGGTTTAATTCCTCGGGTCCTGATTTATTCCCTCGGGCTCTGGGTTTGTTCCTCGGACTCTGGTTTTGTCCCTCGCGCCCTCCTTTTGTTCCTCGGTCTATGGTTTTGTTCCTCAGGCTCTGGTTTTCTTCCTCGGGCTCTGGGTTTGTTCCTTGGGCTCTGGTTTTGTTCCTCGAGCTCTGGTTTTGTTCCTTAGGCTCTGGATTTGTTCCTCGGGCTCTGGTTTAGTTCCTCAGGTACTGGGTTTTTCCCTCAGACCCTGGTTTTCTTCCTCGGCCTCTGGTTTTGTTCCTTGAGCTCTGGTTTTGTTCCTTGGGCTCTGGTTTTGTTCCTCGGGCTCTGGTTTTGTTCCTCGGGCGCTGGTTTTGTTCCTCAGGCTCTAGTTTTGTTCCTCGGGCTCTGGTTTTGTTCCTCAGGCAGTGGTTTAGTGCCTCAGGTACTGGTTTTGTTCCTCAGACTCTGGTTTTGTTCCTCGGTCTCTTGTTTTTTTCCTCGACATCTGGTTTAGTTCCTTGGGCTCTGGTTTTGTTCCTCAGGCTCTGGTTTTCTTCCTTGCCCTCTGGTTTAGTTCCTTGGGCTCTGGTATAGTTCCTCGGGCTCTGGTTTTCTTCCTCGGCCTCTGTTTTTTTCCCTTGGGCTCTGGTTTTGTTCCTCGGGCTCTGGTTTCTTTCCTCCAGCTCTGTTTATTTTCCTTGGGCTCTGGTGTAGTTTCTCGGGTCCTTTGTTTCTTCCTCTGGGTCTGTTTTTTTTCCTACGGCTCTGGTTTTCTTCCTCGAGCTCTGGTTTTGTTCCTCGGGCTCTTATTTTGTTCCTCCAGCTCTGGTTTTCTTCCTTGCCCTCTGGTTTAGTTCCTTGGGCTCTGGATTTGTTCCTCGGGCTCTGGTTTAGTTCCTCAGGTACTGGCTTTTTCCCTCAGACCCTGGTTTTCTTCCTCGGCCTCTGGTTTTGTTCCTTGAGCTCTGGTTTTGTTCCTTGGGCTCTGGTTTTGTTCCTCGGGCTCTGGTTTTGCTCCTCGGGCACTGGTTTTGTTCCTCAGGCTCTAGTTTTGTTCCTCGGGCTCTGGTTTTGTTCCTCGGGCTCAGGTTTTGTTCCTCAGGCACTGGTTTAGTGCCTCAGGTACTGGTTTTGTTCCTCAGACTCTGGTTTTGTTCCTCGGTCTCTCGATTTTTTCCTCGACATCTGTTTTTGTTCCTTGGGCTCTGGTTTTGTTCCTCAGGCTCTGGTTTTCTTCCTTGCCCTCTGGTTTAGTTCCTTGGGCTCTGGTATTGTTCCTCGGGCTCTGGTTTTCTTCCTCGGCCTCTGTTTTTTTTCCTTGGGCTCTGGTTTTGTTCCTCGGGCTCTGATTTTGTTCCTCCAGCTCTGGTTTTGTTCCTCAGCCTCTAGAGTAGGTCCATGGCGTCTGGTTTTGTTCCTCGGGCTCTTGTTTTGTTCCTCAGTCTCTGGTTTTGTTCCTTGAGCTCTGGTTTTGTTCCTCGGGCTCTGGTTTTGTTCCTCGGACTCTCGTTTTGTTCCTCGACATCTGGTTTTATTCCTCGGGCTCTGTTTTTTTTCCTCGGACTCTGGTTTTGTTCCTCGACGCCTGGTTTTATTCCTCGGGCCCTCCTTTTGTTCCTCGGTCTCTGGTTTTGATCCTCAGGCTCTGGTTTTCTTCCTCGGGCTCTGGTTTTGTTCCTCCAGCTCTGGTTTTATTCCTCGGGCTCTGGTTTTGTTCCTCGGGGTCTGGTTTTGTTCCTCAAGCTCTGGTTTTGTTCCTCGGGCTCTAGTGTAGTTCCAAGGCCTCTGGTTTTGTTCCTCGGGCTCTGGTTTTCTTCCTCGGCCTCTGGTTTTAATCCTTGGGCTCTTGTTTTGTTCCTCCACCTCTGCTTTTATTCCTTGGTCTCTGGTTTTGTTCCTCGGGCTCTGGTTTAGTTACTCAGTCTCCAGTTTTCTTCCTCGGGCTGTGGTTTTGTTCTGCTGGCTCTGGTTTAATTCCTCGTGTCCTGATTTATTCCCTCGGGCTGTGGGTTTGTTCCTCGGACTCTGGTTTTGTCCCTCGCGCCCTCCTTTTGTTCCTCGGTCTATGGTTTTGTTCCTCAGGCTCTGGTTTTCTTCCTCGGGCTCTGGGTTTGTTCCTTGGGCTCTGGTTTTGTTCCTCGAGCTCTGGTTTTGTTCCTTAGGCTGTGGATTTGTTCCTCGGGCTCTAGATTAGTTCCTCAGGTACTGGGTTTTTCCCTCAGACCCTGGTTTTCTTCCTCGGCCTCTGGTTTTGTTCCTTGAGCTCTGGTTTTGTTCCTTGGGCTCTGGTTTTGTTCCTCGGGCGCTGGTTTTGTTCCTCGGGCGCTGGTTTTGTTCCTCAGGCTCTAGTTTTGTTCCTCGGGCTCTGGTTTTGTTCCTTGGGCTCTGGTTTTCTTCCTCAGGCACCGGTTTAGTGCCTCAGGTACTGGTTTTGTTCCTCAGACTCTGGTTTTGTTCCTCGGTCTCTCGTTTTTTTCCTCCAGCTCTGGTTTTGTTCCTTGGGCTCTGGTTTTGTTCCTCAGGCTCTGGTTTTCTTCCTTGCCCTCTGGTTTAGTTCCTTGGGCTCTGGTATTGTTCCTCGGGCTCTGGTTTTCTTCCTCAGCCTCTGTTTTTGTCCCTTGGGCTCTGGTTTTGTTCCTCGGGTTCTGGTTTCTTTCCTCCAGCTCTGTTTTTTTTCCTTGGGCTCTGGTGTAGTTTCTCGGGTCCTATGTTTCTTCCTCTGGGTCTATTTTTTTTCCTATGGCTCTGGTTTTCTTCCTCGAGCTCTGGTTTTGTTCCTCGGGCTCTTATTTTGTTCCTCCAGCTCTGGTTTTGTTCCTCGTCCTCTAGTGTAGTTCCACGGACTCTGGTTTTGTTCCTCGGGCTCTTCTTTTGTTCCTCAGTCTCTGGTTTTGTTCCTTGAGCTCTGGTTTTGTTCCTCGACATCTGGTTTTATTCCTTGGGCTCTGGTTTTTTTCCTCGGACTCTGGTTTTGTTCCTCGACTCCTGGTTTTATTCCTCGGGCCCTCCTTTTGTTCCTCGGTCTCTGGTTTTGATCCTCAGGCTCTGGTTTTCTTCCTCGGGCTCTGGTTTTGTTCCTCCAGCTCTGGTTTTGTTCCTTAGGCTCTGGTTTTGTTCCTCGGGCTCTGGTTTTGTTCCTCAAGCTCTGGTTTTGTTCCTCGGGCTCTGGTTTTCTTCCTTGCCCTCTGGTTTAGTTCCTTGGGCTCTGGTTTTGTTCCTCGGGCTCTGGTTTTCTTCCTCGGCCTCTGTTTTTTTTCCTTGGGCTCTGGTTTTGTTCCTCGGGCTCTGGTTTCTTTCCTCCAGCTCTGGTATTTTCCTCGGGCTCTGGTGTAGTTTCTCAGGTCCTTTTTTAATTCCTCGGGGTCTGTTTTTTTTCCTAGGGCTCTGGTTTTCTTCCTTGCCCTCTGGTTTTGTTCCTCGGGCTCTGATTTTGTTCCTCCAGTTCTGGTTTTGTTCCTCGGCCTCTAGAGTAGGTCCACGGAGTCTGGTTTTGTTCCTCGGGCTCTTGTTTTGTTCTTAGTCTCTGGTTTTGTTCCTTGAGCTCTGGTTTTGTTCCTCGGGCTCTGGTTTTGTTCCTCGGACTCTGGTTTTGTTCCTCGACATCTGGTTTTATTCCTCGTGCTCTGTTTTTTCTCCTCGGACTCTGGTTTTGTTCCTCGACTCCTGGTTTTATTCCTCGGGCCCTCCTTTTGTTCCTCGGTCTCTGGTTTTGATCCTCAGGCTCTGGCTTTCTTCCTCGGGCTCTGGTTTTTTTCCTCCAGCTCTGGTTTTGTTCCTCGGGCTCTGGTTTTGTTCCTCCAGCTCTGGTTTTGTTCCTCGGGCTCTGGTTTCTTCCTCGGCCCATGGTTTTAATCCTTGGGCTCTTGTTTTGTTCCTCCACCTCTGGTTTTATTCCTTGGTCTCTGGTTTTGTTCCTCGGGCTCTGGTTTATTTACTCAGTCTCCGGTTTTCTTCCTCAGGCTGTGGTTTTGTTCTGCTGGCTCTGGTTTAATTCCTCGGGTCCTGATTTATTCCCTCGGGCTCTGGGTTTGTTCCTCGGACTCTGGTTTTGTCCCTCGCGCCCTCCTTTTGTTCCTCGGTCTATGGTTTTGTTCCTCAGGCTCTGGTTTTCTTCCTCGGGCTCTGGGTTTGTTCCTTGGGCTCTGGTTTTGTTCCTCGAGCTCTGGTTTTCTTCCTTGCCCTCTGGTTTAGTTCCTTGGGCTCTGGTTTTGTTCCTCGGGCTCTGGTTTTCTTCCTCGGCCTCTGGTTTTAATCCTTGGGCTCTTGTTTTTTTCCTCCACCTCTGGTTTTATTCCTTGGGCTCTGGTTTTGTTCCTCGGGCTCTGGTTTAGTTACTCAGTCTCCAGTTTTCTTCCTCGGGCTGTGGTTTTGTTCTGCTGGCTCTGGTTTAATTCCTCGTGTCCTGATTTATTCCCTCGGGCTCTGGTTTTCTTCCTCGAGCTCTGGTTTTGTTCCTCGGGCTCTGATTTTGTTCCTCCAGCTCTGGTTTTGTTCCTCGGCCTCTAGTGTAGTTCCACGGACCCTGGTTTTGTTCCTCGGGCTCTTCTTTTGTTCCTCAGTCTCTGGTTTTTTTCCTCGGACTCTGGTTTTGTTCCTCGACTCCTGGTTTTATTCCTCGGGCCCTCCTTTTGTTCCTCGGTCTCTGGTTTTGATCCTCAGGCTCTGGTTTTCTTCCTCGGGCTCTGGTTTAGTGCCTCCAGCTCTGGTTTTGTTCCTCGGGCTCTGGTTTTGTTCCTCGGGCTCTGGTTTTGTTCCTCAAGCTCTGGTTTTGTTCCTCGGGACCTAGTGTAGTTCCAAAGCCTCTGGTTTTGTTCCTCGGGCTCTGGTTTTCTTCCTTGGCCTCTGGTTTTAATCCTTGGTCTCTTGTTTTGTTCCTCCAGCTCTGGTTTTATTCCTTGGGCTCTGGTTTTGTTCCTCGGGCTCTGGTTTATTTACTCAGTCTCCAGTTTTCTTCCTCGGGCTGTGGTTTTGTTCCGCTGGCTCTGGTTTAATTCCTCGGGTCCTGATTTATTCCCTCGGGCTCTGGGTTTGTTCCTCGGAGTCTGGTTTTGTTCCTCCACACCTGGTTTTATTCCTCGCACCCTCCTTTTGTTCCTGTGTCTCTGGTTTTTTAACTCGACATCTGGTTTTATTCCTTGGGCTCTGGTTTTTTTCCTCGGACTCTGGTTTTGTTCCTCGACTCCTGGTTTTATTCCTCGGGCCCTCCTTTTGTTCCTCGGTCTCTGGTTTGGATCCTCAGGCTCTGGTTTTCTTCCTCGGGCTCTGGTTTTGTTCCTCCAGCTCTGGTTTTGTTCCTTGGGCTCTGGTTTTGTTCCTCAGCCTCTGGTTTTCTTCCTTGCCCTCTGGTTTAGTTCCTTGGGCTCTGGTTTTGTTCCTCGGGCTCTGGTTTTCTTCCTTGGCCTCTGTTTTTTTTCCTTGGGCTCTGGTTTTGTTCCTCGGGCTCTGGTTTCTTTCCTCCAGCTCTGGTATTTTCCTCGGGCTCTGGTGTAGTTTCTCAGGTCCTTTTTTAGTTCCTCGGGGTCTGTTTATTTTCCTAGGGCTCTGGTTTTCTTCCTCGAGCTCTGGTTTTGTTCCTCGGGCTCTGATTTTGTTCCTCCAGCTCTGGTTTTGTTTCTCGGCCTCTAGAGTAGGTCGACGGAGTATGGTTTTATTCCTCGGGCCCTCCTTTTGTTCCTCGGTCTCTGGTTTTGATCCTCAGGCTCTGGCTTTCTTCCTCGGGCTCTGGTTTTGTTCCTCCAGATCTGGTTTTGTTCCTCGGGCTCTGGTTTTGTTCCTCGGGCTCTGGTTTTGTTCCTCAAGCTCTGGTTTTGTTCCTCGGGCTCTGGTTTTATTCCTCGGCCTCTGGTTTTAATCCTTGGGCTCTTGTTTTGTTCCTCCACCTCTGGTTTTATTCCTTGGGCTCTGGTTTTGTTCCTCGGGCTCTGGTTTATTTACTCAGTCTCCAGTTCTCTTCCTCGGGCTGTGGTTTTGTTCTGCTGGCTCTGGTTTAATTCCTCGGGTCCTGATTTATTCCCTCGGGCTCTGGGTTTGTTCCTCGGACTCTGGTTTTGTCCCTCGCGCCCTCCTTTTGTTCCTCGGTCTATGGTTTTGTTCCTCAGGCTCTGGTTTTCTTCCTCGGGCTCTGGGTTTGTTCCTTGGGCTCTGGTTTTGTTCCTCGAGCTCTGGTTTTGTTCCTTAGGCTCTGGATTTGTTCCTCGGGCTCTGGTTTAGTTCCTCAGGTACTGGGTTTTTCCCTCAGACCCTGGTTTTCTTCCTCGGCCTCTGGTTTTGTTCCTTGAGCTCTGGTTTTGTTCCTTGGGCTCTGGTTTTGTTCCTCGGGCTCTGGTTTTGTTCCTCGGGCGCTGGTTTTGTTCCTCAGGCTCTAGTTTTGTTCCTCGGGCTCTGGTTTTGTTCCTTGGGCTCTGGTTTTCTTCCTCAGGCACCGATTTAGTGCCTCAGGTACTGGTTTTGTTCCTCAGACTCTGGTTTTGTTCCTCGGTCTCTCCTTTTTTTCCTCCAGCTCTGGTTTTGTTCCTTGGGCTCTGGTTTTGTTCCTCAGGCTCTGGTTTTCTTCCTTGCCCTCTGGTTTAGTTCCTTGAGCTCTGGTATTGTTCCTCGGGCTCTGGTTTTCTTCCTCGGCCTCTGTTTTTTTTCCTTGGGCTCTGGTTTTGTTCCTCGGGCTCTGGTTTCTTTCCTCCAGCTCTGTTTTTTTTCCTTGGGCTCTGGTGTATTTTCTCGGGTCCTTTGTTTCTTCCTCTGGGTCTGTTTTTTTTCCTAGGGCTCTGGTTTTCTTCCTCGAGCTCTGGTTTTGTTCCTCGGGCTCTTATTTTGTTCCTCCAGCTCTGGTTTTATTCCTCGGCCTCTAGTGTAGTTCCACGGACCCTGGTTTTGTTCCTCGGGCTCTTCTTTTGTTTCTCAGTCTCTGGTTTTTTTCCTCGGACTCTGATTTTGTTCCTCGACTCCTGGTTTTATTCCTCGGGCCCTCCTTTTGTTCCTCGGTCTCTGGTTTGGATCCTCAGGCTCTGGTTTTCTTCCTCGGGCTCCGGGTTTGTTCCTCCAGCTCTGGTTTTGTTCCTTGGGCTCTGGTTTTGTTCCTCAGCCTCTGGTTTTCTTCCTTGCCCTCTGGTTTAGTTCCTTGGGCTCTGGTTTTGTTCCTCGGGCTCTGGTTTTGTTCCTCGACTCCTGGTTTTATTCCTCGGGCCCTCCTTTTGTTCCTCGGTCTCTGGTTTGGATCCTCAGGCTCTGGTTTTCTTCCTCGGGCTCTTGGTTTGTTCCTCCAGCTCTGGTTTTCTTCCTTGGGCTCTGGTTTTGTTCCTCAGGCTCTGGTTTTCTTCCTTGCCCTCTGGTTTAGTTCCTTGGGCTCTGGTTTTGTTCCTCGGGCTCTGGTTTTCTTCCTCGGCCTCTGTTTTTTTTCCTTGGGCTCTGGTTTTGTTCCTCGGGCTCTAGTTTCTTTCCTCCAGCTCTGGTATTTTCCTCGGCTCTGGTGTAGTTTCTCAGGTCCTTTTTTAATTCCTCGGGGTCTGTTTTTTTTCCTAGGGCTCTGGTTTTCTTCCTCGAGCTCTGGTTTTGTTCCTCGGGCTCTGATTTTGTTCCTCCAGCTCTGGTTTTGTTCCTCGGCCTCTAGAGTAGGTCGACGGAGTATGGTTTTGTTCCTCGGGCTCTTGTTTTGTTCCTCAGTCTCTGGTTTTGTTCCCTGAGCTCTGGTTTTGTTCCTCGGGCTCTGGTTTTGTTCCTCGGACTCTGGTTTTGTTCCTCGACATCTGGTTTTATTCCTCGGGCTCTGTTTTTTTTCCTCGGACTCTGGTTTTGTTCCTCGACTCCTGGTTTTATTCCTCGGGCCCTCCTTTTGTTCCTCGGTCTCTGGTTTTGATCCTCAGGCTCTGGCTTTCTTCCTCGGGCTCTGGTTTTGTTCCTCCAGCTCTGGTTTTGTTCCTCGGGCTCTGGTTTTGTTCCTCCAGCTCTGGTTTTGTTCCTCGGGCTCTGGTTTTCTTCCTCGGGCTCTGGTTTTCTTCCTCGGCCTCTGGTTTTAATCCTTGGGCTCTTGTTTTTTTCCTCCACCTCTGGTTTTATTCCTTGGGCTCTGGTTTTGTTCCTCGGGCTCTGGTTTAGTTACTCAGTCTCCAGTTTTCTTCCTCGGGCTGTGGTTTTGTTCTGCTGGCTCTGGTTTAATTCCTCGGGTCCTGATTTATTCCCTCGGGCTCTGGGTTTGTTCCTCGGACTCTGGTTTTGTCCCTCGCGCCCTCCTTTTGTTCCTCGGTCTATGGTTTTGTTCCTCAGGCTCTGGTTTTCTTCCTCGGGCTCTGGGTTTGTTCCTTGGGCTCTGGTTTTGTTCCTCGAGCTCTGGTTTTGTTCCTTAGGCTCTGGATTTGTTCCTCGGGCTCTGGTTTAGTTCCTCAGGTACTGCGTTTTTCCCTCAGACCCTGGTTTTCTTCCTCGGCCTCTGGTTTTGTTCCTTGAGCTCTGGTTTTGTTCCTTGGGCTCTGGTTTTGTTCCTCGGGCTCTGGTTTTGTTCCTCGGGCGCTGGTTTTGTTCCTCAGGCTCTAGTTTTGTTCCTCGGGCTCTGGTTTTGTTCCTCGGGCTCTGGTTTTGTTCCTCAGGCACTGGTTTAGTGCCTCAGGTACTGGTTTTGTTCCTCAGACTCTGGTTTTGTTCCTCAGTCTCTCGTTTTTTTCCTCCAGCTCTGGTTTTGTTCCTTGGGCTCTGGTTTTGTTCCTCAGGCTCTGGTTTTCTTCCTTGCCCTCTGGTTAAGTTCCTTGGGCTCTGGTTTTGTTCCTCGGGCTCTGGTTTCTTTCCTCCAGCTCTGTTTTTTTTCCTTGGGCTCTGGTGTAGTTTCTCGTGTCCTTTGTTTCTTCCTCTGGGTCTGTTTTTTTTCCTACGGCTCTGGTTTTCTTCCTCAAGCTCTGGTTTTGTTCCTCGGGCTCTTATTTTGTTCCTCCAGCTCTGGTTTTGTTCCTCGGCCTCTAGTGTAGTTCCACGGACTCTGGTTTTGTTCCTCGGGCTCTTCTTTTGTTCCTCAGTCTCTGGTTTTGTTCCTTGAGCTCTGGTTTTGTTCCTCGACATCTGGTTTTATTCCTTGGGCTCTGTTTTTTTTCCTCGGACTCTGGTTTTGTTCCTCGACTCCTGGTTTTATTCCTCGGGCCCTCCTTTTGTTCCTCGGTCTCTGGTTTGGATCCTCAGGCTCTGGTTTTCTTCCTCGGGCTCTGGTTTTGTTCCTCCAGCTCTGGTTTTGTTCCTCGGCCTCTGGTTTTGTTCCTCAAGCTCTGGTTATGTTCCTCGGGATCTAGTGTAGTTCCAAAGCCTCTGGTTTTGTTCCTCGGGCTCTGGTTTTCTTCCTCGGCCTCTGGTTTTAACCCTTGGCTCTTGTTTTGTTCCTCCACCTCTGGTTTTATTCCTTGGGCTCTGGTTTTGTTCCTCGGGCTCTGGTTTATTTACTCAGTCTCCAGTTTTCTTCCTCGGGCTGTGGTTCTGTTCTGCTGGCTCTGGTTTAATTCCTCGGGTCCTGATTTATTCCCTCGGGCTCTGGGTTTGTTCCTCGGACTCTGGTTTTGTCCCTCGCGCTCTGGTTTATTTACTCAGTCTCCAGTTTTCTTCCTCGGGCTGTGGTTTTGTTCTGCTGGCTCTGGTTTAATTCCTCGGGTCCTGATTTATTCCCTCGGGCTCTGGGTTTGTTCCTCGGACTCTGGTTTTGTCCCTCGCGCCCTCCTTTTGTTCCTCGGTCTATGGTTTTGTTCCTCAGGCTCTGGTTTTCTTCCTCGGGCTCTGGGTTTGTTCCTTGGGCTCTGGTTTTGTTCCTCGAGCTCTGGTTTTGTTCCTTAGGCTCTGGATTTGTTCCTCGGGCTCTGGTTTAGTTCCTCAGGTACTGGGTTTTTCCCTCACACCCTGGTTTTCTTCCTTGGCCTCTGGTTTTGTTCCTTGAGCTCTGGTTTTGTTCCTTGGGCTCTGGTTTTGTTCCTCGGGCTCTGGTTTTGTTCCTCGGGCGCTGGTTTTGTTCCTCAGGCTCTAGTTTTCTTCCTCGGGCTCTGGTTTTGTTCCTCGGGCTCTGGTTTTGTTCCTCAGGCACTGGTTTAGTGCCTCAGGTACTGGTTTTGTTCCTCAGACTCTGGTTTTGTTCCTCAGTCTCTCGTTTTTTTCCTCCAGCTCTGGTTTTGTTCCTTGGGCTCTGGTATTGTTCCTCGGGCTCTGGTTTTCTTCCTCGGCCTCTTTTTTTTTTCCTTGGGCTCTGGTTTTGTTCCTCGGGCTCTGGTTTCTTTCCTCCAGCTCTGTTTTTATTCCTTGGGCTCTGGTGTAGTTTCTCGGGTCCTTTGTTTCTTCCTCTGGGTCTGTTTTTTTTCCTACGGCTCTGGTTTTCTTCCTCGAGCTCTGGTTTTGTTCCTCGGGCTCTTATTTTGTTCCTCCAGCTCTGGTTTTGTTCCTCGGCCTCTAGTGTAGTTCACGGACTCTGGTTTTGTTCCTCGGGCTCTTGTTTTGTTCCTCAGTCTCTGGTTTTGTTCCTTGAGCTCTGGTTTTGTTCCTCGACATCTGGTTTTATTCCTTGGGCTCTGGTTTTTTTCCTCGGACTCTGGTTTTGTTCCTCGACTCCTGGTTTTATTCCTCGGGCCCTCCTTTTGTTCCTCGGTCTCTGGTTTGGATACTCAGGCTCTGGTTTTCTTCCTCGGGCTCTGGGTTTGTTCCTCCAGCTCTGGTTTTGTTCCTTGGGCTCTGGTTTTGTTCCTCAGGCTCTGGTATTTTCCTCGGCTCTGGTGTATTTTCTCAGGTCCTTTTTTAATTCCTCGGGGTCTTTTTTTTTTCCTAGGGCTCTGGTTTTCTTCCTCGAGCTCTGGTTTTGTTCCTCGGGCTCTGATTTTGTTCCTCCAGCTCTGGTTTTGTTCCTCGGCCTCTAGAGTAGGTCGACGGAGTATGGTTTTGTTCCTCGGGCTCTTGTTTTGTTCCTCAGTCTCTGGTTTTGTTCCTTGAGCTCTGGTTTTGTTCCTCGGGCTCTGGTTTTGTTCCTCGGACTCTGGTTTTGTTCCTCGACATCTGGTTTTATTCCTCGGGCTCTGTTTTTTTTCCTCGGACTCTGGTTTTGTTCCTCGACTCCTGGTTTTATTCCTCGGGCCCTCCTTTTGTTCCTCGGTCTCTGGTTTTGATCCTCAGGCTCTAGCTTTCTTCCTCGGGCTCTGGTTTTGTTCCTCCAGCTCTGGTTTTGTTCCTCGGGCTCTGGTTTTGTTCCTCGGGCTCTGATTTTGTTCCTCCAGCTCTGGTTTTGTTCATCGGCCTCTAGAGTAGGTCCACGGACTCTGGTTTTGTTCCTCGGGCTCTTGTTTTGTTCCTCAGTCTCTGGTTTTGTTCCTTGAGCTCTGGTTTTGTTCCTCGGGCTCTGGTTTTGTTCCTCGGACTCTGGTTTTGTTCCTCGACATCTGGTTTTATTCCTCGGGCTCTGTCTTTTTTCCTCGGACTCTGGTTTTGTTCCTCAACTCCTGGTTTTATTCCTCGGGCCCTCCTTTTGTTCCTCGGTCTCTGGTTTTGATCCTCAGGCTCTGGCTTTCTTCCTCGGGCTCTGGTTTTGTTCCTTGAGCTCTGGTTTTGTTCCTTGGGCTCTGGTTTTGTTCCTCGGGCTCTGGTTTTGTTCCTCGGGCGCTGGTTTTGTTCCTCAGGCTCTAGTTTTGTTCCTCGGGCTCTTGTTTTGTTCCTCGGACTCTGGTTTTGTTCCTCAGGCACTGGTTTAGTGCCTCAGGTACTGGTTTTGTTCCTCAGACTCTGGTTTTGTTCCTCGGTCTCTCGTTTTTTTCCTCCAGCTCTGGTTTTGTTCCTCGGGCTCTGGTTTTGTTCCTCAGGCTCTGGTTTTCTTCCTTGCCCTCTGGTTTAGTTCCTTGGGCTCTGGTATTGTTCCTCGGGCTCTGGTTTTCTTCCTCGGCCTCTGTTTTTTTCCCTTGGGCTCTGGTTTTGTTCCTCGGGCTCTGGTTTCTTTCCTCCAGCTCTGTTTTTTTTCCTTGGGCTCTGGTGTAGTTTCTCGGGTCCTTTGTTTCTTCCTCTGGGTCTGTTTTTTTTCCTAGGGCTCTGGTTTTCTTCCTCGAGCTCTGGTTTTGTTCCTCGGGCTCTTATTTTGTTCCTCCAGCTCTGGTTTTGTTCCTCGGCCTCTAGTGTAGTTCCACGGACTCTGGTTTTGTTCCTCGGGCTCTTCTTTTGTTCCTCAGTCTCTGGTTTTGTTCCTTGAGCTCTGGTTTTGTTCCTCGACATCTGGTTTTATTCCTTGGGCTCTGGTTTTTTTCCTCGGACTCTGGTTTTGTTCCTCGACTCCTGGTTTTATTCCTCGGGCCCTCCTTTTGTTCCTCGGTCTCTGGTTTGGATCCTCAGGCTCTGGTTTTCTTCCTCGGGCTCTGGTTTTGTTCCTCCAGCTCTTGTTTTGTTCCTTGGGCTCTGGTTTTGTTCCTCGGGCTCTGGTTTTCTTCCTCGGCCTCTGTTTTTTTTCCTTGGGCTCTGGTTTTGTTCCTCGGGCTCTGGTTTCTTTCCTCCAGCTCTGGTATTTTCCTCGGGCTCTGGTGTAGTTTCTCAGGTCCTTTTTTAATTCCTCGGGGTCTGTTTTTTTTCCTAAGGTTCTGGTTTTCTTCCTCGAGCTCTGGTTTTGTTCCTCGGGCTCTGATTTTGTTCCTCCAGCTCTGGTTTTGTTCCTCGGCCTCTAGAGTAGGTCCACGGACTCTGGTTTTGTTCCTCGGGCTCTTGTTTTGTTCCTCAGTCTCTGGTTTTGTTCCTTGAGCTCTGGTTTTGTTCCTCGGGCTCTGGTTTTGTTTCTCGGACTCTGGTTTTGTTCCTCGACATCTGGTTTTATTCTTCGGGCTCTGTCTTTTTTCCTCGGACTCTGGTTTTGTTCCTCGACTCCTGGTTTTATTCCTCGGGCCCTCCTTTTGTTCCTCGGTCTCTGGTTTTGATCCTCAGGCTCTGGCTTTCTTCCTCGGGCTCTGGGTTTGTTCCTTGAGCTCTGGTTTTGTTCCTCGGGCTCTGGTTTTGTTCCTCGGGCTCTGGTTTTGTTCCTCGGGCACTGGTTTTGTTCCTCAGGCTCTAGTTTTGTTCCTCGGGCTCTGGTTTTGTTCCTCGGGCTCAGGTTTTGTTCCTCAGGCACTGGTTTAGTGCCTCAGGTACTGGTTTTGTTCCTCAGACTCTGGTTTTGTTCCTCGGTCTCTCGTTTTTTTCCTCCAGCTCTGGTTTTGTTCCTCGGGCTCTGGTTTTGTTCCTCAGGCTCTGGTTTTCTTCCTTGCCCTCTGGTTTAGTTCCTTGGGCTCTGGTATTGTTCCTCGGGCTCTGGTTTTCTTCCTCGGCCTCTGTTTTTTTCCCTTGGGCTCTGGTTTTGTTCCTCGGGCTCTGGTATTGTTCCTCGGGCTCTGGTTTTCTTCCTCGGCCTCTTTTTTTTTTCCTTGGGCTCTGGTTTTGTTCCTCGGGCTCTGGTTTCTTTCCTCCAGCTCTGTTTTTATTCCTTGGGCTCTGGTGTAGTTTCTCGGGTCCTTTTTTTCTTCCTCTGGGTCTGTTTTTTTTCCTACGGCTCTGGTTTTCTTCCTCGAGCTCTGGTTTTGTTCCTCGGGCTCTTATTTTGTTCCTCCAGCTCTGGTTTTGTTCCTCGGCCTCTAGTGTAGTTCACGGACTCTGGTTTTGTTCCTCGGGCTCTTCTTTTGTTCCTCAGTCTCTGGTTTTGTTCCTTGAGCTCTGGTTTTGTTCCTCGACATCTGGTTTTATTCCTTGGGCTCTGGTTTTTTTCCTCGGACTCTGGTTTTGTTCCTCGACTCCTGGTTTTATTCCTCGGGCCCTCCTTTTGTTCCTCGGTCTCTGGTTTGGATACTCAGGCTCTGGTTTTCTTCCTCGGGCTCTGGGTTTGTTCCTCCAGCTCTGGTTTTGTTCCTTGGGCTCTGGTTTTGTTCCTCAGGCTCTGGTATTTTCCTCGGCTCTGGTGTAGTTTCTCAGGTCCTTTTTTAATTCCTCGGGGTCTTTTTTTTTTCCTAGGGCTCTGATTTTCTTCCTCGAGCTCTGGTTTTGTTCCTCGGGCTCTGATTTTGTTCCTCCAGCTCTGGTTTTGTTCCTCGGCCTCTAGAGTAGGTCCACGGAGTATGGTTTTGTTCCTCGGGCTCTTGTTTTGTTCCTCAGTCTCTGGTTTTGTTCCTTGAGCTCTGGTTTTGTTCCTCGGGCTCTGGTTTTGTTCCTCGGACTCTGGTTTTGTTCCTCGACATCTGGTTTTATTCCTCGGGCTCTGTTTTTTTTCCTCGGACTCTGGTTTTGTTCCTCGACTCCTGGTTTTATTCCTCGGGCCCTCCTTTTGTTCCTCGGTCTCTGGTTTTGATCCTCAGGCTCTAGCTTTCTTCCTCGGGCTCTGGTTTTGTTCCTCCAGCTCTGGTTTTGTTCCTCGGGCTCTGGTTTTGTTCCTCGGGCTCTGATTTTGTTCCTCCAGCTCTGGTTTTGTTCATCGGCCTCTAGAGTAGGTCCACGGACTCTGGTTTTGTTCCTCGGGCTCTTGTTTTGTTCCTCAGTCTCTGGTTTTGTTCCTTGAGCTCTGGTTTTGTTCCTCGGGCTCTGGTTTTGTTCCTCGGACTCTGGTTTTGTTCCTCGACATCTGGTTTTATTCCTCGGGCTCTGTCTTTTTTCCTCGGACTCTGGTTTTGTTCCTCAACTCCTGGTTTTATTCCTCGGGCCCTCCTTTTGTTCCTCGGTCTCTGGTTTTGATCCTCAGGCTCTGGCTTTCTTCCTCGGGCTCTGGTTTTGTTCCTTGAGCTCTGGTTTTGTTCCTTGGCCTCTGGTTTTGTTCCTCGGGCTCTGGTTTTGTTCCTCGGGCGCTGGTTTTGTTCCTCAGGCTCTAGTTTTGTTCCTCGGGCTCTTGTTTTGTTCCTCGGACTCTGGTTTTGTTCCTCAGGCACTGGTTTAGTGCCTCAGGTACTGGTTTTGTTCCTCAGACTCTGGTTTTGTTCCTCGGTCTCTCGTTTTTTTCCTCCAGCTCTGGTTTTGTTCCTCGGGCTCTGGTTTTGTTCCTCAGGCTCTGGTTTTCTTCCTTGCCCTCTGGTTTAGTTCCTTGGGCTCTGGTATTGTTCCTCGGGCTCTGGTTTTCTTCCTCGGCCTCTGTTTTTTTCCCTTGGGCTCTGGTTTTGTTCCTCGGGCTCTGGTTTCTTTCCTCCAGCTCTGTTTTTTTTCCTTGGGCTCTGGTGTAGTTTCTCGGGTCCTTTGTTTCTTCCTCTGGGTCTGTTTTTTTTCCTAGGGCTCTGGTTTTCTTCCTCGAGCTCTGGTTTTGTTCCTCGGGCTCTTATTTTGTTCCTCCAGCTCTGGTTTTGTTCCTCGGCCTCTAGTGTAGTTCCACGGACTCTGGTTTTGTTCCTCGGGCTCTTCTTTTGTTCCTCAGTCTCTGGTTTTGTTCCTTGAGCTCTGGTTTTGTTCCTCGACATCTGGTTTTATTCCTTGGGCTCTGGTTTTTTTCCTCGGACTCTGGTTTTGTTCCTCGACTCCTGGTTTTATTCCTCGGGCCCTCCTTTTGTTCCTCGGTCTCTGGTTTTAATCCTCAGGCTCTGGTTTTCTTCCTCGGGCTCTGGTTTTGTTCCTCCAGCTCTGGTTTTGTTCCTTGGGCTCTGGTTTTGTTCCTCGGGCTCTGGTTTTCTTCCTCGGCCTCTGTTTTTTTTCCTTGGGCTCTGGTTTTGTTCCTCGGGCTCTGGTTTCTTTCCTCCAGCTCTGGTATTTTCCTCGGGCTCTGGTGTAGTTTCTCAGGTCCTTTTTTAATTCCTCGGGGTCTGTTTTTTTTCCTAAGGTTCTGGTTTTCTTCCTCGAGCTCTGGTTTTGTTCCTCGGGCTCTGATTTTGTTCCTCCAGCTCTGGTTTTGTTCCTCGGCCTCTAGAGTAGGTCCACGGACTCTGGTTTTGTTCCTCGGGCTCTTGTTTTGTTCCTCAGTCTCTGGTTTTGTTCCTTGAGCTCTGGTTTTGTTCCTCGGGCTCTGGTTTTGTTTCTCGGACTCTGGTTTTGTTCCTCGACATCTGGTTTTATTCCTCGGGCTCTGTCTTTTTTCCTCGGACTCTGGTTTTGTTCCTCGACTCCTGGTTTTATTCCTCGGGCCCTCCTTTTGTTCCTCGGTCTCTGGTTTTGATCCTCAGGCTCTGGCTTTCTTCCTCGGGCTCTGGTTTTGTTCCTTGAGCTCTGGTTTTGTTCCTCGGGCTCTGGTTTTGTTCCTCGGGCTCTGGTTTTGTTCCTCAGTCTCTGGTTTTGTTCCTCAGGCTCTAGTTTTGTTCCTCGGGCTCTGGTTTTGTTCCTCGGGCTCTGGTTTTGTTCCTCAGGCACTGGTTTAGTGCCTCAGGTACTGGTTTTGTTCCTCAGACTCTGGTTTTGTTCCTCGGTCTCTCGTTTTTTTCCTCCAGCTCTGGTTTTGTTCCTCGGGCTCTGGTTTTTTTCCTCAGGCTCTGGTTTTCTTCCTTGCCCTCTGGTTTAGTTCCTTGGGCTCTGGTATTGTTCCTCGGGCTCTGGTTTTCTTCCTCGGCCTCTGTTTTTTTCCCTTGGGCTCTGGTTTTGTTCCTCGGGCTCTGGTTTCTTTCCTCCAGCTCTGTTTTTTTTCCTTGGGCTCTGGTGTAGTTTCTCGGGTCCTTTGTTTCTTCCTCTGGGTCTGTTTTTTTTCCTAGGGCTCTGGTTTTCTTCCTCGAGCTCTGGTTTTGTTCCTCGGGCTCTTATTTTGTTCCTCCAGCTCTGGTTTTCTTCCTTGCCCTCTGGTTTAGTTCCTTGGGCTCTGGTTTTGTTCCTCGGGCTCTGGTTTTCTTCCTCGGCCTCTGGTTTTAATCCTTGGGCTCTTGTTTTGTTCCTCCACCTCTGGTTTTATTCCTTGGGCTCTGGTTTTGTTCCTCGGGCTCTGGTTTAGTTACTCAGTCTCCAGTTTTCTTCCTCGGGCTGTGGTTTTGTTCTGCTGGCTCTGGTTTAATTCCTCGGGTCCTGATTTATTCCCTCGGCCTCTGGGTTTGTTCCTCGGACTCTGGTTTTGTCCCTCGCGCCCTCCTTTTGTTCCTCGGTCTATGGTTTTGTTCCTCAGGCTCTGGTTTTCTTCCTCGGGCTCTGGGTTTGTTCCTTGGGCTCTGGTTTTGTTCCTCGAGCTCTGGTTTTGTTCCTTAGGCTCTGGATTTGTTCCTCGGGCTCTAGTTTAGTTCCTCAGGTACTGGGTTTTTCCCTCAGACCCTGGTTTTCTTCCTCGGCCTCTGGTTTTGTTCCTTGAGCTCTGGTTTTGTTCCTTGGGCTCTGGTTTTGTTCCTCGGGCTCTGGTTTTGTTCCTCGGGCGCTGGTTTTGTTCCTCAGGCTCTAGTTTTGTTCCTCGGGCTCTGGTTTTGTTCCTTGGGCTCTGGTTTTCTTCCTCAGGCACCGGTTTAGTGCCTCAGGTACTGGTTTTGTTCCTCAGACTCTGGTTTTGTTCCTCGGTCTCTCGTTTTTTTCCTCCAGCTCTGGTTTTGTTCCTTGGGCTCTGGTTTTGTTCCTCAGGCTCTGGTTTTCTTCCTTGCCCTCTGGTTTAGTTCCTTGGGCTCTGGTATTGTTCCTCGGGCTCTGGTTTTCTTCCTCGGCCTCTGTTTTTTTCCCTTGGGCTCTGGTTTTGTTCCTCGGGCTCTGGTTTCTTTCCTCCAGCTCTGTTTTTTTTCCTTGGGCTCTGGTGTAGTTTCTCGGGTCCTTTGTTTCTTCCTCTGGGTCTGTTCTTTTTCCTAGGGCTCTGGTTTTCTTCCTCGAGCTCTGGTTTTGTTCCTCGGGCTCTTATTTTGCTCCTCCAGCTCTGGTTTTGTTCCTCGGCCTCTAGTGTAGTTCCACGGACTCTGGTTTTGTTCCTCGGGCTCTTCTTTTGTTCCTCAGTCTCTGGTTTTGTTCCTTGAGCTCTGGTTTTGTTCCTCGACATCTGGTTTTATTCCTTGGGCTCTGGTTTTTTTCCTCGGACTCTGGTTTTGTTCCTCGACTCCTGGTTTTATTCCTCGGGCCCTCCTTTTGTTCCTCGGTCTCTGGTTTTGATCCTCAGGCTCTGGCTTTCTTCCTCGGGCTCTGGTTTTGTTCCTCCAGCTCTGGTTTTGTTCCTCGGGCTCTGGTTTTGTTCCTTGGGCTCTGGTGTAGTTTCTCAAGCTCTGGTTTTGTTCCTCGGGCTCTAGTGTAGTTCCAAGGCCTCTGGTTTTGTTCCTCGGGCTCTGGTTTTCTTCCTCAGCCTCTGGTTTTAATCCTTGGGCTCTTGTTTTGTTCCTCCACTTCTGGTTTTATTCCTTGGGCTCTGGTTTTGTTCCTCGGGCTCTGGTTTAGTTACTCAGTCTCCTGTTTTCTTCCTCGGGCTGTGGTTTTGTTCCACTTGCTCTGGTTTAATTCCTCGGGTCCTGATTTATTCCCTCGGACTCTGGGTTTGTTCCTCGGACTCTGGTTTTGTCCCTCGAACCCTCCTTTTGTTCCTCGGTCTCTGGTTTTGATCCTCAGGCTCTGGCTTTCTTCCTCGGGCTCTGGTTTTGTTCCTTGGGTGCTGGTTTTGTTCCTCAGGCTCTAGTTTTGTTCCTCGGGCTCTGGTTTTGTTCCTCAGACTCTGGTTTTGTTCCTCGGTCTCTCGTTTTCTTCCTTGCCCTCTGGTTTAGTTCCTTGGGCTCTGGTTTTGTTCCTCGGGCTCTGGTTTCTTTCCTCCAGCTCTGTTTTTTTTCCTCAGGCTCTGGTGTAGTTTCTCGGGTCCTTTTTTAATTCCTCGGGGTCTGTTTTTTTTCCTATGGCTCTGGTTTTCTTCCTCGAGCTCTGGTTTTGTTCCCCTGGCTCTTGTTTTGTTCCTCAGTCTCTGGTTTTGTTCCTTGAGATCTGGTTTTGTTCCTCGACATTTGGTTCTGTTCCTCGGACTCTGGTTTTGTTCCTCGGGCTCTGGTTTTGTTCCTCGACTCCTGGTTTTATTCCTCGGGCCCTCCTTTTGTTCCTCGGTCTCTGGTTTTGATCCTCAGGCTCTGGCTTTCTTCCTCGGGCTCTGGTTTTGTTCCTTGGGCTCTGGTTTTGTTCCTCGGGCTCTGGTTTTGTTCCTTGGGCGCTGGTTTTGTTCCTCAGGCTCTAGTTTTGTTCCTCGGGCTCTGGTTTCGTTCCTCGGGCTGTGGTTTTGTTCCTCAGGCACTGGTTTAGTGCCTCAGGTACTGGTTTTGTTCCTCAGACTCTGGTTTTGTTCCTCGGTCTCTCGTTTTTTTCCTCGACATCTGGTTTTGTTCCTTGGGCTCTGGTTTTGTTCCTCAGGCTCTGGTTTTCTTCCTTGCCCTCTGGTTTAGTTCCTTGGGCTCTGGTTTTGTTCCTCGGGCTCTGGTTTTCTTCCTCGGCCTCTGTTTTTTTTCCTTGGGCTCTGGTTTTGTTCCTCGGGCTCTGGTTTCTGTCCTCCAACTCTGTTTTTTTTCCTTGGGCTCTGGTGTAGTTTCTCGGGTCCTTTCTTTCTTCCTCGGGGTCTGTTTTTTTTCCTAGGGCTCTGGTTTTCTTCCTCGAGCTCTGGTTTTGTTCCTCGGGCTCTTATTTTGTTCCTCCAGATCTGGTTTTGTTCCTCGGCCTCTAGTGTATTTCCACGGACTCTGTTTTTTTTCCTCGGGCTCTTGTTTTGTTCCGCAGCCTCTGGTTTTGTTCCTTGAGCTCTGGTTTTGTTCCTCGACATCTGGTTTTATTCCTCGGGCTCTGGTTTAGTTACTCAGTCTCCAGTTTTCTTCCTCGGGCTCTGGTTTCTTTCCTCCAGCTCTGGTTTTTTTCCTTGGGCTCTGGTGTAGTTTCTCGGGTCCTTTTTTCTTCCTCTGGGTCTGTTTTTTTCCCTAGGGTTCTGGTTTTCTTCCTCGAGCTCTGGTTTTGTTCCTCGGGCTCTTATTTTGTTCCTCCAGCTCTGGTTTTGTTCCTCGGCCTCTAGTGTAGTTCCACGGACTCTGGTTTTGTTCCTCGGGCTCTTGTTTTGTTCCTCAGTCTCTGGTTTTGTTCCTTGAGCTCTGGTTTTGTTCCTCGACATCTGGTTTTATTCCTTGGGCTCTGGTTTTTTTCCTCGGACTCTTGTTTTGTTCCTTGACTCCTGGTTTTATTCCTCGGGCCCTCCTTTTGTTCCTCGGTCTCTGGTTTTGATCCTCAGGCTCTGGCTTTCTTCCTCGGGCTCTGGTTTTGTTCCTCCAGCTCTGGTTTTGTTCCTCCAGCTCTGGTTTTGTTCCTCGGGCTCTGGTTTTGTTCCTCAAGCTCTGGTTTTGTTCCTCGAGCTCTAGTGTAGTTCCAAGGCCTCTGGTTTTGTTCCTCGGGCTCTGGTTTTCTTCCTCGGCCTCTGGTTTTAATCCTTGGGCTCTTGTTTTATTCCTCCAGCTCTGGTTTTGTTCCTCAGTCTCTGGTTTTGTTCCTTGAGCTCTGGTTTTGTTCCTCGACATCTGGTTTTATTCCTCGGGCTCTGGTTTTTTTCCTAGGACTCTGGTTTTGTTCCTCGACTCCTGGTTTTATTCCTCGGGCCCTCCTTTTGTTCCTCGGTCTCTGGTTTTGATCCTTTAGGCTCTGGTTTTCTTCCTCGGGCTCTGGTTTTGTTCCTCGGGCTCTGGTTTTGTTCCTCGGGCTCTGGTTTTGTTCCTCGGGCTCTGGTTTTGTTTCTCAAGCTCTGGTTTTGTTTCTCGGGCTCTGGTTTTGTTCCTCGGGCTCTAGTGTAGTTCCAAGGCCTCTGGTTTTGTTCCTCGGGCTCTGGTTTTCTTCCTCGGCCTCTGGTTTTAATCCTTGGGCTCTTGTTTTGTTCCTCCAACTCTGTTTTGTTCCTCGGGCTCTGGTTTTGTTCCTCGGGCTCTGGTTTTGTTCCTCCAGCTCTGGTTTTATTCCTTGGGCTCTGGTTTTGTTCCTCGGGCTCTGGTTTAGTTACTCAGTCTCCGGTTTTCTTCCTCGGGCTGTGGTTTTGTTCCGCTGGCTCTGGTTTAATTCCTCCGGTCCTGATTTATTCCCTCGGGCTCTGGGTTTGTTCCTCAGAGTCTGGTTTTGTTCCTCCACACCTGGTTTTATTCCTCGCGCCCTCCTTTTGTTCCTGTGTCTCTGGTTTTGATCCTCAGGCTCTGGTTTTCTTCCTCGGGCTCTGGTTTTGTTCCTCCAGCTCTGGTTTTGTTCCTCGGGCTCTGGTTTTGTTCCTCGGGCTCTGGTTTTGTTCCTCAAGCTCTGGTTTTTTTCCTTGGGCTCTGGTTTTGTTCCTCAGGCTCTGGTTTTCTTCCTTGCCCTCTGGTTTAGTTCCTTGGGCTCTGGTTTTGTTCCTCGGGCTCTGGTTTTCTTCCTCGGCCTTTTTTTTTTTTCCTTGGGCTCTGGTTTTGTTCCTCGGGCTCTGATTTCTTTCCTCCAGCTCTGGTATTTTCCTCGGGCTCTGGTGTAGTTTCTCAGGTCCTTTTTTAATTCCTCGGGGTCTGTTTTTTTTCCTAGGGCTCTGGTTTTCTTCCTCGAGCTCTGGTTTTGTTCCTCGGGCTCTGATTTTGTTCCTCCAGCTCTGGTTTTGTTCCTCGGCCTCTAGAGTAGGTCGACGGAGTATGGTTTTGTTCCTCGGGCTCTTGTTTTGTTCCTCAGTCTCTGGTTTTGTTCCTTGAGCTCTGGTTTTGTTCCTCGGGCTCTGGTTTTGTTCCTCGGACTCTGGTTTTGTTCCTCGACATCTGGTTTTATTCCTCGGGCTCTGTTTTTTTTCCTCGGACTCTGGTTTTGTTCCTCGACTCCTGGTTTTATTCCTCGGGCCCTCCTTTTGTTCCTCGGTCTCTGGTTTTGATCCTCAGGCTCTGGCTTTCTTCCTCGGGCTCTGGTTTTGTTCCTCCAGCTCTGGTTTTGTTCCTCGGGCTCTGGTTTTGTTCCTCGGGCTCTGGTTTTGTTCCTCAAGCTCTGGTTTTGTTCCTCGGGCTCTGGTGTAGTTCCAAGGCCTCTGGTTTTGTTCCTCGGGCTCTGGTTTTCTTCCTCGGCCTCTGGTTTTAATCCTTGGGCTCTTGTTTTGTTCCTCCACTTCTGGTTTTATTCCTTGGGATCTGGTTTTGTTCCTCGGGCTCTGGTTTAGTTACTCAGTCTCCTGTTTTCTTCCTCGGGCTGTGGTTTTGTTCCACTGGCTCTGGTTTAATTCCTCGGGTCCTGATTTATTCCCTCAGACTCTGGGTTTGTTCCTCGGACTCTGGTTTTGTCCCTCGCACCCTCCTTTTGTTCCTCGGTCTCTGGTTTTGATCCTCAGGCTCTGGCTTTCTTCCTCGGGCTCTGGTTTTGTTCCTTGGGCGCTGGTTTTGTTCCTCAGGCTCCAGTTTTGTTCCTAGGGCTCTGGTTTTGTTCCTCAGACTCTGGTTTTGTTCCTCGGTCTCTCGTTTTCTTCCTTGCCCTCTGGTTTAGTTCCTTGGGCTCTGGTATTGTTCCTCGGGCTCTGGTTTTCTTCCTCGGCCTCTGTTTTTTTCCCTTGGGCTCTGGTTTTGTTCCTCGGGCTCTGGTTTCTTTCCTCCAGCTCTGTTTTTTTTCCTTGGGCTCTGGTGTAGTTTCTCGGGTCCTTTCTTTCTTCCTCGGGGTCTGTTTTTTTTCCTAGGGCTCTGGTTTTCTTCCTCGAGCTCTGGTTTTGTTCCTCGGGCTCTTATTTTGTTCCTCCAGCTCTGGTTTTGTTCCTCGGCCTCTAGTGTAGTTCCACGGACTCTGGTTTTGTTCCTCGCGCTCTTGTTTTGTTCCTCAGTCTCTGGTTTTGTTCCTTGAGCTCTGGTTTTGTTCCTCGACATCTGGTTTTGTTCCTTGGGCTCTGGTTTTTTTCCTCGGACTCTGGTTTTGTTCCTCGACTCCTGGTTTTATTCCTCGGGCCCTCCTTTTGTTCCTCGGTCTCTGGTTTTGATCCTCAGGCTCTGGCTTTCTTCCTCGGGCTCTGGTTTTGTTCCTCCAGCTCTGGTTTTGTTCCTCGGGCTCTGGTTTTGTTCCTCGGGCTCTGGTTTTGTTCCTCAAGCTCCGGTTTTGTTCCTCGGGCTCTAGTGTAGTTCCAAGGCCTCTGGTTTTGTTCCTCGGGCTCTGGTTTAGTTCCTCAGGTACTGGGTTTTTCCCTCAGACCCTGGTTTTCTTCCTCGGCCTCTGGTTTTGTTCCTTGAGACTGGTTTTGTTCCTTGGGCTCTGGTTTTCTTCCTCGAGCTCTGGTTTTGTTCCTCGGGCTCTTATTTTGTTCC